>NC_067473.1:140627870-140941203 GCF_947179515.1 Apodemus sylvaticus | reverse complement strand
AAGAGTGAACAGCCTGTCTAGTAGCTGGTTTTAGTGGGATTGCTTCAAGTTTGTCTTCATTTAGTTTGATGTTGCTTACAGGTTTGCTATATATTGCTTTTACTATGTTTAGGTATGGGACTTGAATTCCTGATCTTTCCAAGACTTTTATCATGAAGGGGTGTTGGATTTTGTTAAATGGTTTCTCAGCATCTAATGAAATTATCATAAATTCTTTTTCTTGGGGGAGAGACGGAGCAACGGCGGCAGCAGCAACAGCAGCAGCAGCTGGTCCAGAGGAAGGGCCATCAGCAGTGGAACCAAGCTGACAGGGTCTAGGCAGACCCTGCACCCATGACCACTGGCCATCGCTGGCCAGCCAAGCTGCAAGCAGCGGAGGATTTATGGGGCCTTTCACCACACAGAAGCCACATCAGAACTCTGCCTCCCGCCAGTCAGTTACGAGAGACTGGCCTCCATCTTGGTTCTCAGACGCCAGAGAGATCAGACAGACTGAGGTACGCAAATATAACCGGAGACCAACATCGCGGGGGTCTAAGCCCAACGGGCGTTGGTGGGCACCCAGGCACTGGGCTGGTTGGGGAGCCACCGGTGTGCAAACCCAGCCAGGAGGTTGTTTGTCCAGCCATTTTGCCTACGGGAAGCCAGAGAGTCCTAGCAGGCAAAACCAAACCAGCTAACAGGCATATCCTGAGGCTGACATAGCAGGGGTCTAAGACGGTCAAGCCCTGGACTGCCTCCAGGCCCTGGGCTGCTCGGTGGGCCATCTGTGTGCCAACCCAGCCAGGAGGTTGTTAGCCCAGCAGACTCTCCCAGCACTCTCAGGGAGCATGCGCACGCTGCCATCCTGGCCACCTGACAGACCCAATTAACACTCACAGCTAAGGGTAACTTTGCTCAGACATTGGCCTGCCAGGCTTTTGCCTAGACTCAAGGCCTGAGCAGCTAGGCTAGCCTTGTGTCACCAACCTGGTTGAGAGTTCCACTGCCCAGCAGAGTGATCAGCATGCAAAAAAGGTCCCTGCAGCATACACCCTCAGCACTCCCTGAAGGAGCAAACAGGCACCATCTGATTCACAGACATAATCTGGGGCAAAGCACACTAGGGCTGCAAGGGCACCCAAGAGGAGGACAGCACATCAGCAATCTGCAACATGGGAAACCCTGCCATCCAGTGTTGCACAAATAGCCCTAGAGCCTCTCAGGAGGCTGAAACACCAGCCAGAGACAAGACCAACTAGCTCCAGAGAACAAGATGGCAAAGGGCAAATGCAAGAATGCTACTAACAGAAATCTAGGCAATATGGCAGCATCTGAACCAAACTCTCCACATCAGCAAGTACTGGTTATGCAAACACACCAGAGAAACAAGATTTGGATTTAAAATCACTGGTCATGATGCTGCTAGAAGAAGACAAAAAGGACATAAATGAATCTCTTAAAGAAATACAGGGGAACATGAATAAGCTAGAAACCTGTATAATGGAAACATAAAAATCACTTAAAGAAATGCAGGAGAATAAGGCCCAAGAGATAGAAGCCAATAAAGAAGAAACGCAAAAAAAAAACTTAAAGAAATGCAGGAGAACTTGAGTCAAAAGGCAGAAGTCATGAAAGAGGAAACACAAAAATCTCTTAAAGAATTACAGGAAAACACAAACAAATGATGGAACTGAGCAAAACGATCCTGGATCTAAAAACAGAAGTAGAAACAACTAAGAAATCACAAAGAGAGACAACTTTGGAGATAGAAAACCTTGAGAAGAAATCAGGGGCCAAAGATGCAAATATGAACAACAGAATACAAGAGATGGAAGAAAGAATCTCAGATGCTGAAGATACCATAGAAACCATTGACTCAACGGTCAAAGAAAATGCAAAATGCAAAAAGCTTGTATGCCAGAACATCCAGGAAATCCAGGATACAATGAGAAGACCAAACCTAAGGATTATAGGTATAGATGAGAGTGAAGATGTACAACTGAAAGGGCCAGCAAATATCTTCAACAAAATTATGGAAGAAAACTTTCCCAACTTAAAGAGAGAGATGCCTATGAATATACAAGAAGCCTACAGAACTCCAAATAGACTGGACCTGAGCAGAAATACCCACTTCACATAATAATCAAAACTCCAAATGCACTAAACAAAGAAAGAATATTAGAGGCAGTAAGAGAAAAAGGCCAAGTAACATATAAAGGAAGACCTATCAGAATCACACCAGACTTCTCACCAGAGACCATGAAAGCAAGAAGATCCTGGGCAGATCTCATGCAAACTCTAAGAGAACACAAATGTCAGCCAAGACTACTATACCCAGCAAAACTCTCATTCACCATAGATGGAGAAACCAAGATATTCCATGACAAAACCAAATTTACACAATATCTTTCCACAAACCCAGCTCTGCAAAGAATAATAGAAGGAAAATTCCAATACAAGGAGGGAAACTACACCCTGGAAAAAGCAAGATAGTTACCTTTCTTCATCAAACCCAAAAGAGGATAACCACTCAAATATAAAAAGAACATCAAAAATGACAGGAAGTATTAATCACTATTCCTTAATATCTCTTAACATCAATGGTCTCAGTTCCCCAATAAAAAGACATATAGTAACAGACAGGATAAGGAAACAGGACCCTACAATTTGCTGCATACAGGAGATACACCTCAGTGTCAAAGATAAAAACTACCTTAGAGTAAAAGGCTGGAAGACAATCTTGCAAGCCAATGGTCACAGGAAACGAGCAGAAGTAGCCATTCAAATATCAGATAAAATTGACTTTCAACCTAAAGTCATCAAAAGAGACACAGAAGGACACTTCTTGCTGGTCAAAGGAAAAATCCACCAAGAAGAACTTTCAATTCTGAACATCTATGCGCCAAATGTAAGGTCACCCTCATTCATAAAAGAAACTTTACTAAAGCTCAAAGCACACATTGCACCTAACACAATAATTGTGGGGGACTTCAACACTCCACTCTCCTCAATGGACTGATCAGGAAAACAGAAAATAAACAGGGACACAGTAAAACTAATTGAAGCTTTGGTCTAATTGGATTTGATTGATATTTATATCAGTCACCCTAAAGCAAAAGAATATACCTTTTTCTCAGCACCTCATGGTACCTTCTCCAAAATCGACCATATAATTGGTCACAAAGCAGACCTCAACAAATATAAGAGGATCGAACTAATCCCATGCCTCCTATCAGATCACTATGGTGTAAGAGTGGTTTTCAATAGCAACAAAAACAACAGAAAGCCCACATACACATGGAGGCTGACTAATACTCCACTCAATGACACCTTGGCCAAAGAGGAAATAAAAAAAGAAATCAGAGACTTTTAGAATTTAATGAAAATGAAGGCACAACATACCAAATCTTTGGGACACAATGAAAGCAGTGCTAAGAGGAAATCTCATAGTCCTGAGTGCCTCCAAAAAGAAAATGGAGAGAGCATCCACTAGCAGCTTAACGACACACCTGAAAGTCCTGGAACAAAAAGAAGGCAATTCACCCAGGAGGAGTAGAAGACAGGAAATCATCAAACTCAGGGCTGAAATCAATCAATTAGAAACAAAGAGAACCATACAAAGAATCAATGAATCCAGGAGCTGGTTCTTTGAGAAAATCAACAAGATAGATAAACCCTTAGCCAGACTGACCAAAGGGCACAGAGAAAGTATCCAAATTAACAAACTTAGAAATGAAAAGGGGGATATTACAACAGAAACTGAGGAAATCCAAAAAATCATCACATCCTACTACAAAAGCCTATACTCAACACAACTGGAGAATCTGGAGGAAATGGACAATTTCCTAGACAAATACCAAATACCAAAATTAAATCAGGACCAAATAGATAATCTAAACAGTCCCATAACCCCTAAAGAAATAGGAGTCATAGAAAATCTTCCAACCAAAAAAAGCACAGGACCAGATGGTTTCAGTGAAGAATTCTTTCAGACCTTCAAAGAACACTTAACACCAATACTCTTCAAACTATTCTACAAAAGAGAAACAGAAGGAAGACTACCCAATTCCTTCTATGAAGCCACAATTACGCTGATACCAAAACCACACAAAGATCTAACAAAGAAAGAGAACTTCAGACCAATTTCCCTTATGAACATCGATGCAAAAATACTCAATAAAATTCTTGCCAACTGAATCCAAGAACACATCAAAACGATCATCCACAATGATCAAGTAGGAGTTATCCCAGGGATGCAGGGTTGGTTCAATATACAGAAATCCATCAAAGCAATCCACTACATAAACAAACTCAAAGAAAAAACCACATGGTCATTTCATTGGATGCTGAAAAACCATTTGAGAAAATTCAGCATCCTTTCATGCTTAAAGTCTTGGAAAGAACAGGAATTCAAGGCCCATACCTAAACATATTAAAAGCAATATATAACAACCCGGTAGCCACCATCAAACTAAATGGAGAGAAACTTGAAGCAATCCCACTAAAATCAGGGTCTAGACAGGGCTGCCCCCTTTCTCCTTATCTTTTCAATATTGTACTTGAGGTACTAGCTCAGGCAATTCGAAAACATAAGGCGGTCAAAGGGATACAAATTGGAAAGGAAGAAGTCAAACTATCATTATTTGCAGATGACATGATAGTCTACCTAAGTGACCCAAAAAACTCCACTAGAGAACTCCTACAGCTGATAAACAACTTCAGCAAAGTGGCAGGTTATAAAATCAACTCAAGCAAATTTGTGGCCTTCCTATACTCAAAGGATAAGCAGGCTGAGAAAGAAATTAGGGAAATGACACCCTTCACAATAGCCACAAACAGTATCAAGTATCTTGGAGTGACTTTTTTTTACATTGCAAATGATTTCCCCTTTTCTGGGTCCCCACTCCCTGCAAGTCCCATAAACTCTCTTCAGTCCCCCTATTCTTCCATCCACCCCTTCCCACTTCCCTGTTCTGGAATTCCCCTATACTCTTGCACTGAGTCTTTCCAGAACTAGGGGCCACTCCTCCATTCTTTTTGGACATCATTTAATTTGTGGATTATGTCCTGGGTATTCAAAGTTTCTAGGCTAATATCCACTTATCAGTGAGTGCATACCATGATTGATCTTTTGAGACTGGGTTACCTCACTTAGTATGATGTTCTCCAGCTCCATCCATTTGTCTAAGAATTTCATGAATTCATTGTTTCTAATGGCTGAATAGTACTCCATTATGTAAATATACCACATTTTTTGCATCCATTCCTCCGTTGAAGGACATCTAGGTTCTTTCTATCATCTGGCTACTACAAATAGGGCTGCTATGAATATAGTGGAGCATGTCTCCTTATTGCATGCTGAAGAATCCTCTGGATATATGCCCAGTAGTGGTATAACAGGGTCCTCAGGAAGTGACATGCCCAGTTTTCTGAGGAACTGTCAGACTGATTTCCAAAGTGGTTGCACCATCTTGCAATCCCACCAGCAGTGAAGGAGTGTTCCTCTTTCTCCACATCCTCACCAACACCTGCTGTCTCCTGAGTTTTTGACCTTAGCCATTCTGACTTGTGTGAGCTGAAATCTCAGAGTTGTTTTGATTTGCATTTCCCTAATGATTAATGATGTTGAACATTTCTTAAGGTGTTTCTCAGCTCTTTGAAGTTATTCATGTGAAAATTCTTTGTTTAGCTCCATATCCCACTTTTTAATGGGGTTATTTGGTTCTCTGGGTTCTACTTTCTTGAGTTCTTTGTATATATTAGATATTAGCCCTCTGTCGGATGTAGGGTTGGTGAAGATCCTCTCCCAGTCTGTTGGTTGACGTTTTATCCTTTTGACGGTGTCCTTTGCCTTACAGAAACTCAGTAGTTTTATGAGGTCCCATTTATCAATTCTTGATCTTAGAGCATAAGCTATTAGTGCTCTATTCAGGAACTTTTCCCCTGTGCCGATGTCCTCCAGGGTCTTCCCCAGTTTCTTTTCAATTAGTTTCAGTGTGTCAAGTTTTATGTGGAGGTCCTTGATCCATTTGGAGGTGAGCTTGGTACAAGGAGATAAGAATGGATCCATTCGCATTCTTCTGCATGCTGACCTCCAATTGAACTAGCACCATTTGTTGAAAAGACTATCTTTTTTCCACTGAATGCTTTCAGCTCCTTTGTCAAAGACCAAGTGACCATAGGTGTGTTGGTTCATTTCTGGGTCTTCAATCCTATTCCATTGATCCGCTTGCCTGATATTGTACCAATACCATGCAGTTTTTATCACTATTGCTCTGTAGTAGAGTTTAAAGTCTGGGATATTGAATCCCCATGAAGTTCTTTTACTGTTGAGAATAGTTTTAGCTATCCTGGGTTTTTTGTTATTCCAGATGAATTTGAGAATTGCTCTTTCTAGCTCTGTGAAGAACTGGGTTGGGATTTTTATGGGAATACCATTGAATCTGTAGATTGCCTTTGGCAAGATGGCCATTTTAACTATATTAATCCTGCCGATCCATGAGCATGGAAGGTTTTTCCATTTTCTGAAATCTTCTTCAATTTCCTTCTTCAGAGATTTGAAGTTCTTGTCATACAGGTCTTTCACTTGTTTGGTTAGAGTCACTTGGCGTGACTCTTACCAAACATGTGAAAGACCTGTATGACAAGAACTTCAAGACTCTGAAGAAGGAAATGGAAGAAGACCTCAGAAAATGGGAAAACCTCCCATGCTCATAGATCGGCAGAATCAATATAGTTAAAATGGCAATTTTGCCAAAAGCAATCTACAGATTCAATGCAATACCCATCAAAATCACAACTCAATTCTTCACAGAGTTAGAAAGAGCAATTCTCAAATTTATCTGGAATAACAAAAAACCCAGGATAGCTAAAACTATTCTCAGCAACAAAAGAAATTCTGAGAAATCAGTATCCCTGACCTCAAGCAATACTACAGAGCAATAGTGTGAAAAACTGCATGGTATTGGTACAGTGACAGGCAGGCAGATCAATGGAACAGGACTGAAGATCCAGAAATGAACCCACACACCTACGGTCACTTGATCCTCGACAAAGGGGCTTAAAACATCCAATGGAAAAAAAGATAGCCTTTTCAACAAATGATGCTGGTTCAACTGGAGGTCAGCATGCAGAAGAGTGCGAATTGATCCATCCTTGTCTCCTTGTACTAAGCTCATATCTAAATGGATCAAGGACCTCCACATAAAGCCAGACACTCTGAAGCTAATAGAAAAGAAACTGGGGAAGACCCTTGAGGACATCAGTACAGGAAGAAAGTTTCTGAACATAACATCAATAGCGTATGCTCTAAGATCAAGAATTGACAAATGGGACCTCATAAAATTGCAAAGTTTCTGTAAGGCGAAGGACACCATCAAGAGGACAAATCGGCAACCAACAAATTGGGAAAAGATCTTCACCAATCCTACATCAGATAGAGGGCTAATATCCAATATATATAAAGAACTCAAGAAGTTAGACTCCAGAAAACCGAACAACCCTATTAAAAAATGGGATACAGAGTTAAACAAAGAAATCTCACCTGAAGAACTTCGGATGGCGGAGAAGCATCTTAAAAAATGCTCAACTTCATTAGTCATTAGGGAAATGCAAATCAAAACAACCCTGAGATTTCATCTTACACCAGTCAGAATGGCTAAGATTAAAAATTCAGGAGACAGCAGGTGTTGGAGAGGGTGTGGAGAAAGAGGAACACTCCTCCACTGCTGGTGGGGTTGCAAATTGGTACAACCACTCTGGAAATCAGTCTGGCGGTTCCTCCTAAAACTGGGCCCTCACTTCCAGAAGATCCTGCTATACCACTCCTGGGCATATACCCAGAAGACTCCCCACCATGTAATAAGGATACATGTTCTACTATGTTCATAGCAGCCCTATTTGTAATTGCCAGATGCTGGAAAGAACCCAGATATCCCTCAACAGAAGAGTGGATGCAAAAAATGTGGTATATCTACACAACGGAGTACTATTCAGCCATTAGAAACAATGAATTCATGAAATTCTTAGGCAAATGGATGGAGCTAGAGAACATCATACTAAGTGAGGTAACCCAGACTCAAAAGGTGAATCATGGTATGCACTCAGTAATAAGTGGATATTAACCTAGAAAACTGGAATACCCAAAACATAATCCACACATCAAATGAGGTACAAGAAGAAAGGAAGAGTGGCCCCTGGTTCTGGAAAGACTCAGTAAAGCAATATTCGGCAAAACCAGAATGGGGAAGTGGGAAGGGGTGGGTGGGAGGACAGGGGAAGAGAAGGGGGCTTACGGGACTTTCGGGGAGTGGAGGCTAGAAAAGGGGAAATCATTTGACATGTAAATAAATTATATTGAATAAAAAAATTAAAAAAAAAAGAAACTGGGGAAGACCCTTGAGGACATCGGTACAGGAAGAAAGTTTCTGAACATAACACCAATAGCGTATGCTCTAAGATCAAGAATTGATAAATGGGACCTCATAAAATTACAAAGTTTCTGTAAGGCAAAGGACACCATCAAAAGGACAAATCGGCAGCCAACAAATTGGGAAAAGATCTTCACCAATCCTACATCAGATAGAGGGCTAATATCCAATATGCATAAAGAACTCAAGAAGTTAGACTCCAGAAAACCAAACAACCCTATTAAAAAATGGGGTACAGAGTTAAACAAAGAATTCTCACCTGAAGAACTTTGGATGGCAGAGAAGCATCTTAAAAAATGCTCAACTTCATTAGTCATTAGGGAAATGCAAATCAAAACAACCCTGAGATTTCACCTTACACCAGTCAGAATGGCTAAGGTCAAAAATTCAGGAGACAGCAGGTGTTGGCAAGGATGTGGAGAAAGAGGAACACTGCACTGCTGGTGGGGTTGCAAATTGGTACAACCACTCTGGTAATCAGTCTGGCGGTTCCTCAGAAAACTGGGCACCTCACTTCCAGAAGATCCTGCTATACCACTCCTGGGCATATACCCAGAGGATTCCCCAGCATGTAATAAGGATACATGCTCTACTATGTTCATAGCAGCCCTATTTATAATTGCCAGAAGCTGGAAAGAACCCAGGTATCCCTCAACAGACGGATGCAAATAAATGTGGTATATATACACAACGGAGTACTATTCAGCCATTAGAAACAATGAATTCATGAAATTCTTAGGCAAATGGATGGAGCTAGAGAACATCATACTAAGTGAGGTAACCCAGACTCAGAAGGTGAATCATGGTATGCACTCAGTAATAAGTGGATATTAACCTAGAAAACTGGAATACCCAAAACATAATCCACACATCAAATGAGGTACAAGAAGAAAGGAGGAGTGGCCCCTGGTTCTGGAAAGAGGCAGTGAAGCAGTATTCGGCAAAACCAGAATGGGGAAGTGGGAAGGGGTGGGTGGGAGGACAGGGGGAGAGAAGGAGGCTTATGGGACGGCTAGAAAAGGGGAAATCATTTGAAATGTAAATAAAAAATATATCGGATAAAAAAAATAAATTCTTTTTCTTTGAGTTTGTTTATATAGTGGATTATGTTGATAGATTTCCATATATTGAACCGTCCCTCCATCCTTACAATAAAGCCTACTTGATCATATTGGGTGATCTTTTTGATGTATTCTTGCATTCGGTTTGTGAAAATTTTATTGAGCATTTTTGCATTGATATTCATAAGGGAAATTGGTCTGATGTTCTTTCTTTGTTGGGTCTTTGTGTGGTTTAGGTATCAGAGTGATTGTAGCTTCATAGAATGAATTGGATAGTGTTCCTTCTGTTTCTATTTTGTGGAATAATTTGAAGAATATTGGTATTAGGTCTACTTTGAAGGTCTGATAGAACTCTGCACAAAACCCATCTGGTCCTGGGATTTTTTTGGTTGGTTTCTTTACAGGTTATGAGACCGTTTAGATGGTTTATCTGATCCTGATTTAACTTTGTTACCTGGCATCTGCCTAGAAAATTATTCATTTCATTCAGATTTTTCAGTTTTGTTGAGTATAAGCTTTGGTAGTAGAATCTGATTTTTTTTAATTTCCTCAGTTTCTGTTGTTATATCTCTCTTAAAATTTCTGATTTTATTGATTTGGATACCGTCTTTATGCCCTCTGGTTAGTTTTGCTAAAGGTTTATCTATCTTGTTGATTTTCTCAAAGAACCAGCTTCTGGTTTGGTTGATTTTCTCTCTCTCTTTTTTTTTTAAGATTTATTTTATTTATACGAGTACACTGTAGGTGTTTCCAGACACCCCAGAAAAGGGCACTGGATGCCTTTACAGGTGGTTTTGAGCCACCATGTGGTTGCTGGGAATGGAACTGATGACCTTTGGAAGAGTAGTCAGTGCTCTTAACCACTGAGCCATTTCTCCCTGAATGGTTGATTCTTTGTATAGTTATATTGTTTCTTCTTGGTTGATTTCAGCACTGAGTTTGATTATTTCCTGCAGTCTACCCCTCTGGGGGGTATTTGTTTCATTTTGTTGTAGAGCTTTCAGATGTGTTGTCAAGCTGCTAGTGTATGCTCTCTCCAGTTTCTTTTTGGAGGCACTCAGAGGTATGAGTTTTCCTCTTAGCACTGCTTTCATTGTGTCTTATAAGTTTGTGTGTGTTGTGTCTTCATTTTCATTAAATTCTAAAATGTCTTTAATTTCTTTCTTTATTTCTTCTTTAAGCAGGTTATCATTGAGTAGAGTGTTGTTCAGCTTCCACGTGTATGTGGGTTCTCTATTATTTTTGTTGTCATTGAAGACCAGCCTTATTTCATGATGCACGGGATAATTTTAATCATCTTGGATGATTAAATCCAAATCATCTTGTATCTCTTGAGGCCTATATTTTGACCAATCATATGGTCAGTTTTGGAGAATGTACTGTGAGATGCTGAGAAGAAGGTATATTCTTTGGTTTTAGGATAAAATATTCTATAGATATCTGTTAAAGCCATTTGGTTCATAACTTAGGTTAGTTTCACTGTGTCCCTGTTTAGTTTCTGTTTCCATATTCTATCCATTGTTGAGAGTGTTTGTCGAAGTCTCCCACTATTATTGTATGAGGGGCAATATGTGCTTTGAGCTTTAGTAAAGTTTCTTTTAGGAATGTGGGTTCCCTTGCATTTGGAACATATTTTTTCAGAATTGAGAGGATCACTTGGTGGATTTTTTTCCTTTGATGAGTATGAAGTGTCCTTCCTTATCTTTCTTGATAATTTTGGGTTGAAAGTCAATTTTATTCAATATTAGAATGGCTACTCCAGCTTGTTTCTTGGGACCATTTGCTTAGAAAATTGTTTTCCAGCCTTTTCCTCTGAGGTAATGTCAATCTTTGTCGCTGACATTTATTTGTGTTTTCTTAGGGTCTTTATGACATCAACTCAGGTTTTTCTGGCTTTTATAGTCTCTGGTGAGAAGTCTGGTGTAATTCTGATAGGTCTACCTTTATATGTTACTTGACCTTTTTCCCTTACTGCTTTTAATATTCTGTCTTTGTTTTGTGCATTTGGTATTTTGATTATTATATATAACAGGAATAATTTCATTTCTGGTTCAATCTATATGGAGTTCTATAGGTTTCTTGTATGTTTATGGGCATCTCTTTTTATAGGTTAGGGAAGTTTTCTTCTATAATTTTGTTGAAGATATTTACTGGCCTTTTAAGTTGGAAATCTTTGTTCTCTTCTATACCTGCTGTCCTTAGGTTTGGTTTTCTCATTGTGTCCTGGGTTTCCTGGATGTTTTGGGTTAGGAGCCTTTTGCATTTTGCATTTTCTTTGACTGATGTGTCAATGTTTTGTATGTTATCTTCAGCACCAAAGATTCTCTCTTTTATCTCTTATATTCATTGGTGATGCTTACATCTATGACTCCTGAATTCTTTGCAGAGTTGTTTCCCTTTGTGATTTCTTTATTGTTCCTACTTCCATTTTTAGATCCTGGGTGGTTTTGTCCAATTCATGCTTGGTTGTATTTCCTGTAATTCATTAAGGGATTTTTGTATTTCCTCTTTAAGGGCTTTTGTCTATTGACCCATGTTCTCCTGTATTTCTTTAAGGGAGTTATTTGTGTCCTTGAAGTCCTCTATCAGCACCATGAGATACATTTTAAATCCGAATCTTGCTTTTCCTCTGTGTTGGGATATACTGGACTTGCTGTGGTAGGAGAACAGGGTTCTGATGATGCCAAGTAGCCTTGGTTTCTGTTGGTAAGTTTTTTGTGCTTGCCTTTCACCATCTGGTAATCTCTTGTGTTAGCTGTTCTTGATGTTTTCAGCTGGAGCTTGTCTCTCCTGTGGGCCCATAAGCCTGTGTCAGCACTCCTCCAACCCTGGAAATCAGAGCACTCTCTGGAGACCATCTCTCTCTCCCTGGCAGCACCTGTGCACCGAAGGCTGTAGAACAGCCCCAGCTCCTGGGTGCAGATGGCGACCAGAAGGACCCTGTTCCAGTTGCTTCTTTCCTGTGCCCTGTGAGTTCCTGGCAGTCCTGCCTTGGAGAGTCACTGGAGAGAAAATAACAATCTCACCTCTGAGCCCAGGAGTCAGAGCACTCCCTGGACACCAGCTCTTCCCTGGCAAGACCCTGTGGAACAGCCCCAGCTCCTGGGTGCAGATGGCGACTGGCTATCTTCTTCCTTCTAAGATGGACCAAAGACTAGTGACTCTTAAGAAATCCTCCAGACCTTTAACACCTGCTTGGCTTACTGAGGAGTCCACCCTGATAAACTGACCAGCTACTTGTCTCAATATTTGCCTGTATAAAGTCTGGCATTGTTAGACAACACAGGGTGTACTGTATTCGCCAATCAAATAAATACCTCCTTAATATATATTCACTCTATAGGTTCTGTTCCTCTGGAGATTCTAACTAATATACTCTCTAATTACATTGGTCATTTACTTGGCATCCATTCTTCATTTAAAGTTATTCACAGCACAAACATGCACAAGTGTGCATGTGTGCACATGACCAACCACACACACACACACACACACACATGCATATGCACACACCCCAATAATAGCACTAGCATATTAACAAATATTTTTAAAATTTCAAGAATGTTAGGAGCACTGTGCCAGAAGCTGAGTCAAAGGGAAAAATATATTTCTCCTATGCCTCCTTTCTTCAAAACCTTTCTTCAATTTCACATAAGGAGGTTCTATTTTGGTGACCTGACTTTCATGCTGTGAGTTCAGAAAAGCATGTTAGGAGACAGGAGTCTGAGAAGTAAAGAAAAGGGTATCATTAAGATTGGGAAGGTATTCTTGGAAGAACAGAAAAAGAGAGTGGACAGAGGTTAAGACAGCAACGATTGGTGAAGGTTTAATTTTTGAGTTAGTAAGATATGGGTGTTCTGAGAGGGCATTTGTCTTCTAAGCAAATGACTATGACAGAGATATGGATACATTTTCAGCATGCTTTGATCATATGGTTGTTTTCCTCTACTGATGGGCTTTCAAAGACACATTGATAAAGATTTTGACTAATCTTAGTGAAGGTATTTATTTGACAATTATAACATAGAATCAATCATTGGTCTGCATACCAACCATTGATAAATTGAGAATATATACAGATTCATATAGTGTAAGACATCAGAGAACCAGATAGGATTAGACATACTTATCTTTTACACCCCATGTCCTTGAATATCCCAAATTTTCATATTAACATGGTTTTAAAATGCTATGGAAAAAATATAATCCCTGAGGTGGAAAAATATAATCATCTTTTCTAAAAACCTATATAGGAGAAAAAGAAAAGGTCAGTGATAAACAGATCTGAGGGTATTGATGATATATATGCTTCAGAGGTTAAAAGTGCCTACCTCCAAACCTGATGAACTGAGTTCAACACTCAGAATGCACATGGTGGAAAAATTGAATCACTTTCTACAGATTATCTTCTGACTTCTACTGCATATGTGTGCCCAAACATGGGAAACAAATAAATGATTTTTTTAATCTTAAAGGAATTTTCTACTGAAAAGCAATTGCTTTCTGGCTTCTAACCTATCTCCTATTTCTCTGTACTTATAAGACAACCAGACTTAAAGTTACAGCTCACTTACTCCCACAGGATTCAAGTTCACTGTTAGGTTAATTAAACTGGTATGATACAGACATAAATAGGACATTGAATGCATAGCTAATAAAGAGCTTCTCTTGTTCTTTTCCACCTCTCAACCATATAGCATCATTTTATTCCATTTCTTTATTTACACGCCCACTGTAGCATAAGTATTCAGTTATCAATAAAGATAGGAATTAAATATCCATAAAATAAACTCATAGCCCCGAGTGCCTCCAAAAAGAAAATGGAGAGAGCATACATTACCAGCTTAATGACACACCTGAAAGCCCTAGAACAAAAAGAAGCTATTTCGCCCAGGAGGAGTAGAAGGCAGGAAATCATCAAACTCAGGGCCGAAATCAATCAAGTAGAAACAAAGAGAACCATACAAAAAATCAATACCAGGAGCTGGTTCTTTGAGAAAATCAACAAGATAGATAAACCCTTAGCCAGACTGACCAAAGGGCACAGAGAAAGTATCCAAATTAACAAACTTAGAAATGAAAAGGGGGATATTACAACAGAAACTGAGGAAATCCAAAAAATCATCAGATCCTACTACAAGAGCCTATACTCAACACAACTGGAGAATCTGGAGGAAATGGACAATTTCCTTGACAGATACCAAATACCAAAATTAAATCAGGACCAACTAGACCATCTAAACAGTCCCATAATGCCTAAAGAAATAGAAGGAGTCATAGAAAGTCTTCCAACCAAAAAAAGCACAGGACCAGATGGCTTCAGTGCAGAATTCTACCAGACCTTCAAAGAAGAGTTAACACCAATACTCTTCAAACTATTCCACAAAATAGAAACAGAAGGAACACTACCCAATTCCTTCTACGAAGCCACAATTACGCTGATACCAAAGCCACACAAAGATCCAACAAAGAAAGAGAACTTCAGACCAATTTCCCTTATGAACATCGATGCAAAAATACTCAATAAAATTCTTGCCAACCGAATCCAAGAACACATCAAAACGATCATCCACCATGATCAAGTAGGCTTTATCCCGGGAATGCAGGGTTGGTTCAATATACGGAAATCCATCAATACAATCCACTACTTAAACAAACTCAAAGAACAAAACCACATGGTCATTTCATTGGATGCTGTAAAAGCATTTGACAAAATTCAGCATCCCTTCATGCTTAAAGTCTTGGAGAGAACAGGAATTCAAGGCCCATACCTAAACATAGTAAAAGCAATATACAGCAAACCGGTAGCCAGCATCAAACTAAATGGAGAGAAACTTGAAGCAATCCCACTGAAATCAGGGACCAGACAAGGCTGCCCCCTTTCTCCTTATCTTTTCAATATTGTACTTGAGGTACTAGCTCGGGCAATTCGACAACATAAGGAGGTCAAAGGGATACAAATTGGAAAGGAAGAAGTCAAACTATCATTATTTGCAGGCGACATGATCGTCTACCTAAGTGACCCAAAGAACTCCACTAGAGAGCTCCTACAGCTGATAAACAACTTCAGCAAAGTGGCAGGTTATAAAATCAACTCAAGCAAATCAGTGGCCTTCCTATACTCAAAGGATAAGCAGGCTGAGAAAGAAATTAGGGAAATGACCCCCTTCACAATAGCCACAAACAGTATAAAGTATCTTGGGGTGACTCTTACCAAACATGTGAAAGATCTGTATGACAAGAACTTCAAGACTCTGAAGAAGGAAATGGAAGAAGACCTCAAAAAATGGGAAAACCTCCCATGCTCATGGATCGGTAGAATCAATATAGTTAAAATGGCCATTTTGCCTAAAGCACTATACAGATTCAATGCAATACCCATCAAAATCCCAACTCAATTCTTCACAGAGTTAGAAAGAGCAATTATCAAATTCATCTGGAACAACAAAAAACCCAGGATAGCTAAAACTATTCTCAGCAACAAAAGGAAATCTGGGGGAATCAGTATCCCTGACCTCAAGCAATACTACAGAGCAATAGTGTTAAAAACTGCATGGTATTGGTACAGTGACAGGCAGGAGGATCAATGGAACAGGATTGAAGATCCAGAAATGAACCCACACACCTATGGCCACTTGATCCTCGACAAAGAGGCTGAAAACATCCAATGGAAAAAAGATAGCCTTTTCAACAAATGGTGCTGGTTCAACTGGAGGTCAGCATGCAGAAGAATGCGAATTGATCCATCCTTGTCTCCTTGTACTAAGCTCAAATCCAAATGGATCAAGGACCTCCACATAAAGCCAGACACTCTGAAGCTAATAGAAAAGAAACTGGGGAAGACCCTTGAGGACATCGGTACAGGGAGAAAGTTTCTGAACAGAACACCAATAGCGTATGCTCTAAGAACAAGAATTGACAAATGGGACCTCATAAAATTACAAAGTTTCTGTAAGGCAAAGGACACCATCAAGAGGACAAATCGGCAACCAACAAATTGGGAAAAGATCTTCACCAATCCTACATCAGATAGAGGGCTAATATCCAATATATATAAAGAACTCAAGAAGTTAGACTCCAGAAAACCAAACAACCCTATTAAAAAATGGGGTACAGAGTTAAACAAAGAATTCTCACCTGAAGAACTTCGGATGGCGGAGAAGCATCTTAAAAAATGCTCAACTTCATTAGTCATTAGGGAAATGCAAATCAAAACAACCCTAAGATTTCATCTTACACCAGTCAGAATGGCTAAGATTAAAAATTCAGGAGACAGCAGGTGTTGGAGAGGGTGTGGAGAAAGAGGAACACTCCTCCACTGCTGGTGGGGTTGCAAATTGGTACAACCACTCTGGAAATCAGTCTGGCGGTTCCTCCGAAAACTGGGCACCTTACTTCCAGAAGATCCTGCTATACCACTCCTGGGCATATACCCAGAAGACTCCCCACCATGTAATAAGGATACATGTTCTACTATGTTCATAGCAGCCCTATTTGTAATTGCCAGATGCTGGAAAGAACCCAGGTATCCCTCAACAGAAGAGTGGATGCAAAAAAATGTGGTATATCTACACAATGGAGTACTATTCAGCCATTAGAAACAATGAATTCATGAAATTCTTAGGCAAATGGATGGAGCTAGAGAATATCATACTAAGTGAGGTAACCCAGACTCAAAAGGTGAATCATGGTATGCACTCACTAATAAGTGGATATTAACCTAGAAAACTGGAATACCCAAAACATAATCCACACATCAAATGAGGTACAAGAAGAAAGGAGGAGTGGCCCCTGGTTCTGGAAAGACTCAGTGAAACAGTATTCAGCAAAACCAGAACGGGGAAGTGGGAAGGGGTGGGTGGGAGGACAGGGGAAGAGAAGGGGGCTTGCGGGACTTTCGGGGAGTGGGGGGGCTAGAAAAGGGGAAATCATTTGAAATGTAAATAAATTATATCGAATAATAAAAAAAAATCCATAAAATATTTTTAAGAGAAATCCCACTATGGACTCCTTCCAACTGGACTTCAGTCACACTTAGCCAAAAGAAACAGAGGAAAAAAGGGGGAGGTGCTTCCCAGGAAGTGACAGGTAATACCGCTGCATTTGCCTTGGCATCTAGCCTCTTACCAGGGTGATGTGCTGTGGTATGAGAAAGTAGGATGAGCAGTTATAGAGCAAGGGCAGAGTAAAAGTTCTCACAGGGAAACCAATGTCCTATTCTCTGTATGGCAGGCTTGCCCTCCAGAAGACAAGGTATAAAAGGAAGAAGGGGAAATTGTTTGTTTGGTTTTTTTTTTTCAAATTAATGATGGTTTTACTTTTACACATCAGAATAGGAAAGATATGACTTTAAAACCTAAATCTCTGTTATATTTAAGTGGGGTCGCTCTCTTATTTTGGATTTTCCATATAACATGTTAGGTTAGACAGGGGGAGCTTCAGGACTGGAGGAAACTGAGGCAAGTAAACTAACACATTTAGACAGTAAGATAATTTATTACATAGTTAGAACTCCATAATAAGTGATGTTGCAAATATTCCAAAGTTAGAATGAGTCTTCCCTTCTACAGGTCCATCATTTTCTCTAACATAACACTATTCAAAATTCCTTCTACACCCTCTATAAAGAAAGAACAGTCCTGCAAATACACGCTATACACCAAGTTCTTAATATCATAAGATTCTAGAGGAATGAAAACAGTAAAAAGCAGAGAAGTAAGACCACAAGAGAGACAAGATCTAGAAATTAGCCAAGAAGAGCCAGTAGCACAGCAAGAGATCACTGCAAAAGAAAAAGACTATTACAGTCCTAACGAAAATAGGAACAGAAATAAGCATTTTCAGATATGAAACAAAATAAATTATAAATAGTTGACAATATTATTAAATATTAATTGTCTTCAAAAGATTATAGTATTTGTGTTAATAGAGGCAGTACCAGGAAGTGATTAGAGAAATAATTTTATTAACTTATTAACATTATCAGTCAACTAGCCCTGATTGCAAAAATGTTGGTCTGATTTGTGTCCATTTCCTAGCCTTTTCTGTATTCCAGTATCTTCTTTAAGCTTCTTTGGCTGGTATAAAATAGCATGGGGAATGTTACCAGCCTACCCCAGCCTCTCCTGCACTGACAGAGGCCATCCTGTCCACTCTTCTACTCTGGCTTTGCTTTGCTGTACCCAAGAACTCTAGGTTTAATTTTCCCACTAAAGATGTATAGATTAGCAGCTTCCTCCCAGAAAAGAGCAATCCAACATGCACAATAATAGACTTTTGATAGCTCACAGTGAGTGCTATTACTTATCCTGGCTTACACAGTCACTGTAAAATGCCTTCAGGAGTGTACATGACTGTAGTCGCTAGTACTAAAGTAACAAGGTAGTTGGAGAACTTCCTGAAATTAAAAACTGGCCCAACATGAAATCCATCTCATGGGAGGGCACCAAGGATTTATCTTCCACCTCTTGGAGGTAACCAAGGGCAACAGAAATAGGATGATGGTTTTGGAAGAGTCTTGGACAGCCCTGGTCAACAGCCCATAAGAGAGTCCTCTAACATATAGATTTTTGCAAATAAAAATAGTTTGACTTCTTTTCATATTTCTATCCCTTTAATATTCTTCTCCTGCTTATTGTTCCAGCTAGTACTTTAAATACAATGTTGAAAAGGAATGGAGTTAGTAGACATCCTGTCCCCTTTCTAAGGTCAATGTTATTACTTTTTTTCCATTTAGAATGATGTTGAATGTGGGTGGCCTGCACATATCTTTTTATTATGTTCAGGTATGTTTCCTCTAGCTCTACAATCTTTAGAACTTTTATCATGAAGGAATGTTGGAATTTGTTAAAGGCTTTCCCATATCTATTGAGATATAATGTGGTTCTTTGTCTTGAAGTCCACTTATATGTATTATTATATTAATTGTCTTACACAGATTGAATCATTGCTGCATTTCAGGGAGAAGGCCAGCATGGTCATAGCATATATTTTGATGTATGTCTTTATTCTGTTTGCAAGTATTTTATTGAGTATTTTTGAGTCTATGTTCATCAGGGATATTGGTCTATCATTTTCTTTTCTTTGCCTTCTTTGGGCATTAAGGTGATGCTACATGCTGTGTAGAAGGAATTTGAGAGTTTTTCTTATCTTTATTTCTTACATTCATTCTTTTTTTTAAAGTTTTGAAAAATTGGATGGAAAAGAACGAAGATAGGCCAAGTTACTACACTAAGGGAGATTTGTGTTCTAATGCTGAGAAGCACAGAATAGACAAATGTGAAGCAAGTGGGCAAGATAGCATGGCAGAACAAGAAATCTAAGAGGTCAGCACACTTGAGAAATTGTAAGAGCTAAGGAATTAGACAAGTCACAGAGCCCAGAATAGAAATCCATCATACGTAGAAGGGAAAAGGGCAGCACATGAAGAAAAGACTGGGATGTAGGGATGACTCTGCAAGCTCATGCATTGGAGAAAGGAGCCGGATGCCTGAAGCAGACCTAAATGTAGTAGCTCACGGTAAGGTTGGGAAGCATGCAGGCTTAGTGTAAAGCATTTCAGGACACAAGAAGAAAAGTGGGTTGATTTCAATTGCATTGTGAAAGAAGAAACAAGAATATTGGCCCATTGAACAGATGCAAAGAATGAGGGGAAATAGGCAAGCAGTCTCTGACTTGAATAAGGAAAAATCCAACAGGAAGTGCTTATTGCACAGTCTTTATTTACTTTGCCAAGGGTTCGCTTTTTTCTATTATAGTCCATTTAAAGATTATCAAACTAAGACTTCCATGATTAAATAAAAGCTGTTAAGAATCCTTAATGGAATGTAGTAGTTTCTAAATCTCCCATCCTGACTTTCTCTTAATTCCTTCCCTGCCTCTCGCTCCTTGCAGTTTCTGTTAGCCATGCTCACAATGTAAGAGCTGTTTATACATTTTCTTGTGCAATTTTAATAGAGTCTTCTATACTTCCTGTGTAGAAATTTAAAATAAACAAAGTATTTGTTACTGTGCCTAGAAAGACACTGCTTACTAAGCCAGAAACCGTTGTAATGTTTCTGTCTGTGTAGCCTCGAAGATGCAGCTCCTACTCCACTCAGTGTGGAGATCCTTCCTTCTCAAGAGGATTGGTTATTCTGAAAGATACAAATGCTTAAGCTTACATCCTGGCATTCACTGAGCTACAAGTTCCACACTGACACATGATGTTCCAGATGAAAAAGAAAGTCCATTCATTAACTTATTTGATTCTGTGAAAGATATCATGACTTACACCAATTTATCTAAGACTTGTGTCATGCTCATTATAGTATGAGGCAAAAGTTATTCATGTTTCCATGGTTAAGAAGGAACTAGGAAGATGATTCAGATCTGCTGATTCTCCTAATGCTGCTTTCTTTTTTAGTTAAAACTTTATTAAGGGGCACCCAGAAGGTCAGCTTGTGAAGGTGGCAGTAGCAACACTAGTCTTCCTGCTGTTGCTCTAGGGCCAAGGTAAGCACATGACCCGAGCCTGAGGTGGTGCTAGGAAGCCCACCACCATTTGCTATGACCTTATGGAGGTTGGCAGATGGCAATAAATCCACCAGAAGGTTAGCTGGAGGAGCAGTGGGTTACTCAAATGCTGATTTGTCTGGCATCCTGCTGACTTACCAGGAACCCTCTGTCCTTCCTTAAATGTGGATCCAGGTTATCTGGTTCAGGATACTGATGAATTTATTTTGCCAACTGGAGCTAATAAAACCAGAGGCAGATTTGTAGTAGCTTTCTTTACCATTGGAGGATGTCACGTGATAGGGGCTGCATTCAGGGCAATGAACAGTCTTCGTTTAGGCTGAAGGAAAGACTAACGACCAGAAGATGGCCTGGTCCAAACCAAGAAATGTACAGAATTTGAATATGATGACTAGGCAAGGGGAACTTTAGGCTGATATTCTAGGTTCCCTGGCTTTGCTCTATAGTGCTTCGGGTGTTATCATTGAGAAAACACAGGGTGCAGAAGACGACCTCAACACAGTAGCAGCTGGAACCATGAAAGGAATGTTATATAAATGTACAGGTTGACTTCAAGGGATAGCATACAGTGCCCTGGCAGGACTGACACTCACCAGTCTCTATGCACTGTAGAGCAACTTGGAGCACAAACTGAAGTTTTCTGCCACCTCAGGAATGGGGTGGCACTTTGTACTCATACAGATTAATTAATAAGTCAGTCTGGAGTTGCTTTGTCTCTTGAACCTACAATTGCTTTGTACAATTGGAGACTGTGATTTGCTGTGACAAAGATCATGGATGGTTAACCTGGGCTGCACTGCTTACCCTAAGTGAGTAGACTCCAAACCCTTTGGTGACTCACTGAGCATGCATTCTCTTCTCCTTCTCTATTACCCATTATACCTTCCCTATAGATTCTTTATTTGTAAAAATCCATTCTGTAACCTTTTGGGCTAAGTTGTTGGCTATATACATATCTTAGTACTGCTCTATTTCTATGAAGTGACACCATGACCGAAGCAATCTTATAAAAGAGAGTTTAATTGTGGGTTTTCTTACAGTTTCAGAAGGTTAGTCCATGAACATCATATTAGGGACACAGTGGGAGCATGGGTTTTGGAATACTAGTTGAGCTACATACTCATCCACCAGCAGAAAAAAACAACAACTGGACCTACTGTGGGCTTTTAAAACCTCAAAATCACACTCTCACTGTCATACGTCCTTCAACAAGGCTAATCCTTCTTATATAGTATCACTTCCAGATGACTAAACATTAAAATATATGGATCTATGAAGTTCATTTGCATACAAAAATCCACAACAAATTAACAGCCTTTCAAGAGTTCACATATTGCATGGGTTCCTTCTATGTAAATAGTCAAATTTCAATGCTAATTTGTGTATATAGCACTTTTCTTAGACTAAAAATATTTGAATATATTTCCATTTTTGATAGAAAACACTAAATAAATTATGATACACAAAAGTAAATATTAGAAATCTATTAAACTGCTGTTGAATACAAGGCCACAGAGAATTACTCAGCTGAAAACAAATTATCAGGATAGGGTGAACACTTACCCATAGTGTAATAGAAATTATGTTGAAAATAAAATATATTTCCAAATACACAGAACAAAATGTAGTGACAATTGTATTAAAAAAAAACTCAGAAATTATTATTCTGGTTCCTGTTGTTCAAGCTTATTTTCATCTTTATAATTGTCTATGTACTTCGTAAGCTTTACAAAAAGTGTCACTGGTGTGTATGGGGGGGGGTGTATGTGTGTGTATGTGTGTGTGTGTGTGTGTGTGTGTGTATGTTTGTGTTTCTTTGAACATGGCAAAAAAGATAGCAATGTGACCTTCAGTCTTCATGAAAGAAATGTGGGACAGATTAAGAAAATAATTTCTTCTTATGAAGCTGTCTGCATATGCCTTGGTTTGGTTTCACCAGTAAACCACAGGTTACCTTCCTCTCTACTCAGTTACTTTATAGAAAACAGGAAGAGATGGGAGTGTTGATAATTAAGGATGCTCAATCAGTTAAACTGATTCTTTATCAAAGCTATGAGTTAAGATATATAGTGATTTTTTAAAAAAAGCAAGCTGAATGGGTATGGTGGGAACATCCTCTTGGAGACAGGGGAAGAGGAATGGGATGAGGAACTGTCAGAGGGTAGACCAGGAAAGGGATAACCACTAGACTATAAAGACATGTAAAGAATAAGAATAAAATCTATATTTTAGAAAAACTATGAAGACATCATTTATACACCATGCATGCCTATAACCCTTTTTAATGTGTTTAGCTCCATGGTTTTTAATAGCCTCCTGGTGATGCTACACCATCAAAGAATAGAGTTTGGAATATCATACTCATTCTACAATGAAATCCTTAGTCCCTACCCAAAGAAATCACTTCCTGTTCTTTTCTTCCCCATTCCTAGAGGTCATTAAGCAACTTTGCTTCTTTACCTGGATGTCTGCTATAGATGTTTCATATAAATACTTTATACTATGTATCTTTTCTTTCTTTTTACATGCTTTCCTATATTTGTTTTCTTCATAATTTATTTTTTAATTTACACTACATCCCAGTCACAGGACCCTCTCTCCTCTCCTCCCAGCTCCACCTTACAAATCTCTCCCCCCATTATTCTCTCTTCTTCTGCTCAAAGGAGGGGAAACCCACTTGGGTACCACCCACCCTGAGATATCTAGTCCCCATAGGACTAAACACCTTCTCTCCCAATGAGGCCCAACCAGGCAGTCCAGGTAGAGGATCCAATGGCAGGCAACAGAGTCAGAGAGAGCCCCCACTCCAATTGCTAGGGGACTCAAATGAAGACCAAGCTGCCCAACTGCTACAAATATGTAGGGGTTCTAGGTCCAGCCCCTACGTGCTCTTTGATTGGTGGTTTAGTCTCTGTGAGTCCCATGGGCCCAGGTTAGTTGACTCTATATGTCTTCTTATGGTGTCCTTGACCTCACCTCCAACACTGCTCACTCAATTCTATCCCGCACACTTCCACAGGACTACCCATGATCCATTTGATGTTTAGCTATAGGTCTCTGCATCTATTTCCATCTGCTTCCAGATGAAGCCTCTCAGTGGCAGTTATGCTAGGATCCTGTCTGCAAGCATAGCAGAATATTAATAGTGCCAGGGGCTGTCTCTCTCCCAGGGGATGGGTCTCAGGTTGGGCCAGTCACTGCTTGGCCATTCCCTCAGTTTCTGCTCTATTTCCACCCCTCTGCATCTTTTAGGCAGAACAAATTTTGGGTTGAAGGATTTGTGAGTGGGTTGTTGTCCCTCTAGATCCACTGGAAGTTCTTTATGAGGTGGCCACTTCAATATCTCTATACCCCCCTACTGGTAGGAATTTCAGCTGGGGTCACTCCCATAGCCTCCCCCATCCCAGGTCTCCAGCTACTCCCAGAGATGCTGCCCACCTGATTTCCATTCCCCCTCCCAGCCCTCTCTCACCACCAGAGCTAGAAAGACAAATATAGTTCGTACTCACTTATAATTGGACATCAGCCATAAAGTGTACGATAATGATGCTACAATCTACAGACTCAAAGAAACTGGGTAACGAGGAAGGCTCAGTGGAGGATGTGTGAATCTCACTCAGCAATGGAAATGAAATATTAATCAGAGGTGTATAGAGGGAGGAAACTGAGTGGGAGAGGGGTAAGGAGGGATATGGGTGATTCGGTGTGGGGAAAGGGAGCTGGAGAGGGCTGGGAGTAACATGTATGTATGTATGTCTGCCTAGTTTCTTTCACTTAGCGTATTTTGAAAGGTTATTTGTACTGTAATATGTCTCAATATTTCTTTCCTTTTTGTGGAGTAATATTATATGATATAAATATGCTACATTTTAGAATTAATTAATGACTTGATAGACACTTAAATGGTTTATTTTTTGAGCAATCAATGATAATGTTTCCAGGATCATAATTCTACAGTTCTTTTGCTGATATAATTTCAGAAGTGACTTTTTCATTTCATAATATAGAGGTGATTTATAAATATTCCAATTATTTTTAAGGATTTCAAACTGTTTTTGGAGAAAGTTCTAAGGTTCTAAGGTAGCACCGGACTTCAAACTCTCTATATAGCCAAGGAGAATTCTGTACTGATTCAACTTTGCCTGCTTCTTAAGAGCTAGGATTACAGACATCCACAAACATGACAGTTTAAATATTTTAACTCTCAGAACACATTCTATTTTCTATCAAGAGCAGCATGCTTTGAAGTACATGCACATCATCCTATTTAATTTTGTCTGTTTGAGTTTTTGTGTTATTGTTGCTGCTGCTGCTGCTGTTGTTGTTGTTGTTGTTGTTGCTGTTGTTGTTGTTATTGTTTCAATACAGGGTTTCTCTTTGTAGCCCTGACTCTGGGAACTAGCTCTATAGACCAGACTGGCCTTCAACTCATAAATCTGTCTGCCTCTGCCTCCTGAATGTTAGGACTAAAGCCGTTCCCCAATACACACAGCAAGAATAGCTATTTTACTTACTCTGTATGAGGCTGCTGTGGCAATGGCTGAAGCACATGGGAACTGGAGGCAGAGAATGTGCGTTTAATTTTTTCTCCCTATTGAACATCATACAAGCAAAGGAAATGGAAAAAAAAAACTCTTTCACGGTGCATAAAAATAAATTTAAAATATCATCATATAGAAGATGACAACTCAATAAAAGTGAATTAAATCTGGTTTTACATTGAATCCAAGCAAGGCATGTTCCATAGGGAAATAATCCTGACAAATCTTCATCACACAACAATATCATTATTGTCAGCTGAAGCATTTCTCCTAAAGACATTAGCAGCTGCTTACCAGCATGGAAAGTGGCATGTCTGGTTTAGAGAGATGACACTAATAGAACCTCCTCAAGGCTGATTATCTGCAGTCTTTGGTATTTTTAAAAACACAATATCAGTACTCTGTCTTCTAACATGTTTGTCCAGATTTAAATTTTGATTAGCAAATGACATTTTCAAATGCCCTATCATATATTATTGTTGATGTAACTGTGTCTCTTAGGTAAGCATGCCTTTGGGAGATGTTTCAATTTATTTTAAGAGTAAAATTTAATATGGGAAGCTAATTACCTTCTCTCTCCTATCAAAAACTATGTTAGTACTGCATTTGGTACCTTTTTTGGTACATAGCTGGCTAGATGGCCATATATTGGAAATAAAGGAAAACAGCTTTCAGTTCTCAGTACAATCTAAGATGTTTATATGTGAACCATTTGCTCCAAAGGAACCAGATCAAGCCTGAGAAATGATAAAAAAAAAAAACAAATACAACAACAACAACTAATAAATGACCTCAAAGGTC
This sequence comes from Apodemus sylvaticus, assembly GCF_947179515.1. Lineage (NCBI taxonomy): Eukaryota > Metazoa > Chordata > Mammalia > Rodentia > Muridae > Apodemus > Apodemus sylvaticus. Next base: position 140,914,875 of record NC_067473.1, on the reverse strand, counting down.
AGCAATGATGCTTCTAGTGATGAAAATGTAGCCATTCCAATTCTAGAGACATTTTAGGACATCTTCCAAGGTTGATGAACTGTAAAACATAAGTTTCATAGTTAATTACTGCTTATCATCTTTAAAATCTATGCTAACATTGGGTCTCTAAGTCAGACCTGAGAGCATTTGCTAAATTAAGCATGTTGTAAAAAGCATGGAAAATTAAATATTTGATGACTGTGCCACAAAAGAAAGGTCGCTTTATATGTGTTTAATATTTTCATTCTAAAGAAAAAAATTCCATTAATAAGGGTGTCTGGGGTTCACTTTACAATATTAAGTGACTTCCATACATCTTTTCTTTCTATAGTTAGCAACCTGTGGCTTTCTGATACTTCTAATTACTATAGGATTATATTATTCTTAAAACACTTATTTGGGTGACCTCTTGCTGGATTTAATGTAATATCCTCTTCTTTCACAAAATAAGTTCACCAACATAAAAATTAAATGGCATCCATTATAAGCCTTTGTGAAACATTGTAGATAAAGAAACTCATGTAATGGAAAAGAAATATGTCTATTGTATGCCTCAAACTATGGCACTCTTAAGAATGGAACATGTTCTGTGGTACAAAGTTGTCAAAGAATTACGTCAGGCTTAAGAACGCAGTGCATTGATTCACATAAACAACAACAAGTTGAAGACTGTTATAAAACTCTCACCATATTGAGCAAATACTGACCAGAAACTGCTCCTGCAAGAGGAAGGAGGCTACAGAGAGCATAAGAAGCAGGAGAGAGAAAGGAAAGGACTTGTAATGACAGCTGAGCATTTAATTCCCTAAGAAAAATTTGAGGTTCAGTGTTATCATCACTGAATAGCATTCTTTCTGTGACCCCAGGGATATTCTAAGGCACACACTGAGTTCTTTGTCCACTAAAACAAATACTTCCTCTTATTGATTACAGATACACAATAGTTCTGTTTAGAAAACAGTTCTCAAAAAGAAGCAAGTTCTCTGTACAGTGTCCCTTGGGAAGCCAGAATATGTTCATGTATAATGTGTATCTGTCTAAATAAATAGTTATCGTATCCATATAAAGACTATAAAAATGATAAGACAGGGCCTGTGTCATGCCCAAAGCCATGCACATTTATAATGATGATTCTTAGAAAGGAACACTCGGTTTATATATGACTCATGTATATGAAGCCGTTGTATTTTGTGTAAGGTACATGTGTGAGAATCATTATAAACAGCAAGATCAGCAAAGCCCATTAAGGTGGGCCATCAACTAGAACATAAAAATACTCCTTGCTGCACCATGAGACTTCCTTTGTAATGAACACTCCCATATAACACAACTGGGACATATTTCTCTTCCTAGGTACTTTTACTCACAGTAATCAGAAAAGTGTTTATTGATTGCTCTCCATTTACTTTCTTTTTTTTAGAACAGACAAAACAAGGGCAGATAGAGAACGAAAAGGTTATAACCCTCTCAATAAGTGGCAGTCAACTTCTGCCACCCCAATCTTGTCAAATGACTCAGTGGCCACGCAGTGACATATCTATAAACACAGGAGTGTTGGTACTTCATCTGCCGCATTATAAATTAAAATAAAGAAGTGTCGTTAAGCACAGCTCCAATGACAGTCCTCACCTCCATCAAAACCCAAGCACATATTTAACCCCCAGGGACTCTACCATTTCTGCAACCTGCTATGGTGTTAATGAGCTCACTTAGAGACAGCTTAATATAAATCTATGTGAAAACTCAGTAAAGCTCAATAAATGTTCACATGGAAAATGAAGGGGTAAATAAAATGTTGTTTAGCTGAATTGACAGAAGAAAGCTTACTCAGAAACTTGCAGACCATTTGAAGGGTTTTGTTCTTCATGCTAAACAGGTGAGAAAATATTAAATAAATGCTTAAAGGACAGAAACAAGACCCTCTTTGCCTCTTGTATGGTGCTTCGGATGTACTCCAGAGCAATGGTACTAGCCCTTCCTTCTGATGCTGACATTAAAAAAAAAAAAAAAAAGATTTTTAAACTCCCTCTAAAGATCTCCCACCCCATTTCAGAGTCACCCAGAGAGTGACTTCTTAATTCTTAAAATATTTCCTTGACTTTTTCTATGATTATTCAAATAAATAAAACCTGATTCGTGAATCCAGTAGCTGTTTCAACAAAATCTTCCCAAATAGGTACAAGGACACTGAGTTATATTTTCTCAACGAATACTATGCATTACTTGCAGATTCTTAGGGAAGGCTTATTTGTATTATTTTTAATTATGCATACATGTGGTGGGAACGCATATATGCACACAAGTGCAGGTACTTGTCAAAGCCAGAAGAGGCTGAAAGACTTCGAGAGCTAGTTATTGGCAGCTACCCAACATGGATGTTGGGAACCAAACGAGGCTCCTCCTCGGCACGAGCACTTTTCTCTTAACTGCTGAGCCATCTGTGGATAAGAAAGGAGCTGAGACATCCCTCAAGTCAGCTACAAGCCACAGGATACCAGAGAGAAGAGGGGAAGGAGATTTATCAAAAGAGACGATGTCAAGCTGAAACCATAAAGCCCAAGGAAAACCAAACCTCTCTTCTCATTCTCTCACCGTGTGCTCCCTTTACAATCAACCAACCAAAATACAGGATAGCAAAACTTTACTTTCCAAATGACTCTCCCACCCTAGGTCTTTCTAGCTTTATGATCATCTCCCCCACTTAGCCACAGCCAAGATATGCTCTTTGCAAATAATCCATGTCCTCCTCTACCCCAGTTTTCATTAGAAAATACTTTGGCTCCTTAGATTCCAGTGAAATTTTTTTATCTGCTACCAAGACTGAGAATTTGTCCCAGGACCATTCCTTTTATCTGCAGGTACCATCTGTAACAACCCAATAAACTTTTATTTCAGAGAACACTTGGTGTTTTCAGTTTGATGTAACAGGCTCTTCCTTATGAAATCTGGGTTTGCAGTAACAAGTCCATCCTGTGCCAGGTCTCTACAGGAGCCTCTCCCTGGAAGATAATCTGCTCTGTGGTCTTTTCTCCTCTGCTGGCATGAAATCTTCTTTTCATCACCTCATTATCCCTTACACAGACTGACAGATTCTCTTCTGGACCAAACTCAAGGCAAGCTCTTTGGGCATGTCCCTTAGGAGGCTAGCTTTAGCAAGAATCCTGCTAAGACAGTGTAGCTGGGATCCTCACCCTTAATATCAGGTCACCTTCTATATCTAATTGGATTCCACATCCTCCAGCATCCCCCAGATCATGTCCATTCACCCTAGCCTGCCTTCAGAAAAAAATCCCAAGAGGCCAATTTAGCCAGAATACCCTTATCTCTCTGTTTCTTCTAAGTAATTTTCCATCTGCTGACCCACACCTTGTTTCTTGGTTATAAATTTTCACTTGTGTTAAAGTTAAACTACAACTCCCCCATACCTCAAACCTTTGTCGTGGTTCCCTACAACCAATATGATAATTCTTCTGAATAAAATCCACATTGACAAATGCCATAAATTGTACCTTTTCTTTGGCAACACACACACACACACACACACACACACACAATTGTATTATCTTCAAAGAGACAAGTCAATTTCTTTATAAGAAAACAGAAAAGAAGTGAATAGTTAGGATAAGAATATATATGTCTGCACTTTGGTCACACAGAGAGCTCAAGATGGGAATGCATTGAAGCCTTCCTCCCTTTCTGCTAGCCTTCTTACAGAGCCAGAAGGTGCTATGCAGTCTGCTGCAGGAGAAAGGGCTTCAATGGCTTTAGCCAGCTGCTAATCCTGAAAGCTACAATAGTGACCTTCCCTGCAAAATGTGATCTCTATTAAAATAGTGGCATAACTAACCAATAATTTTGTGACTGGATGGCAGGTCCCTTTCACAGGCAGGAATTCTGCCTACTTCCCTCAGCCTAATCAATAAAGATACCATGGTTAGAGAGATCACAGAGAATCTACTATTTCTGCTTTGGCAATTAGTCACATTATCAAATTGCCTTCTCAATGCTCCTGGTTATAGTCACAGATTAATGGGGTATCTAGCCTTCATCACAGAAACATCTTATGGAAACACATTAATGCAATTACCATAAAAGCCAAACAGGCCAACGTGCTGAGAATACATGGTGGTATGATGTCTTCTTGTAAATACTCTTTTTTACATTTGCTTCTTTACTCATGGTGGAAGACAAGCACATACCCTAGCACATGAAAAGAGATCAGAGGACAAGCTGTGAGAAGGGATCAGTTCTTTTCCTCTCTTGTGAGATCTCCTGGAATTAAACCCAGGCTATCAGGCTTTGAGGCGAATTGTCTATACACTGAGACATCTAGCTGGAGGCAAATGTTATATCTATACAAAAAATTCCAGGATATAATTTGTAAACAATAGGGTTTCTAGATGAGTGTAAGCTAACTAAAAATTTTGTTGTGTGTGAAAATCATATCACCCAAATCTTAATCCTAGCCCTTGGAAAACAAAGGCAAAAATATCACTACAAGTTTGAGCACACAATGGATTACCGAGGAAAGCTCATCTCAAAAACAAAATAACAATCAAAAGAAAATATAGATGAATTAGATTTATCTATGTTAGTAATCAAAAGAAAATATAGAGAAATTAAGTTTATCTATATATTTTTCGTCAATGAGCAATCTTCTTTTCCTACCAGATACAAATGTACTCTCTAGGAATGTTTTTTATAACATGCTACAGATGTTTAAAATATAATATAAGGCAGAAAGAGAGAGAGAGTTGAGATCACCAGAAGATGAATTGGAAGGAAAATATTCACTTAGACTAGAGAGACACTACTTGTTAAACATGGGAACCCAAGGCACTAATATTCTGACAAAAACCATTGACACCCACTGTCTGAGGCAGACAGCATTTTACTTGAGAATCTCTTCCAGTAGAAATCTTTATAAACTGCAAAAAAATTTTAATATTTAATTTTCCCCCACAGAAATAGTAGTGTCCCAATGAAAATGTCTAAGGTAATTTCAATAAAATTGAATTAACTGTCTTTTGTGTTAATATTCTCACTGATGATCTGTCAGGATGTATCAGTCTTGAATTTTGTTTGCAAAAACTCACTGTCCATGTATTTTTAATGATATATTTTTAAAGCCACAAGAAATGATTAGAAAGACAGGATGGAAGAGGAATTTGAATTGACTTAGATGGTTTTGGTTTCGAAGTAGTTTTGTTGACATATAACTTGTTCATTGAATGTGTACAAAAATCAATTTTTTAGCATATTCACTGTAATACAGTCACCTCTACAAGCGGATAAAATTTTCATCTTCCTCAAAGAAAAACTATACATATACACACTTTATAACTATACACTCTTTCTCCAATCTGTCAATTAGTCATTGTATCTTTATGAAATTTGCTTCTTCTGAGAATTGCATCTAACAAAAATTATACAATATTTAGTCCTTTTTATTTACGACAGTATTTACTGAGCTTTTCCACATTTAACATGTATCGGTACTCCATTTTTATTGCATTGGTTAAATGTGCCACATTTCTTTTTGGCGGGCCATTATGAAGGATGCTTGTAAAAATATTTATATGTGTGCAATTGTTTTAAGAATGGATCATAACCAGTGTAGTGAAGCCCACTGAAATGTACAGGATCTTGTGTCTCAGGAGTAAGAGATATACCAAGTACATATGGTTAGCAATAGAAATGAAGAGAGTGTATTAGGAAAAACATTCCTGAGGATGGGAGTAGGTTAGGGATCAGCGGGAGGCATATAGTCAAAGCACCGATTCAAAGTCTATGAGTCCCATACCTCTTTAGAGTTGTCTACCCAGCAACTGTCTTCTGTGGAGCATGTTCAGATTGTTACAAGAAGCAGGTGGGAAAGGATTTCTAGTCCTTTTGCCAAGTGGCTTCCTTCATATATAAAGATGTTCTCTCTTACTACCACCTTATTCTTCTGCATATGCAAATTTATCTCTGGCCTCTACTTGTGTTACTTCTAGATAAATACATAGGATGGAATGGGAACGTTAGATGGTAATGGCTTAATAATTTTAAGGAACCAGAAGACATCTTTACAAAATGGCTAGAGCATTTTACATTCCTACCAGCAATATCCAAGATGCCTGATTTGTTTCTTACACATCTTAAGTTCACTTATTTTTACATATGTTCAAAGCTTGACAACATATTAAAACAGATTTTAGGTAGATATTGAATAATATTGTTAGGAAAGTGTCTAAAATTTTGGGGGGAACTTTGCACATATTTCTACCACCAAACCCTTTCTCCTTAAGAAAATATTCAATTGCAAGAAAAAACATTTGGCTAAGCAGCAAGCTAGGAAAAGGAGATGTCAAGCAGCTTTCTCTTAGACAACCAGCGATTCTTGAATATCAGGTTGGAAACATCACCAAGCCAATGCCCCAGAGAATGAATCCTTTATTATCAAACTCTGCTTAGGTGAGAATTAAAATTTTGAGACTTGAAGTGCAGTGTCATGTTTGACCTCTTTGGTCAATGATTGGATTTAAATACACCTGTGAACACAAACACATCAATAGGGTGATTTTTTCCCCTCAGTTTTTCCTTTTTTCCCATTATAAAGTTGCTGAAAGTTGGCGCACTTGTTTAGGTGTAATACTTTTTCCGAATATACCACTTGTATTGGTTGCCTGAACTAGCATGTAAATCTAGTCCTGTCTAAAAATATCTTTCTTTTATTTAACAGTAAAAGAATATTTTATCTATATATAGGAGGATAATCTATAGTCTTGTTTTTCTTTTAAGACAGAGTCTTATGTATAGTACTGGCTATCCACAAATTGACAATTCTCTTGCCTCAGCCACCTGACTGCTGGTATTTCAGACATACACAAACACACTCAGTTTACCATAGTGCATTGAAAGTATAGTCTTTCTTCTTTTATTGCTGAGTATAATAGTGTAGGGAATTCTTGTCACCAAATGAAACTTTTGCCTTTGAAAATAGTCTTTCCATCCAGATTTCAAGTTTATTTTCATATGCACTAAGCTAGTCAATTTTACCAGAAACATGTCTTGTCTTGTTAATTCTGCCTACAAACCCTGTTATCTTCATGATCTTTATACCAACTCTTTCTTTTTTATTGGTTATTTTATTTATTTACATTTAAAATGTTATCCCCTTTCCCAGTTTCCCCTCCAAAAACCCCCTATCTCCTCCTCCCTCCCACTGCCTCTATGAGGGTGCTCCTCCACCTGCCTACCCACACTTGCTCCAGTGGCCTAGCATTTCCCCTATTCTCGATCATCAAAGGACCAAGGGACTCCCCTCTCAGAGATGCCAGATAAGGCAAAAGTCTGCTACATATCCAGCTAGAGCCATACTGAAGGGGTTTCCAAGTCTTTCTTTACTTTTTTTCTTTTGCAAAAGCTGCTATGCGTTTATGAGACGTGGCTTTCAGGCATCTGATCTCTCCCTTACACTTCCCACAGGCTCCTAACGATAACCTATGCTGTCTGCTCTTTTCCTTCTTTTAACAATGCAGCACACTTATTTAAGCCTCTCTGGTATCCATCTATTTTTCTTTGCAAGGGATTCCCTGCTCTTGAAGAATGTATATGAGTGCTTTGTCATCTGCATATTCAAATTCTTGTCTGTCTCTTGCAATAGTTCTAGGCATGAGATACCACTTTTCTGTCAATTTTTTTTTAAAGCAGGGGGTGTTTTAGTTTTTAATATTTTTGACACAGGGTTTCTCTATATGGCCCTTGCTGCCTTGGAACTCAGTATGTACAGCCTCAAACTCAAAGATATTAACCTGCCTATGCCTTATTAAATGTGTACATCAAAATGCCAGCCTGTGAGAGACCATTTTCCCTCTTCCCTTTCTGTGGCTTCTTTCTCCCCATTTCTGGCTGCAAGATCCAAAGAACTTTGCTTTCCTTACATTTCCTGTGTCCTGATGCTCTGAGGTGGCTTCACCCACACGACACCTCACAGCCTGTCAATGTTCTTAGATGCAATATAGCCTTCTTCCTCCTTCAGCACCAGATCCATCTTAACTAGATAATTGTTCCTTAACCCTTTCGCAAACAGGGATTCCAGAGAGCCTTCCCAGCACCTACCCTGAGGCTATCCACCCCTCATGGGAGGCACAGGGTGGTTTCCAGATATCAGCTCAATGAGTTCTTAGTGTTAACCAGGGACACCACATTTTGTATGGCTCCTCCATTTTGGTTGAACTATGACAATTCTCATAAGCACAATAATTTGGTAGAGAGGAAATACATTTGTATTTTATACGTTTTTGACTGTCCCAGATCCCCCAAGCAATGGCCAACCAAGAAAGGTATTTGTTGATGACCTAACATAATTTAACTGACTACTCATTGCTTGCCCCAGTAATGATAACTGCGGGCTAGAAAGGGACATTGTCCCTTCCTGTCCTATGACCTGTTCAACTTAGAAGATGATGCATACAGTGATGCCCTGTGCAGGATATTTCCTCAAAATAAAAGCCTGTGCGTTCTCAGTCTCTCGCATTCCCTTCTCTGTCTTTGTTTCTCACTGATTTAAATTAAGTTCTTTTCTCAGGGCCCTGTCAGCTGACCCCTAAGCTATAATTAGAAGAACTATGTCTTCCTTTTCATTTTATCTTCATTCATTTATTTATTTATTTTAAATATTAAGTAGTAAGCCTTGAGATAATATAGACACAAGCAACTCTAAGCCAAACTATCTTCTGTTAAGTCTAGACCACAAAGCATACTTCTTTCCTTGTACCATCACGCATCTGCTAACCTTCTATGTTTTGATTTGGGGTAAAGCCAAATAATTTCATTAAGAATAATAGTGATAAACTTTATTATAAAGAAATTGCAACTAAAACTTAAACAGAAAGAGTAGCCAGACCAAAAGTCTTTGCAGCTCAATAAACTTCTATAACACTAGCATATCATTATCTTCTGAGGAGCTTCACAATAGATTGTAATCTTTTATTAAATATAATTTATGCCCTCCTCCACCAAAAAAACACAATAGAATACCCAAAAAGAATCAATGATAGTATTAAAATTTAAAACATAAGTAAATACATCTGGTATAAAAATCATAGCAATAAATACAATCTTGAATATTTAACCCATAATATGCAAATATTTAAAGTAGGCCTCTTCCCATAGGTGCCATAGACAAGAAAAATGGAAGAAAATTCTGAAAAGAAAGCAACAATCTTACAGATAAAAAGAGGCAACAAGTTGAAACAAGTTATAAAGTGGTCTGAAAGTTTCAAGAGTTGTCTATAGAATCTAGACAATTTCCTAGATCATGGATAAAACGTCAGTCAAATGCAGAGATTTTACAGCCTGAGAGCAGGCACATTAGTGGTGTCTAACAGAGATGTGATGCTTTGTCACCTGAGAAACTGGAACCGAGACTCCAGTGCACATTAAGTATAAGTACTTGAACCAAAAGCTTCTCAGACTTTATAGTTCAGTGTCTGCCTAGATTTCTTTGATTTTGTCTCCTTTGGTTGGTGGTTATTTGTTTGGCTGTTTGGTTGGTTTATTTGTTACAGCATCAGTGCTCAAAAGATTCTGATTTCAGAATATTTCCTGTTTCTAACTTCGGGTTTTCAGATGAGAGATGCTCAGCTTGTCTAGGTTTCACTGTTGTTCATCTCAGGTTCCTCCTGTGTGATAGGAACCAGTATTCCTCCTACAGTGGGTCCTTACTAAGTGAGCTAACATTTTCTGGGATTTGCGTGCAATGGGTATGGAAGAACAGTCAACCTTTATTATGCTCTCTTTCAGATTATTATTATTTTATAAAACAAATCTCACATGCACAGTGTTTGCTTTGCTCTAAAGAATCCTTCCTCCATGACGGGTATACGCTCATAAGAAACTGGAAACATGGCCTCTACTCACTCAGTTGCTAAGTTCTCAGGTCCCCAGAATGTAAAAAGGCACAACACAAATATTTGTGCAGTGTTGAAGAATGACGGAGGCTAACCTTGACAAACTGTCTTAGTTTAAGGGCATCATTAACATTTAAAGAAAATGATGCTATACGGAATCCAAATCTTTGTGCTTTTGGTCCTAATTTTACCTCATTACTACTCTCCAATGACTTCCTGCATAGTGTAACTGAGCACCACTACAGTTTTCATCTTCTTATACACAACCTTTCCTACTGGGTCAGGTAGGGTGAAGCAAATGGTACAGAATGTCCTCCATCATTAGCTTGATAGTTTCGTGGCCCATTCCCGTTAGCAGTACAGAGAGGCCTAAGGCAGCAGAGAACAAAAATGCTTTACAGAAGTGCATTAAGCTTTCCATCTCCCACAAGAGACTATTAGTACAACCACAGTGATCTCAGACATGAAGAGGCACAGGACAAGTTGCTCCAGGGAAAATTTATGTATACACCAGATGAATGTCTGGGTATCTATCATGGAACAGGAAAAACAAATGTCTTTATTTAAAAGAAGGAGAAACACAGCTTCAGAGAGGGGAAGCCATCTGCCCAAGGTCACATGACAGGTCAGTAAGGAACCTGCGGCTGTCAAACATGGAATAATAACTGCCCAGGCAGCAGCATCAGAATCATCTGGTCCATAAAGCAGATAAAAATGATGGATTACTGACAATTGATAATGAATGCTCTGTTGTCTGACTTCTTTCCATGGGCTGAGTCCCATACACAAATATATTTTATCTCATTAAGTCTTCTGCCCACTTCATTAATTCTATTATTATTATGGTTTGCATATGCTCAGCCCAGTGAGCAGCACTATTAGAAGGTGTGGCCCTGTTGGAGTAGGTGCGGGCTCGTTGGAGGAGGTGTGTCACTGTGGATATGGGCTATCAGACATACTTCCTAGGTGCCTGGAAATCAGTCTTCTCTTAGAGGCCAGCAGTTGAAGATCTGGACCTCTCTGCTCCTCCTGCACCATGCCTGCCTGGATGCTGTCATGTTCCTGCCTTGATGATAATGAACCTCTGAACCTGTGAGTCGGACCCAATTAAATGGGGCTCATGTCCTGAGTTAAACAATGTAGAAATCAATCAAAAAATAATAATAAATGAGGACTTTAGTTCCTCAAGTTTTAACTTCTGGAAGATAATGTAATGTATTAACAAAATCAGTAAGTGGTTTAAGTGTAGTGCCTTGTGTGGTGTGAATGAGAAATATTTTTCATTGCCTCATGTATTTGAACATTTAATTCCCAGCTGTTAGTGCTGTTAGGCTAGGGCCAGCCTTCCTTGACAAGTACACTGGGCTCGAGAATGGCCCCACATTCCAGGCAAGGAACTCCCTGCTAGGCCGGCAGCCTCCCTCCACAGCTACACAGGCACTCAACATCCCTATATAGACCCAGCAGAGACAGCGCCACCTCCTGGGACCTACATGAGACAACAGAGCTGCCTTCCTCCAGACACCTCATCTGACTAAAGATTCCAGTCCTGAGACACGTGCTGAACCCCACAAAGGACAGACTTGGGACCTTCCAGCTACAGATGAACTCTCTTGCCAAAGCCAAATGGTTGTTGAACTTGGGGAAAGTTACCTGATAGTGAGAAAAGCATCATACCTATCTAGATTTATTAATTACCATTTAAATCTGATGCTATTACCCTCAAACAGTACTATCCATTGATTCACTCACCCCTTGCCTTCCCCACCTCAACCCTCCTTACCACTCTGGTTCAGTTGTGCTACTCCTCTGGCCTCTGTGTTGCCTTCTGATACTTCCACCCCACCCAAAATTTTCACCACAAATGACACTTCTCCCTTAAAAGGGGAAACTGTGCACAGGTAGCCTGGTCTCAGGTTGAGCACTGACCTTGAACCCTGGAGACCTAATGGGCAGTACTTCCACCTTTGTGGGACAGAAGGAGTTTGGTCAAGCCCCCTGGGTTCCTGACCTGTCACAGTTACAACGCCCACTGCTCCCATCCCACAGGAGAGTTGTGTGGCCATCAGTCACATAGGACAATATAGGGACCCTATCTTTAAAAAAAAAAGTAAAGACAGGAGATGTTGGACATAACCCTGTGGCCATAGTCATGTATGGCTAGGCCCCTAGTGTTCTGGCTGGACTCCACCCACCCAATCACCTGGCTACAGCCAGGTTTGCCCTGCCCCACAGTTACCTGGCAATAGCCAGGTAGCCCAGCCCACTATAAAAGGGGCTGCATGACCCCCTCTTCTCTTTCTTGTCCCCCTGTTCCCCCTCTTTCCCCATTCTTTTCCCCTCTTTCCATATGGCTATGGTCAGCTCTCAGCCCTCTATCTTTTCTTTCTCTCCTTGCTTCTCTATCTCTTTTCCTTCTTCTATTTTTCTATAATAAAGCTTTAAAACTATGGGAAAAAATCTATTACTTGCCATGTCCTCAGCTATATTAAGAATTGCTGGGCCATTATCTGCTAAGGGAGACCCAGCTAGTTGGGGTACATCTGCGTTTTGGTGTGGACATATACCTCTTGAGGGAGGCAACCAGCTAGGGGGAATGGAATCCTTGATCCAGTCCAGCAGCTGGAAGCACAGTGAGGCCTGTTCCATTGCTCCAGCATGGCGGGTTTTGATAAGGAGAGACAGCCCATGATTTTAAAGCTTTATTATAGAATAGAAAAGTAGAGGAAAAGAAAAGAGTTAGAAAAGAAAAGAGGAAAAGAAGAGATAGAGAGGTTAGAGCTGGCCATGGCTACATGGAAAGAGAATGCAGAGGGGAAACAGGGGGGCAAGAGACAAGAGGACAATAGAGAAGGGCAAGAGAGAAGGGCGAGAAAAAGAAAGGAGGGGCCATGAATCCCCTTTTATAGTGGGCTAGGCTACCTGGCTGTTGCCAGGTAACTGTGGAGAGGAGAAAACCTGGCTTTAGTCAGGTTACTGTGGGTGTAGAGTCCAGCCAGAACACTAGGGGCCTGAGGCATGACACTATATGACTGATGGCCACAGGGTTATGTCCAACAAAAGATATGCATATACATACACATACACATATATATTAAGGATATATATATATATGTTATATATAAAGGATATACATATATATATATATAAGTCATTTAATTAATATTTATGTTTAAGTAAAGGGAATGTGTGAATTAAAGGGAAGATGGGTGAAGAGATATGCCCATAAAACAATCTAATTAGTTGAAACAAGTTGGTGATACCCACTATTGGTCTAGGTTGACGTTTTGAGAAAATAACTGAAAATAGAAACACACATCATTTTTCTCTCTTAAAACAGGAGAATCAGCAAGCAGGAGTATTCTACAAGAGAAGTTATATCCTGACCCTTCTCTTCCTATTACAAAGAAGTTGTAAATCAATGTCTTTGAGAGAAGAGCGTATTAAACAGACTTCCAGGTTAGCCCAGAAACACACTTCTTTTGCCCTATTCAGTAAGTCTTGAAAGGCCAGTTAGATTTTCAGCAGGAATTCAGGACGCAATTAAGGCCTCCTCTGAGTCAGCACAGGTATGATTAGCAGAATGTCAGGGAGGCTCATAAGCCTCATCTATCTCTTCCTCCATGTTTATTACTAGTGACAGTAGAGTTTATTGTTTTGTAGAAACATTCAGAGCTAGTCACAAACTGGTGGAGTAGAACAGTCTCCAGGTACTAAGAGAACACTGTCAAACTCTGAAAGTCTTACAATTATTTCTGTATGGTTCCTTCCTTCATGGCTATAGAGAAGCTACAAAGAGAACTTCATCAGAGGAAAGAGGAAAGAAATACTTTCTGTCTTTCCAGTCTCTTCGATTCAGGGGTCAGTGGTGTTGAGAACAGTGACAAGAGTGAGTGGGGTATCGTATTGCTAAGAAGCCTTGATACCCGTTCCTCAGGTAGACATAAGGAAACAGTTCCATGCATCACTGCCTCCTTTTCTCAGAGTAAATACAAGGAGCCAGAATTACCACAATTCTCCTTTCTCGCTCAAAGTTGTAGTTTAAATAACAGAATAGTCACATGGGGAATTAACATCCAAAAGTGTCATGGGGCAAGTGAGGTCTTTGGGAACAGCAGAGCCTCTTATTCATCTTGGTTAAGAATAACTTGAGTTTTAGGATCCAAGAAAAATGAATTGTTACCAAGGATACCTCAAGCCAGTTGCTTCCAGGTCCTTTATCTCAATAACTTGAAGAATGAAATTTATAGACAATGGAAGGATACATCATTTAGAAACAAGTTTTATTTTGCTATCTCCAAAGGAAGAAAAGCCAGGAACAGGACAATCAGAAAACACAGCTTTCTCCAACTACTCAAAGGATTGGGGTCACAAGGCACATGGTTGGCCCAAACTATAAAGAATGATGGATCAACACACTGGTTCTTGCTTGCCTAGGGCAGACATTGCTGAACATAGATAATGTGTGTGCTCAGATTGACAAAAAAAGCAGCTATCTTGAGTCATAACCAGAATGACTGTCACAAAGTAACACTGGTTGGCTTTTTCTTTATTACTTTCTAGAACACTATGAATGGACAAAGCCATTGGAGTGGTTATGTGGGGCTTTACAACCAAACCCCAGAAGCAGGAATATATTAGAGTGACAGTTGTTTAAAATAAATTATGTACATCCCAGCTTAGATAAATCTGTTTGTCTTAAATTAATATATATCTTTCTGATCAAAATTATTTAGCTTTTTGCTAGTTAGGGCTCTGCTTCTGTTAGTAAGACCCCCAAGACATTTTACCCTGGGAAATAATTAATCCATTTTCCTCCTTCTAGTGACACTATGCCCTAGTGGTTATTTGTCCTTCAGAAGTTGGGAGAAGTACAGCTGGCAGGGAGAGAACCGAAAAGAGTCTTCTTCCACACAAGGACAAGAAACTCCTCAGCTGGGAGTACAAAGCATCACTTGAGAAGGCCACAGAAGCCACCAGAGACTGATGCCACAGGGATAAAGCCTGTTTCACAATCTCAGATACCAACACTACCCAGCTAATGGTCAAGCTAGTCACAGTGGCATGTAGACTAGGGAATGAAAAATACTTTTCATTCAGGAAAAGGCAAAGTCCATTAACAGACAACAGATCAGCAACAGCCAAAAGTGGGGAACAGTACTCACCTCGACAAGCAACATGATGGAGATTTTAGAGCTGTTGGAATGTTCTTACATCCTGGTTTTGGTAGTAAATATGCTATTCTATGTTTTTGTGCAATTCATAAAGTCTATGCTGCAAAGAAATGAATTTTAATGTGTCAATAAATTACTACAGGGGCAGAATATATGATCAGACAAGGGTAACTACATATATAATAGTAACAAAACCAACCTGTAACCTTCAGCAACCCAACCTGGAAACCAATGTAATCTACAATCAACAATACAGGAAGTTGGCCTGGCAAAAGCTAGACAGACATTGCTCATGATAATCCTGGGGACTTAGCAATGATGTCAGTAATCACAAATCCAAAGTAGACAAAACTTCATAAATAGCTGGCAGCTTTCTAGTTTTTGTCCAGAGTAAGCCAAATAGATGAAGAGATCTTGCTTCTCAGCCACACAGGGTACCCCACTTCTACTTATCTAGCCTTCAGTTTCCCCATGCCATCAGCCTCCAATGCAGCTGCACCTAAAGGCTCAGCCATTTTCTTCAAGCTAATGCTTGCGATTCTTCTGTCCATTTTTGATGGTAACTGATTTTCTACTTGCCCAAATCTCAGAAAAACTATCCTTTATTTTTCTTGTTTTGTTAGTCTTTCCTTTTTCTGGAATATTCTTACATATTAAAAACTAGAATTGCATTCATAATTTTTCTTAATTCAGTGGCATCACCAGCATCCAAGCCTCTACATCCATATAGAAAGTAGCTCATCCATTGGGAAAGAATATTCAAAGAAAATAGCACAAAATCACTATTACCAGTGAAAAATCTAACCCAACATAATGGTTTACTGTTTATGGATGAAAAAGACTGAGGTTCATTGGCAGAATGAGGATTCAAAAATTTTAAATTATTTCAATACACTTTTGTTGTATTGATTATCTAAATTCTCCTGTGTTGCAATTCATTTGCTGCTTGGATAAAGAGATAATGTGAAATTATTAATGTGCTTTTGCCATAAATAATTAACTTCATCATGGGAAAAACTGGAGAAGTCAATTTTAAAAAAAGGACTTCTAATAGTAATTGGTATTTATCTCTTCTGTCTTTATAACTATTAAAAGCTGTTCATAACACTTATTACTGTCACTTGTAGAAAGAATATGTAATTCATCATAATATCAGATGATTTATATACAGATTGTAAAAGGGGCAGCTCTCCCCTTTCACCATTCATAAAATGGTAAGCTTCCAATAAATCACTCCACAAAGATTTCCATTCAAGTGCCATCTCATATTTCAGAATACAGGAGCCCTGATAACCATGATTATAAATCAAACCCTCATTGATATGACCAGGTTCATGTACTATTCATTAACAGATTTCAGATATGAGTAGATACTTTGTTTCCCATTAGTTTTTTTTCAATTAAATAGATGCAGATCATGTGCCTTCATTAGAATTTTACACTTCCAAAACCTTCCTGATATCAGTGCATGGACTGGATTAATTAGATGCCAGTAACCACCATGTCATTGTCCCTTTCTCTCTTTTGACCAGGAATTATCTCCTGTTGTCTTCAAAAGCCCGAAGAGTAGTGTCACTCTCTAGCTTTGTGGGGAGTGTCCACAAGTGCTGGGGGATCAAAATGAGATATTTTCTCCATGTGCCATATCCCGTGACCAAGCCCTGTCCTCTACCCCTGGTGATAGAAGAAAGAATTTAAAGGCTATAGTGGAGGTAGAACTTAGCATAGGTACAATCATACATGCAAAGGGCTATTCATCTAATCATGGGTCCTTTCCTTGACTCTAATTTATATTATATACCGTGTTCTTAGTATGTTTCGTCCAAACTTCACATGTTGAAATTTAATATCCAATTTAAATATATTTGCAGAGGGTTACTGAACATAAGTTGCCTAAGATGTCCTCTACTAGCATAGCAATTTTTTTCTCCAGAGTTCTTTAGCAAAATAAGAACTTGACTCAGTTTTATGGACTCTATATATATAATTTCTGATGCTCTTGTCCTGAGACTTCATAGCATTTCATATGACTCATCTGACAGCAGCCTGAGCTCAAACCTATCAAAAACAACAACAACAAAAATGATTCACTATTTCTTCAAACACACCTGAGGAAGCTGAGACATAAGTATGTTAAATAAGTGGCATGAAACCACGGAGGAAATCTCTTTTTGAGTGTAAGTTAGTCCTTGTCTGTCAATATAACACTATTTCATGTGTTATAAAATCCCTTTGAACAGAATAGTTTGGATGACCAGGAAAAGGAACAGAAGTATGCGATTACCCCTGGACTCACAATTGTATCTCTTTTCCCCTTCACTCATAGGGATGATACACAATGTCTGATATACAATGGTGTATTTAAACTTCCCAAATAAGTAGAGAGAGATGTGATAAGCTTTTGTTCATGAAACTCAATTCTCAGAATGTCTAGCTAAAGCAAGAACTTGAACATAATCTTTATGCAGTTTCTGGAGTAAGAAATTTAACACACTACAGCTATGTCTTTATATAAAAGAAATTTCTTAATGTAGGTGTGTCTTCAGGACCATTTCAAATTATATAAAGTATTCAATAAAATAATTTCTTCAAAGTCTCTGTTACATCCTCATTTGCCTGATGTCATTTTGTTTTCTATTATATTCTAACTTTAGGAACTTTACCTGACTACACCACCAGTCCTGGTGTAAATTAACCCAATGTAAATGAAACACATTGCACTTGTTCTTCACATGATGGTACCCCTGACAATGACTTCAAATAAGCCATTAGTTAAATCCTAAACTGCCTAATACTAAGAGGCCTGCTTCACATTCTGATTCTTTTATATAATGGAAAGCAAATTCACATGTTTTAGTTGTCTCTTCTATTTAAAAATAAAAGAGTAATCTATTAGTAAACTAATCTATCCCAAAACTTCTTAATTCAAAGCTGGCAGTACAGGATTAAAAATGTTCAATGCAGTAACACGTGGGATGCGGAAATAGCTAAGAGGTTGAGAGCACTGACTGCTCTTCCAGAGGTCTTGAGTTCAATTCCCAGCAACCACATGATGGCTCACAACCATCTATAATGTGGTCTGGTACCTGTAACTGCCTGCAGTTACATCGGATGGATTACCTGGAAGGAAAGCTGGGGATGAAATAGAACGTGCCTGCAAGAGAGAAGAAGGAACCAAGACAAGTTTTCTTTCTTTTTTTTTTTTATTCGATATAATTTATTTACATTTCAAATGATTTCCCCTTTTCTAGCCCCCCCCCACTCCCCGAAAGTCCCGTAAGCCCCCTTCTCTTCCCCTGTCCTCCCTCCCACCCCTTCCCAGTTCCCCGTTCTGGTTTTGCCAAATACTGTTTCACTGAGTCTTTCCAGAACCAGGGACCACTCCTGCTTTCTTCTTGTATCTCATTTGATGTGTGGATTATGTTTTGGGTATTCCCGTTTTCTAGGTTAATAACCACTTATTAGTGAGTGCATACCATGATTCACCTTTTGAGTCTGGGTTACCTCACTTAGTATGATGTTCTCTAGCTCCATCCATTTGCCTAAGAATTTCATGAATTCATTGTTTCTAATGGCTGAATAGTACTCCATTGTGTAGATATACCACATTTTTTGCATCCACTCTTCTGTTGAGGGATACCTGGGTTCTTTCCAGCATCTGGCAATTATAAATAGGGTTGCTATGAACATAGTAGAGCATGTATCCTTATTACATGGTGGGGAATCCTCTGGGTATATGCCCAGGAGTGGTATAGCAGGATCTTCTGGAAGTGAGGTGCCCAGTTTTCGGAGGAACCGCCAGACTGCTTTCCAGAGTGGTTGTACCAATTTGCAACCCCACCAGCAGTGGAGGAGTGTTCCTCTTTCTCCACACCCTCTCCAACACCTGCTGTCTCCTGAATTTTTAATCTTAGCCATTCTGACTGGTGTAAGATGAAATCTTAGGGTTGTTTTGATTTGCATTTCCCTAATGACTAATGAAGTTGAGCATTTTTTAAGATGCTTCTCAGCCATCCGAAGTTCTTCAGGTGAGAATTCTTTGTTTAACTCTGTACCCCATTTTTTAATAGAGTTGTTCAGTTTTCTGGAGTCTAACTTCTTGAGTTCTTTATATATATTGGATATTAGCCCTCTATCTGATGTAGGATTGGTGAAGATCTTTTCCCAATTTGTTGGTTGCCGATCTGTCCTCTTGATGGTGTCCTTTGCCTTACAGAAACTCTGTAACCTTATGAGGTCCCATTTGTCAATTCTTGCTCTTAGAGCATACGCTATTGGTGTTCTGTTCAGAAACTTTCTCCCTGTACCGATGTCCTCAAGGGTCTTCCCCAGTTTCTTTTCTATTAGCTTCAGAGTGTCTGGCTTTATGTGGAGGTCCTTGATCCATTTGGATTTGAGCTTAGTACAAGGAGACAAGGATGGATCAATTCGCATTCTTCTGCATGCTGACCTCCAGTTGAACCAGCACCATTTGTTGAAAAGGCTATCTTTTTTCCATTGGATGTTTTCAGCCTCTTTGTCGAGGATCAAGTGGCCATAGGTGTGTGGGTTCATTTCTGGATCTTCAATCCTGTTCCATTGATCCTCCTGCCTGTCACTGTACCAATACCATGCAGTTTTTAACACTATTGCTCTGTAGTATTGCTTGAGGTCAGGGATACTGATTCCCCCAGATTTTCTTTTGTTGCTGAGAATAGTTTTAGCTATCCTGGGTTTTTTGTTGTTCCAGATGAATTTGATAATTGCTCTTTCTAACTCTGTGAAGAATTGGGTTGGGATTTTGATGGGTATTGCATTGAATCTGTATAGTGCTTTAGGCAAAATGGCCATTTTAACTATATTGATTCTACCGATCCATGAGCATGGGAAGTTTTCCCATTTTTTGAGGTCTTCTTCCATTTCCTTCTTCAGAGTCTTGAAGTTCTTGTCATACAGATCTTTCGCATGTTTGGTAAGAGTCACCCCAAGATACTTTATACTGTTTGTGGCTATTGTGAAGGGGGTCATTTCCCTAATTTCTTTCTCAGCCTGCTTATCCTTTGAGTATAGGAAGGCCACTGATTTGCTTGAGTTGATTTTATAACCTGCCACTTTGCTGAAGTAGTTTATCAGCTGTAGGAGCTCTCTAGTGGAGTTTTTTGGGTCACTTAGGTAGACTATCATGTCGTCTGCAAATAATGATAGTTTGACTTCCTCCTTTCCAATTTGTATCCCTTTGACCTCCTTATGTTGTCGAATTGCCCGAGCTAGTACCTCAAGTACAATATTGAAAAGATAAGGAGAAAGGGGGCAGCCTTGTCTGGTCCCTGATTTCAGTGGGATTGCTTCAAGTTTCTCTCCATTTAGTTTGATGCTGGCTACCGGTTTGCTGTATATTGCTTTTACTATGTTTAGGTATGGGCCTTGAATTCCTGTTCTCTCCAAGACTTTAAGCATGAAAGGATGCTGAATTTCAAGACAAGTTTTCTGATCAAGGTTCAAAGTTTAATGGGGAGGGCAGAACCCTTCCCCCCAAAGGCTGGAAACTTGTCAATAGAACCAGTTCGGTTGTGGTTGCTCAGCAGGTGACTAGTACCTCTCAGGAAACTGCAGGTTCTTGAAGAACAATTGGCTAGTGCTCCACCTTAAGTGGGAAGTAATCAAGGTCTGAAATTCCTGGGGGAATTCAAAGCCTTGGGGGAGGGCACAATTCCTCCATTTTTATTAGTTTTAAGATGAGAAAGTAACAATCAAATGGACAGTGGGCTTTAACCAGGGAGAGGAAGAATTGACCTGGTCCTCCTTTATGGTGTCTTTTAGGGAGGAGAGGATCTAGACTTTCTTGTTGGTTGTAATTTTAAGGAATGCCTTTAAACACCAACCTCTATGCAATAGGTTTGCTTCACAGGGAACTCAGAAGCAGAAAACATGGTCCTTCCCTTGCAGTGATTTGTCTTGCACCTCCCATTGGTGCCCTTGCCCGCTCGTAAACAGACATGCATAGATCTGAGTTCTATGTAGCTCCCTTAGGAGATCCACTTACAGTTGGCTCATCCAGACCAAGGTCTGCTAAGTCGAGTCCATGACAATATATTTGTACAGGTTTTGATGCCAGGGAGTCGATTGGCTGCCAAACACATTGCAAGTGTCTTTGAACTTTTTCCTGATTATAGTAACTATTCATTGTAAACTTTAGAAGTAACACAAATCCATTGGTATTTAGCATGGCATTCAAGATGACTTCTTAATTTTAAAGTCTGGACCTGCTCTCCAATAATTTGAATGGTATCATAAAGAGCCTCAATCCATTGCTCCAAACGCCTATGTAAATCTTCTTGAATACCCAGAACATTAGTAATATTTTTTGCTAAATGATTAACAAAATCAGCTGTCTTAACTTCTTGTGTCAAGGCAATTACAGAGGCAGTGGTGCTAGCTATCAATGTAATTAAAGTTGCTATACTAGCAATAATCAAGCCCACTTCCCTCTTGCTTCTACTTAAAGCCTGAATCACTTCCTCCAGTACCTTTAAGCTTCTTTCAGAATGCCAAGGTCCTGTAATATTCACAGGCAAAAAAACAAAAGCTGATTGATAGAGCACCATAACAGACAGTCCAGTTTTCAATCCAGGTGAGCCTAGGTAGAGACAACCAATCTTCTTAAAATACAAGGTCAGAAGTTAGAAGCAAAACAGAATTAACTTGTTTTAGGATGGCCTAAGGTATCCAATTAAGTTTCAAATTAGCAGCTATCAGACACAACGGCTAGCCTCTGGGGTGTGGGAGGTAGCTTTGAGAATCAACAGAGAAGCTGTTACTTCTCAGAAAGAGTGGAGGTAATCTTCTAAATTAAATCAGCTGGCTGATAAAGATTATTAGCCATCTTCATAATTGGAATCTCCAATATTGGATTTATTTCTACTCTAGTTCATGATTGAGTCAGAATAACTGATCACATTAAAGAAAAGAGAAGAGTCATTATAACTCCTCCTTTAGATTAGTTTTTCTAAGTCAGTTATAACAGCCTCCATGTTCTCTGTCCCACAAGGTCTAAAAGCTTGAAGCAAGGCAGTTTATCTAATCTGGGATATAGGCAAGTAAAGGTGCATCAAGAACATACACCCAATACAGCTTTCCTGTCACCATTGTCAGGGCACTCAGCAAGTCCATAGTAGGCATTATCTTCAGCATGCCACACCAATCACTCTGTCAGCTAGCATGCCTCTGCAGCCTAATGTGGAAAAAACACAAGCATGACTTCTTCCCCATATTAAATAACTGATCAAGATCATGCCATATGCCAATAAGTGGATCCTTCCATCTCACCTAGGCATGAATATGCTTAGTTGTAGGATGTTATAGACATTGTTGTTAAATTGTTATCAAAACATCTCAAATGTTTGAGGACTGTAATAAATAGCCAGTACCATTATCTGTTTTAATCTAAGTTGGAACACCTAGCATAAACAATAATGTAAACAATGACTATGCAAGCATAGAAAATAAATGTAACATTTTTAGTTGCTTTTACTGTTAGAGCAGTTGCAACTAGAAAACCTGAAAATGTATCATTAGTCACATGCACATATTTTAATTTTCTAAAATTAGAAATATGAGTACCATTCATTTGTAATAATTGATAGTTCCTCTAGAATTAACACCATTATGTGGTACAGGTAGAAATTGAGGACAAGACTTGATGTTCACATTTTCTAAAAATATAAAATTATTCTCAAGCCATTACTATTTTGATGGTGTGAAGAATATAATTGTGTGGCCAATTGTCCCTGTGTAAGGCCTATAGTCTTCCTGGGATACAAATCTCTTGCAGCCTTGACTTAAGGGGTCTTATCCAGGCAATCTAGGTTGAGTTCTTTTTTAAAGATTTATTCTTTTGATTTAAGATGAAATGTTCAACAGATATTTATTAAATCCATTTGGTCCAAAACTTCTGTTAGTTTCACTGTGTCTCTGTTTAGTTTGTATTTCCCTGATCTGTCCATTGAGGAGAGTGGGGCATTGAAGTCACCCACAATTATTGTGTGTGGTGCGATGTGTGCTTTTAGCTTTAGTAAAGCTTCCTTTAAGAATGAGGGTGGATCTTCGCTACATGACAGAGAAGAAAGATAGCACCAGGTACTGAAAGTATCCCGAGTGTAAGATCTCTGGGGGTACAAACTGCCAGGGGTCTGCCTGCACCCAGGACCTGGGCAGATAGGTGGTTCATCTGTGTGCCAGCCTGTCATGGGG
This sequence comes from Apodemus sylvaticus, assembly GCF_947179515.1. Classification (NCBI taxonomy): domain Eukaryota; kingdom Metazoa; phylum Chordata; class Mammalia; order Rodentia; family Muridae; genus Apodemus; species Apodemus sylvaticus. Next base: position 140,891,555 of record NC_067473.1, on the reverse strand, counting down.
TCTGTGCCCTATGTGGGGATCAACACAGGGAGTGACTCACCACCACCATCTTTACTGCTTGATAGAGCAGAAAGGCAGTACCAGGTACTGAGATATCTCGAGTTTAAGATTTCTGGGGGTGCAAACTGCCAGAGGTCTGCCTGTGCCCAGGACCTGGGTAGATAGGCAGTTCATCTGTGTGCCAGCCTGTCATAGGGCCTGTGCCCTACAGAGGGATCAGCACAGGGAGTGACACCCAGCTGCCATCTTTGCTGCCTGATGGAGCAGAAAGGCAGTACCAGGTACTGAGATAGAGTTTAAGAACTCTGGGGGCACAAACCACCAGTGGTCTGCCTGCTCCCAGGACCTGGGCAGATCAGTGGTTCGTCTGTATGCCAGCTGGTCGTGGGTCATGTGCCCTAAGTGGTGATCAGCATTTGGAGTGACACTCTGCCACCATCATTGCTTCAGGACAGAGCAGACAGGGAGCACCAGGTTCACTGAGACAACCCAAGTATAATATTGATTAGGGCAAGAAACAGCAGGACTCCAACAGCACACAAGAGGAGAGCAGCACATCAGCAGTCTGTGCCAGGGGAAACCCAGTCATCCACTGTTGCAGAAATAGCCTTACAGGCTCACAGGAATTTGAAGCACGAGCCAGTGACAGCAAGACCAACTAACACCAGTGAGAACTATATGGCAAAAGGCAAACATAAGAACATTACTAACAGAAATCAATGCAATATGGCAGGATCTGAACCCAATTCTCCAACAACAGCAAGTCCTGGATAACCCAACACAACAGAAAAACAAGATTTGGATTTAAAATCACTGGTCATGATGCCAGAAGAGGAACATAAATAAATCTCTTAAAGAATTTCAGGAGAAAATTGATCAAAAGTTAGAAGCCCTTAAAAGGGAAACACAAAAATCATTTAAAGAAATTCAGGAAAATATGGGTCAAAAGATAGAATCCAATAAGGAGGAAATTCAAAAATCACTTAAAGAAATACAGGAGAACTTGGGTCAAGAGGCAGAAGTCATGAAAGAGGAAACACAAAAATCTCTTAAAGAATGACAGGAAAACAAACAAGCAAGTGAAGGAGCTAAGCAAAACCATCTAGGATCTAAAAACAGAAGTAGAAACAACTAAGAAATCACAAAGGGAGACAACTTTGGAGATAGAAAACCTTGGGAAGAAATCAGGGGACATAGATACAAATATCAAAAACAGAATACAAGAGAAAAAATAAAGAATCTCAGATGCCAAAGATACCATAAAAACCATGGACTCAACAGTCAAAGAAAATGTAAAATGCAACAAGCTTGTAGCCCAAAATATCCAGGAAATACAGGACACAATGAGAAAGCCAAACCTAAGGATTATAGGCATTGATGAGAGTGAAGATTTACAACTTAAAGGGCCAGCAAATATCTTTAACAAAATTATGGAAGAAAACTTCCCTAACCTAAAGAGAAAGAGATGCCCATGAATATACAAAAAGCCTACAGAACTCCAAAGAGACTGGACCAGAACATAAATACCTCCAGTCACATAATAATCAAAACCCCAAATATACTAAAGAAAGAATACTAAAGGGAGTAAGAGAAAAAGGCCAAGTAGCATATAAAGGAAGGCCTATCAGAATTACACCAGACTTCTCACCAGAGACCATGAAAGCTAGAAGATCCTAGGCAGATCTCATGCAGACTCTAAGAGAACACAAATGCCAGCCAAGGCTACTATACCCAGCAAAACTATCAATCACTATAGATGGAGAAACCAAGATAGTCCATGACAAAACCAAATTTACACAATATCTTTCCACAAACCCAGCCCTACAAAGAAGAATAGGGGGAAAACATTAATACAAGGAGGGAAACTATACCCTGGACAAAGCAAGATAGTAACCTTCTATCATCAAACCCCAAAGAAGATAACCAATCAAAGATAAAATTAACATCAAAAAGGATGGGAAAAAATAATCACTATTCCTTAATAGCTCTTAACATCAATGGACTCAAATCCCCATTAAAAAGACATAGAATAACAGACTAGATAGGTAAACAGGACCCTACATTTTGCTGCATACAGAAAACACACCTGAGTGTCAAAGACAAAAACTACCTTAGAGTAAAAGGCTGGAAGACAATTCTACAGGCAAATGGTTTCAGGAACCAAGTCAGAGTAGCCATTCTAATATCAGATAAAAATGACTTTCAACCTAAAGTCATCAAAAGAGACATGGAAGGTCACTTCTTGCTGGTCAAAGAAAAAATCCAACAAGAAGAACTCTCAATTCTGAACATCTATGCTTCAAATGAAAGGGCAGTCTCATTCATAAAAGAAACTTTACTAAAGCTCAAAGCACAGATTGTAACTAACACAATAATTGTGGGTGACTTCAACACCCCACTCTCCTCAATGTACCCATTGGGAAAACAGAAACGAAGCAGGGACACAGTGAAACTAATTGAAGCTTTAGATCAATTGGATTTAACATATATATATATATATATATATATATATATATATATGTAAAACATTTCATCCCAAAGCAAAAGAATATACCATTTTCTCAGCACCTCATGGTACCTTCTCCAAAATCGATCATATAATTGGTCACAAGACAGACCTCAACAAATATAAGAAGATCAAAACAATCTCATGCCTCCTATCAGATCACTATGGAGTAAAAGTGGACTTCAATAGCAACAAAAACAACAGAAAGCCCACATACACAGGGAAACTGAACAATACTCTACTCAATGATACCTTGGTCAAAGAAGAAATAAAGAAAGAAGTCAAAGACTTTTTAGAATTTGATGAAAATGAAGGCAAAACATACCCAATCTATGGGACACAATGAAAGCAGTGCTAAGAGGAAAACTCATAGCCCTGAGTGCCTCCAAAAAGAAACTGGTGAGAGCATACACTAGAAGCTTAATGGCAAAAGTGAAAGCCCTGGAACAAAAAGAAGCTAATTCATTCACCCAGGAGGAGAAGAAAACAGGAAATCATCAAACTCAGGGTTGAAATCAATGAAGTAGAAACAAAGAGAACCATATAAAGAATCAACAAAACCAGGAGCTGGTTCTTTGAGAAAATCAAGAAGATAGATAAACCCTTAGCCAGACTGACCAAAGGGCACAAAGGAAGTATCCAAATTACCAAAATTAGAAACGAAAAGGGAGATATAACAAAAGAAACTGACGAAATTCAAAAAATTATCAGATCCTACTACAAAAGCCTGTACTCAACACGACTGGAGAATTTGGAGGAAATGTACAATTTCTTAGACAGATACCAAATACCAAAATTAAATCAGGATCAAATAGATCATCTAAACAGTCCCATAACACCTAAAGAAGTAGAAGGGTTCATAGAAAGCCTTCTAAACAAAAAAGCACAGGACCAGATAGTTTTAGTGCAGAATTCTATCAGACCTTCCAAGACTTAACACCAATACTCTTCAAACTATTCCACAAAAGTGAAACAGAAGGAATACTACCCAACTCCTTCTACAAACCCACTATTATGCTGATACCAAAACGACACAAAGACCCAACAAAGAAAGAACGTCAGGCTAATTTCCCTTATGAATATTGATGCAAAAATACTCAATAAAATTTTTGCCCAATGAATCCAAGAACACATCAAAACAATCATTCACCATGATCAAGTGATCCCAGGGATGCAGGGATGGTTCAGTATATGGAAATCCATCAATGCTATCCACTACATAAACAAACTCAAAGAAAAAAAGCACATGGTCATTTCATTAGATGCTGAAAAAGCATTTGACAAAATTCAGCATCCTTTCATACTAAAAGTCTTGGAAAGAACAGGAATTCAAGGACCATATCTAAATATAGTAAAAGCAATATACAGCAAACTGGTAGCCATCATCAAACTAAATGGAGAGAACCTTGAAGCAATCCCACTAAAATCAGGGACTAGTCAAGGCTGCCCTCTCTCTCCGTATCTTTTCAATATAGTTCTTGAAATCCTAGCTAGAGCAATTAGGCAATATAAGGAGGTCAAAGGGATACAAATTGGAAAGGAAGAAGTCAAACAATCACTATTTTCAGATGATATGATTGTTTGCTTAAGTGACCCCAAAAAACTCTACCAGAGAACTCCTAAAGCTGATAAACAACTTCAGCAATGTGGCTGGTTACAAAATCAACTCAAGCTAATCAGTAGCCTTCCTATACTCAAAGGATAAACAGACTGAGAAATAAATTAGGGAAATGACACCCTTCACAATAGCCACAAACAACATAAATTATATTGGTGTGACTCTTACCAAACAGGTGAAAGACCTATATGACAAGAACTTCAGGTCTCTGAAGAAGGAAATCAAAGAAGACCTCAGAAAATGAAAAAATCTTCCATGCTAGAGGATTGGCAGGATTAAAATGACCATCTTGATAAAAGCAATCTACAGATTGAACATAATCCCCATCAAAATCCCAGGTCAGTTCTTCATAGAGATAGAAAGAGCAATTCTCAAATTCATCTGGAATAACAAAAAACCCAGGATAGCTAAAACTATTCTACTTTTTCTGGCGGAATTAGTATCCCAGGCCTCAAACATTACTAGAGAGCAATAGTGATAAAAACTGCATGGTATTGGTACAATGACAGGCAAGTGGACCAATGGAATAGAATTGAAGACCCAGAAATGAATTCACACACCTACGGTCACTTGATCTTTGCCAAAGGAGCTGAAAACATCCAGTGGAAAAAAGATAGCCTTTTCAACAAATGGTGCTGGTTCAATTGGAGGTCAACATGCCGAAGAATGTGAATCAATCCATTCTTGTCTCTTTGTACTAAGCTCAACTCCAAGTGGATCAAGGACCTCCACATAAAATCTGACACACTGAAACTAATAGAAAAGAACCTGGGGAAGACCCTTGAAGACATGGGCACAGGGGACAAGTTCCTGAACATAACACCAATAGCGTATGCTCTAAGATCAAGAATTGACAAATGGGACCTCATAGAAATTACAAAGTTTCTTTAAGGCAAAGACTGTCAAAAGGACAAAATTGCAACCAACTGATTGGAAAAGAATCTTCACCAACCCTAAACCTGACAGAGGGTTAATATCCAATATATACAAAGAACTCAAGAAGTTAGACTCCAGAGAACCAAATAATCCTATTAAAAAATGGGGTACAGAGCTAAACAAAGAATTTTTACCTGAAGAATTTTGCATGACTGAGAAGCACCTTAAGAAATGTCCAACATCATTAATCATTAGGGAAATGCAAACCAAAACAACCCTGAGATTTTACCTCACACCAATCAGAATGGCTAAGGTTAAAAATTCAGGAGACAGTAGCTGTTGATAAGGATTTGGAGAAAGAGGAACACTCCTCCACTGCTGGTGGGATCGCAATCTGGTACAACCACTTTGGAAATCAGTCTGGCAGTTCCTCAGAAAACTGGACATGACACTTCTGGAGGACCCCGCTATACTGCTCCTGGGCATATACCCAGAGGATTCCCCAGTATGCAGTAAGGACACATGCTCTACTATATTCCTAGCAGCCTTATTTATAATACCCAGAAGCTGGAAAGAACCTAGATGTCCCTCAGTGGAGAAATTGATACAGAAAATGTAGTATTTTTACCCAATGGAACACTACTCTGCAATTAAAAACAATGAATTCATAAAATTCTTAGGCAAATGGTTGGAACTGGAAAATATCATCCGAAGTGAGGTAACCCAATCACAACAGAATACACATGGAATGCAATCACTGATAAGTGGATATTAATTAGCCCAGAAGCTCTGAATTCTCAAGACACAATTAGCATATCAAATGATACCGAAGAAGAGGGAGAGGGCTCTGGTTCTGAAAAGAGTTGATCCAGCATTGTAGGGGAGTACCAGGTCAGGGAAATGGGTGTGTGTGTGTGGGGGGGGGGGGGGGGTTTGGGAAATGGCCAGAGGGAAGAAGGCTTATGAGACCAATGGGGAGGGGGGGAACCAGGAAAGGGAAAAGCATTTGGAATGTAAACAAAAATATAGAAAAAAAAATGAGGGTGCCCTTGTATTTGGGGCATAGATGTTCAAAATTGACAGTTCTTCTGGTAGATTTTTCCTTTCATGAGCATAAAGTGTCCTTCTGTGTCTTTTTTAATGACTTTGGTTGAAAGCTGACTACTTTATCTTGTTTCCTGGAACAATTTGCTTGGAAAACTGTTTTCTAGCCTTTTACTCTGAGTTAGTGTTTGTCTTTGACACTGAGATGGGTTTCCTGTATGCAGCAAAATGTTGTGTCTTGTTTGTGAATACAGTCTGTTAGTCTATGTCTTTTTATTGGGGAATTGAGTCCATTGATGTTAAGAGATATTAAGGAATAGTGATTGCTGCTTCCTGCTATTTTTGATGTAACTTTTATGTTTGTGTGGTTATCTTCTTTTGGGTTTGTTGAAAGAAGATTACTTTCTTGCTTTTTCTAGTTTGTAGTTTCGCTCCTTTTGTTGGTGTTTTCCTTTCATTATCCTTTGAAGGGCTGGATTTGTGGAAAGATACTGTGTAAATTTGTTTTTGTCATGGAATACCTCGGTTTCTCCATCTATGATAATTGAGAGATTTGATGAGTATGGTAGCCTGGGTTGGCATTTGTGTTCTCTTAGGGTCTGTATGGCATCTGCCCAGGCTCTTCTGGCATTCATAGTCTCTTGTGAGAAGTCTGGTATAATTCTGAAAGGTAAAACTTTATGTTACTTGACCTTTTTAATGGTGTCCTGCTTTTAATGGTTCCTGATATTATTTTAGATGGTTGTGAGCCACCATGTGGCTGATGGGATTTGAACTTAGGACCTTTGAAAAAGCAGTCAGTATCTTAACAACTGAGGCATCACTCCAGCCCCTGGATGAGCTCTTAAATGTCCAGAGGACAGCCATTTAAAGGAACAGTACTTTTTCTTAATTTGAGTTGTATTTGCATAAATAATTGCAAAATTTAAGAATTAGCAGTATCTAAAAAGGGACAATTTCTAGCAATTGTAAGCCATGAGCTATATATATTAGGTATTAGTATACAAAATAAAATCTTGATTTTTGACATTTTAAAAATAGCAGCTACAGCACCCAATTCAATTATCTGTGCCAAAGCAGGGGAAAACTAAAAAGAATAAAGCCTGGCACCCGACACATGCTTACTACAATGTACCTACACTTTTTACGAAGAGTTAACAAGAGAACTGAGAAATGACCTTGGATCTAGGTTCTGAAATGTCTAAATGAAAAGGGTTTTTAGACTATCGATAATCTGCAACAGATCTTATCATATAGCCCTAGTATTTTTTGTCACAGGGTTTTTCATCAAAGCAATGTACCTTCTTACTTGAATTAGCCCTTCCCTTCCTTCCTTATCTTCCTGGAAGGCACAATTACATTCTAATATAAGTAATTTTGAAATTCATAAGTTTCAAAAGTCTGTCCTCAGAACTATGAATATCCACTTTGGATCTCATGTCACCTTCTCTTCAAAGCATTAGGACTTGACAGATGTCAAAGCAATGAGATAAAATGGCCTCAGTAAGGAAACTAATAGTAAACTTGCCATTTACTATCTAAACACGTGGTACAAATAGCTCCTTCTCTACTCGCAGAGCTGATCCTTCCCAAAACTCCAATGAACTGAAGTGGGTACTATTATTATTTGCTTTTAGAGATAAGGAAACTGAGGCACAGAATCTATGTAGCTATTTAATATTCCATCCTATCATGAGATATTTTCAGGACCTTCAGAACAATGCTTTATTAAAAAGTAAAAGAGGGCAAAATGATCATCCTCTAAAAAAAAATCATGTTCTCTGGGACTCAATGGAGAAGTTATGCAAGGGTTACTGCTTAGAGATCATGTCATAGGCCAAAGTGAAAAAGACAAAGCAATCTCCCAGCATGTCAGCACAGCCCTGCTGCAACCCTTCCACAGGCATTCTACTTAGTTAATTTCTTCATGGGATTATTTATATCATTTATAAATCATATTAAGAATATGTTGTAAAATATTTATATTGTATAATATATTAAAATTATAAATCTTCATAATGTTTAATAAGCTTTCTAGCAGCTGACTCATTTTCCTGTTGTTTATGACAAAATAATGAAAATTAATCACCTCCTTATAAATGTGCTTTTTTAACTCAGTGCAGTTAGTCAATGCATGCATTTTCCTCAAATCACTCCAGTTGAGGTCTGTTTACATCTTGAGATAAGGCTTAGGTCAAACTAACTCTGCTAAGGGAGTACGTTGGATTATGCCTGTAATATCAGTACCCAGGAGGCAGAGGCAGCAAGATTGCCACAATTTCAAACCCAGCCTATATTACACACACAAAAAAAAATTCTCAGCTAGCCTAACCTACAAAGTAAGACTCTCACTCAAAAATCAAACATAAAACAACAGTAACAAAAGAAAAATCAAACTATTATTGTTAGTTTCTAGTCCTGAGCCACTTTCCTCTGGTCTCTTAACTTACCTCACAACAGATTTAAACTCCTTTAAATAGAAATCAAATATTATACAACTATGTATGCCAGTATGTTTTTTATGGTGTTCCTAAAGTCCAATTGCTTTCTGATTCTGATGAAAAAAATATTTAGGAACCTATCATTCTAAGATTTTATCTTAGCTTCATAATCAAGAAGTTTCAACAACCAATCCATTTCTTAATAAATGTTCAAGGAAGTCTGAGAAAAACTAAATTGATAAATTAGCATAGCAAGACTCCTTTGATAGAAAACAGGTAAATATTTTTTCATTTAAACAAAACACTAAATGTCCCTTTTAATGTATTATGATCATTCTTACTGGAAAGACAGAGAGACACTTTCCCAGAGGTAGGCATGGTAGTGTTCTCCTATAATACCAGTGCTCAGAAGGCATAGACACAAAGATGACAAGGTCAAGGCTACCCATGGGTCCCTTAGTGTAAGATCTTATATCAAAGAGATAGAAACAAATACACACGCATACCTGCTAGGGGAGGGTAAAGAGAGACAGAGATACACACAAAGGAAGGGAAAGGCACACAGAGAAGGAGAGAGACTCACAGAGGTGACAAGAGGGAGAGAGAAATTTTCAGGATTCACACATTTTTTAAAACACAAAATTAAAATTATTTACTTACTGTTTTAGCTACTACTTTTCTATTGCTAAAAATGACCAGCACAATTTATAAAGGTAATTAATCTGGGTTTGTGATTTCAAAGGTTTAGAGTCCAAGGATGGCAGAACAAAGGCATTGCGATAAGGACAGCTGAAAGCTTACATCTTGATCCTAAAGTGAGAGGCAGAGAGATGGAAAAAGACATAAAAAATGGCCCAAATGTTTTGAAATCTGAAACCTTGCTCATAGTGGTATACCTTCTCGAACAAGGCTATGCCTCCTAGTACTAATACTTTCCAAACAGTTCTATCCACTGGGAACCAAGTATTCAAACGTGAACCTATAGGGGGCATTCTTATTCAAACAATCACATTTCACTCTCTGGTTCTCACAGGCTCATGGCCATATTATAAGGTAAAATGCAGTTAGGCCAACTACAAAAGTCCTCATAGACTTTTGCAACTTCAACATAGTTTAAACATCTCAAGTCCAAAGTCTCTTCTGAAACTCAAAGCAATCTCTCACCCGTAATCCCTCTAAAATCAAAAGCAAAAAGAAAAGCACATTCTTCCAACAAAAGTATGGTACTGAATATACATCAACATTCCTAATGAGAGGAAGAGAGGAAACACCAAAGCAAGAGCAAACCCAGCAGAGCAAATTTTAAATCCTATAACTGCGTGTCTGATGTTCATACACTTAGATGGTTCTTTCCTTTCGGCTTTTCTACTGGAATGTATTTTTCTCTCTTAGGAGGTGCACTGGCTGGTTTTGTGTGTCAACTTGACACATGCTGGAGTTATCACAGAGAAAGGAGCTTCAGTTGAGGGAGTACCTCCATGAGATCCAGCTGTGGGGCATTTTCTCAGTTAGTGATCAAGTGGGGAGGGCCCCTTGTGGGTGGTACCACCTTTGGGCTGGTGTTCATGTGTTCTATAAGAGAGCAGGCTGAGCAAGCCAGGGGAAGCAAGCCAGTAAGGAACATCCCTCCATGGCCTCTGCATCAGCTCCTGCTTCCTGACCTGCTTGAGTTCCAGTCCTGACTTCCTTTTGTGATGAACAGCAACACAGAAGTGTAAGCTGAATAAACCCTTTCCTCCCCAACTTGCTTCTTGGTCATGATGTTGTGCAGGAATAGAAACCCTGACTAAGACAAATTGGTACCAGCATAGTGGGGTATTCCTGTGACAACCTGACCATGTTTTGGGGAGGACTGCGGAAGGACTTTGGAACTTTGAGCTAGAAAAGTCATTAGGATATTAGGAGCTCTGTGTAAAGTTCTGTAGCAGCTTGGAAGACAATGTTAAGAACAGTGCAGAAGATGGAGGCCTGGCTTGTGAAATTTCAGAGGGAAGATTAAAGACCCTTAAAGGGGTCATGTTTTGATTGTGAAGATTCTGTGGTTTTGGTTAGCTGGGGCTGAAGAATCAGCTGTAATTAACAAGATACCAGAACCACAAAAGCAAACCTTTGTGTTACTGGAACTATTGATGCTGGTTAGCTGGAGCTAAGAAAATAGTGGTGATTAAGAAAAGACCAGCTTGAGGGACTTTGGGGGAGTGGGGGGCTAGAAAGGGGGAAATCATTTGAAATGTAAATAAATTATATCGAATAAAAAAAATTAAAAAAAAAAAAAAGAAAAGACCAGCATCACTGAGGTGAAATTTTCTGGGAAGTGTTTTCTGAGAGCACAAAGAGTGTATTCCAGAGATAGGCACAGTTGTATTTTGTGCTGTGGCTGGACTTGGTACTGTGTAAGAGTCACCCATATGGTACTGGTTTTGAAGGCATGAAGGGGTCATGAAGAGCAGCTGAGGCTCTTGGCACAGTGAGAGGCCACAGAAGGCCATTGGTGAAAGTCCAGCCTCAGTTGCAATTGATGGCCCAGAACTTGAAGGGGTCATACATAGGAGCAGAGGCTTGTCACCATGAAGAGAGCCTATGAGAGGTAATTGGTGAAGCCTAATTACGGTGGAAGATAGCAGTGTTTTTGGAGATGCCAGTACCATACAATGACCACCAAGAACAGCAGCAGCAGTGGAGTACAGGTAGCTGGAGCCTAGAAGACAAGCTGTGTGCTACAAAGGGTAGAGCTGGAGAAGTGACCCAAGCCCTTGGAGGAGCCCAGAAGATCGTGAGCTGGATCCCAGACATTGACCAATGGAGTGTGAGTTTTGCTTTTGGTTGTGACTGTGCTCTGATACGTTTCCTTCTTGAAGTAAAAAAGTATTTTAGTGGAACCCACAGTCAGAGACTTTGAATTTTTAAAAGACTTTGAATTTTAAAGATATTGGACATTTTAAAGTGATTGAACTCTTACTATGTAAAGACTGTGAGACTTTTAAAGTAATTTAGATCTTGGGGATGAATAAGAAAGTAAGGGTTCAGCTGAAGAGCCATCAGCAGTGGAACCAAGGCGACACAGGGACCAGTTAGGCCCTGCGCCCACCACCACTGACCTTCGCTGACCAGCCGGGCGGCAAGCAACTGCAGTTGTGCGGCGCCTTTCCTGCATGGAAGCCACTTCAGAACTCGGCCTCCCACCAGTCAGGAGAGGTGCATCCATCTTGGTTCCGTACTCCAGGGATCGGACAGACTGAGATCAGCCTGGGCGGCAGCACCACATCTCCAAGTCCTGCAAGTGGCTATCTGGGCTTCCGGGCGGCCAGCGGGGAGAAGTCAGTGTGCTCCAGTGAATCCAGCGGGCCCCAGCGGGAGCCTTCGGGTGCCTGCTTTGGGATCTGAACAGCCTGGGCAGCAGCACCCTGTCTGCAAGCAGTGCAGGAGGTAAGCTGTGCACCAGAGGCCAACTGGGAAGGGGCAGCTTGCACTGGTAAGTCCAGCACTGACAAGACAAACTAACACCAGTGAGAACTAGATGGCAAAAGGCAAACGCAGGAACGTCACTAACAGAAATCAAGGCAATATGGCAACATCTGAACCCAATTCCCCTCTACCAACATGTCCTGAATACCCCATCACACCAGTAAAACAAGATTTGGATTTAAAATCACTGGTCATGATGCTGGTACAGGAACACATGAAGGACATACTTAAAGAAATTCAGGAGAAAATGGATCAAAAGTTAGAAGCCCTTGCAAGGGAAACACAAAAATCATTGAAAGAAATCCAGGAGAATACAAAAGCCAACAAGGAGGAAATGCAAAAAACACTTAAAGAAATACAGGAGAACTTTGGTCAACAGGCTGAGGTCATGAAAGACGAAACACAAAAATCTCTTAAAGAAATACAGGAGAACTTTGGTCAACAGGCTGAGGTCATGAAAGAGGAAACACAAAAATCTCTTAAAGAATTACAGGAAAGCACAAACATGCAAGTGAAGGAGCTAAGCAAAACCATCCAGGATCTAAAATCAGAAGTAGAAACAACTAAGAAAACTCAAAGGGAGACAACTTTGGAGATAGAAAGCCTTGGGAAGAAATCAGGGGACAGAGATGCAAATATCAACAACAGAATACAACAGATAGAAGAAAGAATCTCAGATGCTGAAGATTCCATAGAAACCATGGACTCAACAGTTAAAGAAAATGCAAAATGCAAAAAGCTTGTAACCCAAAATATCCAAGAAATCCAGGACACAATGAGAAGACCAAACCTAAGGATTATAGGCATTGATGAGAGTGAAGATTTACAACTTAAAGGGCCAGCAAATATCTTCAATAAAATTATGGAAGAAAACTTCCCTAACCTAAAGAGAGAGATGCCCATGAATATACAAGAAGCCTACAGAACTCCAAACAGACTGGACCAGAACAGAAATACTTCCCGTCACATAATAATCAAAACACCAAATGTTCTAAACAAAGAAAGAATATTAAAGGCAGTAAGAGAAAAAGGCCAAGTAACATATAAAGGAAGACCTATCAGAATCACAGCAGACTTTTCACCTGAGACTATGAAGGCTAGAAGGTCCTGGGCAGATCTCATGCAGACTCTAAGAGAACACAAATGCCAACCAAAACTACTATATCCAGCAAAACTCTCAATCACCATAGATGGAGAAACTAAGATATTTCATGACAAAACCAAGTTTACCCAATATCTATCCACAAACCCGGTCCTAAAAAGGATAATAGGAGGACAACACCAATACAAGGAGGGAAACCTCACCCTGGAAAAAGCAAGATAGTAACCTTTCATCAAACCCAAAAGAAGTTAAGCATTCAAATTTAAAAAAATAACGTCAAAAATGATAGGAAGTAACAATCACTATTCCTTAATATCTCTTAACATCAATGGACTTAATGCCCCAATAAAAAGACACAGACTAACTGACTGGATATGTAAACAGGACCCTACATTTTGCTGCTTACAGGAAACACACCTCAGGGTCAAAGACAAACACTACCTTAGAGTAAAAGGCTGGAAGACAATTTTACAAGCAAATGGTCTCAGGAAACAAGCTGGAATAGCCATTTTAATATCAGATAAAATTGACTTTCAACCCAAAGTCATCAAAAGAGACCCTGAGGGACACTTCTTGCTGGTCAAAGGAAAAATACAAAAAGAAGAACTCTCAATCCTGAACATCTATGCCCCAAATGCAAGGGCACCCTCTTTCGTAAAAAAAACTTTATTAAAACTCAAAGCACACATTGCACCTAACACAATAATTGTGGGTGACTTCAACACTGCACTTTCCTCAATGGACCGATCAGGAAAACAGAAACTAAACAGGGACACAATGAAACTAATTGAAGCTTTGGACCAATTAGATTTAACTGATATATATAGAACATTCTATCCTAAAACAAAAGAATATACCTTTTTCTCAGCACCTCATGGTACCTTCTCCAAAATCGACCATATAATTAATTGGTCACAAGACAGACCTCAACAAATATAAGAAGATAGAACTAATCCCATGCCTCCTATCTGATCACTATGGAGTAAAAGTGGTCTTCAATAGCAACAGAAACAACAGAAAACCCACGTACACGTGGAAACTGAACAATACTCTACTCAATGATACCTTGGTCAAGGAAGAAATAAAGAAAGAAATTAAAGACTTTTTAGAACACAATGAAAATGAAAACACAACATACCCAAATCTATGGGACACAATGAAAGCAGTGCTAAGAGGAAAACTCATAGCCCTGAGCGCCTCCAAAAAGAAAATGGAGAGAGCATACATTACCAGCTTAATGACACACCTGAAAGCCCCAGAACAAAAAGAAGCTATTTCGCCCAGGAGGAGTAGAAGGCAGGAAATCATCAAACTCAGGGCCGAAATCAATCAAGTAGAAACAAAGAGAACCATACAAAAAATCAACAAAACCAGGAGCTGGTTCTTTGAGAAAATCAACAAGATAGATAAACCCTTAGCCAGACTGACCAAAGGGCACAGAGAAAGTATCCAAATTAACAAACTTAGAAATGAAAAGGGAGATATAACAACGGAAACTGAGGAAATCCAAAAAATCATCAGATCCTACTACAAGAGCCTGTACTCAACACAACTGGAGAATCTGGAGGAAATGGACAATTTCCTTGACAGATACCAAATACCAAAATTAAATCAGGACCAACTAGACCATCTAAACAGTCCCATAATGCCTAAAGAAATAGAAGGAGTCATAGAAAGTCTTCCAACCAAAAAAAGTACAGGACCAGATGGCTTCAGTGCAGAATTCTACCAGACCTTCAAAGAAGAGTTAACACCAATACTCTTCAAACTATTCCACAAAATAGAAACAGAAGGAACACTACCCAATTCCTTCTACGAAGCCACAATTACGCTGATACCAAAGCCACAAAAAGATCCAACAAAGAAAGAGAACTTCAGACCAATTTCCCTTATGAACATCGATGCAAAAATACTCAATAAAATTCTTGCCAACCGAATCCAAGAACACATCAAAACGATCATCCACCATGATCAAGTAGGCTTTATCCTGGGAATGCAGGGTTGGTTCAATATACGGAAATCCATCAATACAATCCACTACATAAACAAACTCAAAGAACAAAACCACATGGTCATTTCATTGGATGCTGAAAAAGCATTTGACAAAATTCAGCATCCCTTCATGCTTAAAGTCTTGGAGAGATCAGGAATTCAAGGCCCATACCTAAACATAGTAAAAGCAATATACAGCAAACTGGTAGCCAGCATCAAACTAAATGGAGAGAAACTTGAAGCAATCCCACTGAAATCAGGGACCAGACAAGGCTGCCCCCTTTCTCCTTATCTTTTCAATATTGTACTTGAGGTACTAGCTCAGGCAATTCGACAACATAAGGAGGTCAAAGGGATACAAATTGGAAAGGAAGAAGTCAAACTATCATTATTTGCAGACGACATGATCGTCTACCTAAGTGACCCAAAGAATTCCACTAGAGAGCTCCTACAGCTGATCAACAACTTCAGCAAAGTGGCAGGTTATAAAATCAACTCAAGCAAATCAGTGGCCTTCCTATATGCAAAGGATAAGCAGGCTGAGAAAGAAATTAGGGAAATGACCCCCTTCACAATAGCCACAAACAGTATAAAGTATCTTGGGGTGACTCTTACCAAACATGTGAAAGATCTGTATGACAAGAACTTCAAGACTCTGAAGAAGGAAATGGAAGAAGACCTCAAAAAATGGGAAAACCTCCCATGCTCAGGGATCGGTAGAATCAATATAGTTAAAATGGCCATTTTGCCTAAAGCACTATACAGATTCAATGCAATACCCATCAAAATCCCAACCCAATTCTTCACAGAGTTAGAAAGAGCAATTATCAAATTCATCTGGAACAACAAAAAACCCAGGATAGCTAAAACTATTCTCAGCAACAAAAGAAAATCTGGGGGAATCAGTATCCCTGACCTCAAGCAATACTACAGAGCAATAGTGTTAAAAACTGCATGGTATTGGTACAGTGACAGGCAGGAGGATCAATGGAACAGGATTGAAGATCCAGAAATGAACCCACACACCTATGGCCACTTGATCCTCGACAAAGAGGCTGAAAACATCCAATGGAAAAAAGATAGTCTTTTCAACAAATGGTGCTGGTTCAACTGGAGGTCAGCATGCAGAAGAATGCGAATTGATCCATCCTTGTCTCCTTGTACTAAGCTCAAATCCAAATGGATCAAGGACCTCCACATAAAGCCAGACACTCTGAAGCTAATAGAAAAGAAACTGGGGAAGACCCTTGAGGACATCAGTACAGGGGGAAAGTTTCTGAACAGAACACCAATAGCGTATGCTCTAAGATCAAGAATTGACAAATGGGACCTCATAAAATTGCAAAGTTTCTGTAAGGCGAAGGACACCATCAAGAGGACAAATCGGCAACCAACAAATTGGGAAAAGATCTTCATCAATCCTACATCAGATAGAGGGCTAATATCCAATATATATAAAGAACTCAAGAAGTTAGACTCCAGAAAACCAAACAACCCTATTAAAAATGGGGTACAGAGTTAAACAAAGAATTCTCACCTGAAGAACTTCGGATGGCAGAGAAGCATCTTAAAAAATGCTCAACTTCATTAGTCATTAGGGAAATGCAAATCAAAACAACCCTAAGATTTCATCTTACACCAGTCAGAATGGCTAAGATTAAAAATTCAGGAGACAGCAGGTGTTGGAGAGGGTGTGGAGAAAGAGGAACACCCCTCCACTGCTGGTGGGGTTGCAAATTGGTACAACCACTCTGGAAATCAGTCTGGCGGTTCCTCCGAAAACTGGGCACCTCACTTCCAGAAGATCCTGCTATACCACTCCTGGGCATATACCCAGAAGACTCCCCACCATGTAATAAGGATACATGTTCTACTATATTCATAGCAGCCCTATTTATAATTGCCAGATGCTGGAAACAACCCAGGTATCCCTCAACAGAAGAGTGGATGCAAAAAATGTGGTATATCTACACAATGGAGTACTATTCAGCCATTAGAAACAATGAATTCATGAAATTCTTAGGCAAATGGATGGAGCTAGAGAATATCATACTAAGTGAGGTAACCCAGACTCAAAAGGTGAATCATGGTATGCACTCACTAATAAGTGGATATTAACCTAGAAAACTGGAATACCCAAAACATAATCCACACATCAAATGAGGTACAAGAAGAAAGGGGGAGTGGCCCCTGGTTCTGGAAAAACTCAGTGAAACAGTATTCAGCAAAACCAGAACGGGGAACTGGGAAGGGGTGGGTGGGAGGACAGGGGAAGAGAAGGGGGCTTACGGGACTTTCGGGGAGTGGGGGGGGGGGCTAGAAAAGGGGAAATCATTTGAAATGTAAATAAATTATATCGAATAAAAAAAATCAAAAAAAAAAAAAAAGAAAGTAAGGGTTAAGGCTTAATAGTGATGTGTTTGTGTGTCAAGTTGACAAGGGGTCAATTGTACTGGCTAGTTTTGTATGTCAACTTGACACAGGCTGGAGTTATCACAGAGAAAGGAGCTTCAGTTGGGGAAGTGCCTCCATGAGATCCAGCTGTGTGGCATTTTCTCAATTAGTGATCATGTGGGGAGGGCCCCTTGTGGGTGGTACCACCTTTGGGCTGGTGTTTATGTGTTCTATAAGAGATCAGGCTGAGCAAGCCAGTAAGGAACATCTCTCCATGGTCTCTGCATCAGCTCCTGCTTCCTAACCTGCTTGAGTTCCAGTCCTGACTTCCTTTGGTGATGAACAGCAACACAGAAGTGTAAGCTGAATAAACCCTTTCCTCCCCAACTTGCTTCTTGGTCATGATGTTGTGCAGGAATAGAAACCCTGGCTAAGACAGGAGGGTTCCATTTCATGTCTGTATATCTTCCTGGCAAATATTTCATGTCTTTAGTACCTCCTACATCTTGTTGTCTCCAATTCAATCAAGCCTACACTTTTATACAACAGATTATCAAGGGTACCATTCAATGATTCTCCTGCCACACTCCTGGCTTCAGTGATTCTCCTTAACAATTGAGGAAGATTCCATAATCTCTTTCCTCCTGTATCTTTCATGATTCTAAAGCTGGGACCACATGGACAGCACAGCCAAGTTCTTCTACCTGCTTGAGATAAAGCTTGTGGATGATTTCCCTTTTGTAGCTTTGTGGGGAAAGAAAATATTCAAGATTTTGCAAGTTGGCAGCTTAGTTAATAGTGATATTACCCTGAAGACAACAATTCTACAATATTCCTTTTACTCCATTTTGAATCAGAATTTCTTTTAATTTTTTCATCTCTTTCATCACAAACATTATCCCCAATATTTAGTGCCCACTGCAGGACTACTGGAATATAAAGTGTAGTCTTAAAAATGGCCGGGCTGCCACATATGTAGCAGATGTGAAGCTTGGTCTTCATGTGCATCTGAACAACTATAATGAGGGCTATCCCAAAAGCTGATGCTTGTCTGTGGGATTTGCTCTAGCTGGGCTGTCTTGTCAGGCCTCAGGGAGAGAGGAAGTGCCTAGCCTCATAGAGACTTAAAGTGCCAGGGTGGGAGGACACCCAGGAGGCCCCCACCAGCTCAAAGGAGAACAAGTGGGGAGGGGGCAGAACATGGGGGCACTGCTCAGGATGCAAAGTGAATACATAAAAAAAAAATAAAAAAAGAAGTCAAACTAAAAGGCTCCAGCAGACTCCTAAGGTAAAGGGATGTTTCTACCCAGCTCTGCCTTGTATCACAAGGAACTAGCTCTCCCATACTTCATGCTGAAGTATTCACCTCTGGGGGCTTCACAAGAAGTGGATCTGAGTTCTCAAAAGTATGCTTCAATTATGTCCAAAAGAAGACCAACCAGCTGCCTAGACAAGACAATGACAATGGTAGAAAACAAAATAATTAAGGCAAGAGATCTAAGAAAGCACAGAAGTGTTGTTATCCAAGAAAAATCCTTATGAGGAAAGAACCCTATGCAAGTATTCAATATATGATAGATACTATATGTGTGTAATATATATAGTCTTGACATACATAATTGCAGAAATAAATACAAATGTTTTGCATGTGTGGACCCCAAAATAGCATGATGACATATATAAACATAGGCATAAACCCAACTGGACTTTAATATTTCTCAATTGCAATATTTCAAACAAGAAGATAATGTTGAAATACTTAGTGGAAGGCTAGGAGGAAATGTTTGTACCTCTACTTTAAGATAAATCTAAAAAGTATTAAAGGTATTTTATCATAATAATTAAAATGAGTAAAATTAAATCTGTAAGTATCATAGAGAAATTTCATTTGTAAGGGTCAGGATAGAAAATTTTCCTAAATTTCATAAATAGAAATGCCAGGAAAATGATTTGACATAAAATACACCAAAAAACTCAGATTTCTCATAGCAATAAACAAATCTTGAAAAAAATGTGAGAGGGAAAATATTGATGACATAGCACAGATAGAAGACAAGTTTATTTTCTATGCAACAAATGCCTACAAGGCACAGAGTAAAACCAACACCAGAAATGAGACATAGGCGGTAGACAGGAGCAGCTTGCTCTGAGAAAATGTAGCTGTTAAATACATGGAATGGTTCTTAACCTTTCTTTTGTAAAATCAACCTATTAGTTAGCATGCTAAGAACACAACATTTGTTAAACCCCAGGTCAGCTAGGCGGTAGAAGAGGTATATTTATTGGTGGTTCTTAAAAAGAGAATGTGGTTTGCCTTCATGGACAGAAATTTAGAAATAAACCTATACCTGCCAATGTTTATAATATGCATTCACCTGTCAAGTTATCTCATGTTAGGAGATGTGTACTATACACACACATCTGTAGAGGTATAAGATATCATACTGTTTTAACAACAAAACCTTAGAAACAACTTAGCATTCATCATCAGGGAGCAGCATAATAAATTGCACCAGCATGTTTAAATAGCCAGCAGTGTTGGAAAAAAGAAAGAATTTTGTAGCCCCTAAGAGAGAAAATTCTGAAATATACAGTTATATTTCAAAGACTAGGGAAAGACACTATAGAGTATAGAACAGTGTTTTCTGTAAAGTGCATATTACCAAATAATACAGAAAATATAAAACTATAAGAAATGATTACAATTGTTATTTCTATGGAAAAGAAACAAGAAGTTTAGAGTCAAACTTTAGATATGGATTTTGAATACTTTGGTTCTCTTCCCTGCATTTCCTTCCCTTTATGTTTTAACTATGTATATTACATAAAAAGTAATACAATGCAGTGAGTAACTGGGATGGAGAAACAATTATAATAACAGCATTCTATTTTGTAGAAAGGAAGTAATTATTACTAAGCAAGGGTGCAGCTCACCAATAAGATATCCTCAAACCTTCCCAAGGCTATGGGTTCCATATCTAGTATGCCAAAAAAATAAAAAAATAAAAATAAGCAGTTTAAAAATGCAAAGAAAAAGAAAAGTATAAACTATATTAATTAGAGACTTAACAAAAGTTTTACCACAGGAGCTTGCCCTGGATAAAGAGAATTTCATATAGTAATGAAGGAATCAATTCTAAAAGATACAAACTAATTTCAGTGTACATTTACCATAATATTAAAATATACAAAACACAAATTAATAGAACCACAAAGTGATTTAGATTAATCAACTATAAAAGTGGACAAGTCAATAATACCCTTTGATGGCTTGATGCAGCATTGTAGGGGATTACCAAGGACAGAGAAGTGGGAGGGGGTTGATTGGGGTATGGGCGGAGGGAAGAGGGCTTATGGGCCTTATGGGGAGGGGGAACTGAGAAAGGGAAGATCATTTGGAATGTAAACAAAGAATATAGAAAATAATAATAAGAATACTTGCTTTTAGTTATAATTCAGAGACACTTTTGTTCTAATATACAAAATTTGGGACAGCTGCCCTAGCAAACATGTACATACTTACATAGCAACTAGTCTTGTCAGAAGCTCGCATTTTTCCTCATCATAAATTCCCTTTTAAAAGAAAAGGACAAAAATTATTTTATTAAATCTGAATGCTTATTCCTAGGGTGAGAATTATATGTCTAATTCTTAGGGGCCACTATGACAGAATAAAATAGACTAGGTGGTTTGTAAACATGAGAAATTCATTTCTCACAATTCTGGTGGTTAGGAAATCCAAATTTGAAGATCAAGAAGAACTGATATCCCACAAATGTCTGCTTCCTGGAACATGGACAGCCATTTTCTTACTGAGTATAAAATGATAGAGGGGACAAGAAGGTTCCTTGTGGTGTGCTTTATAAGAGAATTGACAATGTTAATGAGTGGTCCATGTAAGGCAAGGAAGTCCTCTCCAAAGCAACAATACAATATCATACAGGAAGTCCTACACAGTACAATAAGAAAATAAGATAGATGAGGAGATGGGATGCAAATGCACAAATACTTTTTGATCACAAATGATATTACTGAGTAAAAACCCCCAAACAAATCAATGAAACTTGCTTTGAAATAATAAGAAAATGGGGCTCTAATGACAGTTAAGTGCACTTAAGAGGGTATACAGCTCTTGAGGAAGAAACAAATTTGGTTTCCAGTACCCTAGTATGACAGCTCAAAGCTTCCTGGAACTCTAGTTCCAGGACACTAATTCCCTCTTCTGGATCCCATAGGCTCCTACACTCACATCTGCATAGTATTTCCCTACACACACATGGTTAAAAATAATCTTTAAAACATAATCACAAATGTATGCTAAAATTCTATATGTCAATATTTTAGCAGCTCTATTTTTAATTACTTCAATACAAAAATCTACTAAGATGTGCTTTGATAGGTCAGTACACAAAATGGACTGTACAGTCATTTAAAAATACTTGTCTAATATCCACTTATTAGTGAGTGCATACCATGATTGATCTTTTGAGACTGGGTTACCTCACTTAGTATGATGTTCTCCAGCTCCATCGATTTGCCTAAGAATTTCATTAATTCATTGTTTCTAATGGCTGAATAGTACTCCATTGTGTATATATACCACATTTTTTGCATCCATCCTTCTGTTGAGGGATACCTGGGTTTTTTCCAGCTTCTGGCTATTATAAATAGGGCTGCTATGAACATAGTGGAGCATGTATCCTTATTACCTGCTGGGGAATCCTCTGGTTATATGCCCAGGAGTGGTATAGCAGGATCCTCCAGAAGTGACATGCCCAGTTTTCTGTTGCCAGATGGGGCTAGGTGGTCAGGTTAACTTAGATAAGATAATTGGTGGTTTGCCCAGCTAAGGCCTAAGGCTCTAAAATATTAAAAGGTCTCTGTATGGTTCTTTGGGGAACTAGCTGGTTAAGTAATAACTACTGCAATATTATTTTCCAACATTAATTAATATATACATAATAATAACAATTTCTTTTCATTTTTATTGGTTATTTTATTTATTTACATTTAAAAGGTCTGCCTTCCTAGTTCCTCCACCTGCCACACCCCCATCCATTCCCTCCTCCCCTTTGCCTCTATGAAGTTGTTCCTCTACCCACTCACCCACTCATGCCTCAGTGCTCTAGCATCATCCCACACTTGGGCATCAAGCCTCCACAGGACCAATGGCCTCCCCTCTCACTGATGTCAGATAAGAGAATCTTCTGCTACATATGTAGCTGGAGCCATGGATCGCTCTGTGTGTACTCTTTGGTTGGTGGTTTAGTCCCTGAGAGCTCTGGTGGATTGGTTAGTTGATATTGCTGTTCTTCCTATGAGGTTACAACCTCCTTTAGCTTCTTCAATCCTTCCCCAACTCTTCCATTGGGTTCCCTGGGCTCAGTCTAATGGTTGACTGTGAGTATCTGCATCTGTATTAGTCAGGTGCTGACAAAGCCTCTCAGGGAACAGCCATACCAGGCTCCTGTCAGCAAGAGTTTCTTGATATCAGCAATAGTGTCAGGGTTCAGTGACCCTTGATGGGATGGATCCCTATTTAGGGCAGTCTCTGGATGGCCTTTCCTTCAGTTTTTCCTCCATTTTTTGACCCTGAATTTCCTTTAGACAGGAACAATTCTTAGTTAAAAGTTTTGAGATGATTGGGTAGCCCCCTCACTCAATTGGGAGTCGTGTCACTAGAGGTGGTCTCTATAGGTTCTATCTCCTCTTTGTTGGATAATAGTCATATTATTCATGAAAATAAGAGAGGACTTACAGTTTTATAATATAAGGAATTTTTAAGGCCAGTTAACTTTTTAGGCCACCTTGATTCTATAATTTTAGATACATAACATTATTTTTGTCAAAATCTATATAGCTATATAACATACACACACCTCAATAAATAAAATGGTTTTAAAATCATTTAGGAAACTCAAATGAAAAAGACTAAAGACTACCAGTGTCAACAAACTACTACCAGATTTTCTGAGGAATGAGAGTTTGCCATTGCTAAGCAAATCCTCAGCAAAGAATAATGCAGACACTGTACATGGTTTCCCCAGCCATAATATCACTGGACAGGCTCTTCAAGGGCAATAGAAACTGTAGCTACAGTATTCAGTGGTTGAGCACAGCTCCCGGTTGAGGGATGGGGCCACCCACCCATCTCAAAAATACTAACCCAAAATTGCTCCTGTCTAAAGGAAATGCAGGGACAAAGCGTGAAGCAGAGACTGAAAGGCCATCCAGAGACTACCTCACTTAGGGCGCCATCCCACATGCAGACACCAAACCCAGACACTATTGCTCATACCAAGAAGCACTTTCTGACAGAAGTCTGGTACAACTGTTCCCTGAGAGGCTCTGCCAGAACCTGACCAATACAGATGCGAATACTCACAGCCAACCATTGGACTCAGCCCAGGGACTCCAAAAGAAGAGTTAGGGAAAGGATTGAAGGAGCTCAAGGGATTTGCAACACCATAGGAAGAATAACAATATCAACCAATTAGGACACCCACCCCCCCACCCCCGCCCAGAGTTCCCAAGGACTAAACTACCATCCAAACAGTATACATGGAGGGACCCATGGCTCCAGCTACACATGTGGCAGAGGATGGCCTTATCTGACCTAAGTAGGAGGGGAAGCCCTTGGTCCTGTGAAGGTTCAATTCCCAAATGTAATGAAATGCTACGGTGGTCAGGTGGGAGGTAGGGGGTGGATAGGGGAGCACCCTCATAGAATCAGGGGGGCAAATGGGATAAGGTGTTTGTGGAGGAAAAACAAGGAAGGAGATGACATTTGAAATATAAATAAATAGAATAACCAATTTAAAAAGAAAGATTTTTAGCAATATATTAGATTATCAAAATTGCTCTCTGAATATGACTGTGCATGAATACAAATTGAAGATTATCTTTACATTATTTCACTGCTTTCAAGTTAAAGTATGTGTTTATATATTGAATTCACTTTTTCAAGAAAAATGAGTTTATATTAGGTTCAAGTGATAATAAATAATTTATTAAAGATGTTTTAATTACTTAAGAGCATGGTTTAGACAAACTAGAAATGGGAGAGTGATAAATATTTGATCTTCACAATTACAGTTACTCCAATTTGCTATTAGGATGCAAAAGCAGTCACAAACAGTATTTAAGTTAGCAGCCATGGTCCTTCTGTTACAATAAAACTTTACTTACAAAGCATCAGGCTATATTAGACATATAAATAGTAAGTTGGGCAAATTTTATATATGCATATATATATGTGTGTGTATGTGTATATGTATAATATATATATATATATATATATATATTATTTCTAATTTCTTTTTAAACCTTGATGATAAAGATTACTTATGAATACAGGTAGACATAATTGAAATCTCAGAGGAGTCGGGGATATCTTAATGAAAACAAACATTTTAAAATTACACTTTCCAAAAATAGAGGCCAGTTAAAATTAACTTATACTTTTTGTATAGTGCCTAACAGTCCTGTGTACTAGTGTTCACATTTAACATCATAGCATAAATAATAATAACATTATTTTAAAAACATAGATCTTTATATATGAGCCTGACTTTTAACACTTATGGAAAGTTCTAACATATAGTTAGTTATCTCAGTAATTAATTTTTGATCTCTATCTCTTTAATTTGTTATTCTATCTTAGCCCTCATAAAATGCTTAAGTGATCATTTTATTCTTAAATCCCCTTTCAGATCTCAGGCAATTTTTAGGATAGACTCAACAGGAGCAAAATTATACAGTGTGAGCATTTTGTGGCTTACAATATACTTTTCTGAATTCCTTTCAACCCCCACCTACAGTGCCTGAGATGCGCCCCTGAAATAAAGTGATATAAGCTTATTTTACAATTAGGAACCGATCCTCCCCTGTATGATAGAACTTGGGATAAGAGATAAATCTTTAAAGACTCCATTCAAGACAAGCTATATATCACTTTCTTACAAGAAAGCAAGTTTAACTGTTTGTCTCTAGCAAGACATACTGCATTTATATGCTTCACAGTGGGGGCTAGGTAGGTAAGCACCACAGCAAAACCTCTGAGCAGTATAATTGATCATCAGAGGTGTCTCACTGTCCATGACTATAAATCACAGGCAAGCACTTTTCTTCCCTGACTGATATGAAATGAGCATAAACGTGGGAGAAGAAAATCTGTTTCTCAGAGGCTGATATGTTTTTTTTTTTTTTGCTTCATCCAGAAGCAAGTAGTAGAAGGTTGTTCAGAACATATCACATTCTACTCTGTGATTTATTCTCTCTACCAAGTATTACTCAGATAAAGGGAAACTGCAACAGAAGCTTCCTTCTAGCATTCAGGCATAAAAACAGAGTAAGATAAGACAATCTAAAATCAATATAAATTTCCAAGGAATGCATCAAGCTTAAAATGACCATGGAACAAGTCCTTACAAACTTTGTCCATCTTCAACTGAATGCGGTGAGAGGAAATGTTTTCTCCCTTTTATGTAACTCAGACAGCCTTTTAAAGCAGCTCAGAGATGGAATTTCATCGCCCAGATCAGAATTATTCCATCTGCTAGTAGTTGAGTTGTGATGTGGAAGAATTTACTTTCCTAAGAGTTCACTGCAACCTGGAAAAAAACAATACTGATCTAATAGGTGTAAATATGAATAAATGCGATAATACATAGCAGATGCCTATCATGGATTCTGAATATGTGATTCTCAGTCAAGATTGAGTTATTCAGACACTCTTGCTACTTTCAAGTAAACCAAAATAAGCCTTACTATGCCATTCTTAAAACTTTGGGGTCCCTATTAATGCCAAATAATAAACTGCACCTTGGTGTTTCACTGGCTTGAATGTTATTCCAAATAACAACAGCTCTAATCATGATGCTTCTGCAACTCTGTTTAATTCCACTGAATGCAGAAACTGATAAATAGCTTAAAAGCCTCATAAGCAAATTCACACTCCAGGATAGCCCTGAACAGAGTGAGTTTTCAACTCAGTTGCCAAGACTCACATTTTTCAAACTCATGTTTGTACAAAACCCAGGAATCATTTTTCTGTATACATTTTATATGAGCCATTAATGTTTCCTTCACTTTTATTAAAGAAGAGAAATGATTAAACTCACATAAAGTATACATTAAGACCTCCACAGAGGAGTGCTCACAATATTGCAGAAGGTACTTATTAAATTCTTTGGAGTTGGGTGTGGTGAGCATAGATTATGCAATCCTTACAAATGTTTACTGTTCACCTAAAATATAGTGTTTTAATGGGAAATTTTCAATTGAACCCATTTAAAATAGCACCATTTCTTCCTGACAAATCAGCATGAAGATAGGAAATCAGAAGTCCATTAGGCAAACTCACTGAGTTCTTATGTTATGAACTAAAAACAGCACAGGTGGTTGCAGAGCATTAGAGCAGAAGATGATTAAAACACTTCAACAAACCGTAGTGTGTATTATTATAAAGAGGGAGGACTCTCTATGTGAATTCACTGTGGCTTCTATTATAATTGTGGGATGTCTAGGGAATAGCTTTTTCTAAAAGTAAAACCTGACCCAATGACTTTAATATAATTATCCATTAAGGACAAGCTCCCAGAAGGATCTAGTGAGGGACTGGAAATGGAGAACAGAAAAGATTATGAAAGTTATTTATTTGCCTTTATGTTTTGCCATCAAATTCACATGCTCATTCAATGATTATTAAATGTCTATGGCTTCTTATTTGGAATGCAAATAGTAACAAACTCAGATAATTGATATTCTCTGCAATGATAACCGTTACCACAGTCACAAGTACATTGAACTTGATCTACAGCCTCATGAAGAAATGAAGAGTCATCAAGAACTCAAACAAAGTCTAACAATGCCATCTATTCTATAGCATATAATTCAAATGCACCTATTTTTTATTGATATATTTTTATTTACATTTCAAATGATTTTCCTTTTCTAGCCCCCCACTCCCCGAAAGTCCCGTAAGCCCCCTTCTCTCCCCCTGTCCTCCCACCCACCCCTTCCCACTTCCCCGTTCTGGTTTTGCCGAATACTGCTTCACTGAGTCTTTCCAGAACAAGGGGCCACTCTTCCTTTCTTCTTGTACCTCATTTGATGCGTGGATTATGTTTTGGGTATTCCAGTTTTCTAGGTTAATATCCACTTATTAGTGAGTGCATCCCATGATTCACCTTTTGAGTCTGGGTTACCTCACTTAGTATGATGTTCTCTAGCTCCATCTATTTGCCTAAGAATTTCATGAATTCATTGTTTCTAATGGCTGAATAGTACTCCATTGTGTAGATATACCACATTTAGTGCTTCAAAACTATTGGAGTGGAGACTGAAAGATGATACCCATTCTCAACTCTGGCTTCCATTTGCCTGCAGAAACATGAGTATACATACCACATACATACACACACAACCATGACACAGACACCCAAGCATGAACCATTTCTGAAATTTTTCACAAATTTGTATATGAAGATATTCACCACACAATCAACTCATTAAAACATCTCAACCATCAACATGCATCTTCTTTGTCAGGATGTCTGCAAAATTTCTTAATTAATCACCAGCTGAGCCTCAACTGATGATTTACTTAGTGGTTCTTGTTTAATCTAGAAATACTCACCAACTCACGTAGAAAAAGTTATTTATATCAAAAGTGAAGTAGTGATTCCATATTTATTTGTCTACACATTACAATTGAAAACCAACATACCCTGTTTTTGAATATAATTTTGACAAATTCTAGGACTTCACAGGCAACTCTTTTATCATATCTCATAAACCTGGGAAGTCCAGAACAAAGACAATTGGGTAGAGCAGTCCCTCTATTCACCCAACATTTTTGAGACCTTCTTAAATTCTTTAATTCTTAACCTGTTTTATTAATGCTCAGTTTTATTAATGTTTAAAAACTTCCACATTAAAATACTTCCTTTTATTTTCATTACTCCATTGTCTTCCCTACCTAGAATCAATATTGAATAATACTTTTAATATTTGAACAAACCCATTTTCTCCTGGTGCAAAAATAAGCAGCTTGTATTTTCTGCAGAATTCGGTGTAAAAGGGACTGCTTTAGATGATTTACAAATATTTTCACTGTTTTTAAACAAAACTTTAACTTTTCAAAGTCTTATAAGAAGAGAACAGGGATAGATTTGATGTTGACCTAGAATTCTCCCTTTCAAAACAAATTTAAAATCAAAATCTTCAGGACTTTAGCACTGGGTAATCAGAATAGCACCAGACACAAGTATAGATTAAACTAGAACAGAGATCTGCCCTTTGTAAATGTGTTTATAACACATTCCTATCATTTGTAAGATTTGTTGAAATGTAGACTTTTCATGGAATACAGCAAAACATTTCATAAAAGTTAGGGAGCCAATATCTAAAGTATGCAATTTTCTAAATTACTGTAATTGAAGTTATTGTTAGGTTCTGAGATGAATAACTTCAAGAGTTCCCTAATTGGTCCCCAAGCATGCCAAGATTTCACCAGATAATGAAATGCTCCCATTAACCCATGCTCCTTTGCTGTCTCCAGGGAATGTTGCTCTGTTCCAGGTTAGTGAAGATGCCAAACTTTACACAGCCCTGTATTTCTGATTTTTCAGTGGATATAGAAACAAGAAAAGGTTTACATGCTATAGCTTATAAACCACAGGCTTTTCTAGTGGGTGAGTAGGTAGTGAGGCCACTAACTATTCACAATTTTTAAAAGCATGTGGCATTGGCAGCCACCCAATCATTCCATAAGGAAAGCTCTACATTAGATAAACTCTTCTCTACTCATTTGAATTTCATGTATACCCACAGGATGAAGGAATTCTTGTAGTTGAACTGTATCCGCCTCATCAAATATCAAATAAGCAATTGTGATAGTAATATGAAATAGGGCCTTTAGAGTGTATGGATTGCTGCCACAGCAATGGGCAGAGTCCATCTGTAATGGGGTCCAGTATTAACACAGCAAACATTGCCTGAATATGAGTCCTAAGCTGGAGTTTACTGAAGAACAAAACCAGAAAAGTCAGGAAACATTTGATCTCTTTAATACATTCAGAACTGTAGCCATGGTTATGAAGGATCTAAAGGACATGATTAGGACTCTGGGCTTTGATACTAAGATAAAAGAAGTTTAGAACGTGAAATCTGTAAGGAAGAGGCAGGGGAAAATGACCATTTGTCACTCCTACTGTGATAACTCAGAAAATGTCAGAGAAACATACTAAATAAAAGTTATGAGCTGTTCAACTGCTTTCATAGTGAATAAACTAAGAGATGTCTTTTAAAACCCTAAAGCATGTGGCCAAAGAGTTGAGTGAGAACATGGCTGACGAGGCACTACAGGCAATTGCTCTTGAACATGAATGAGATGGAGACAGAAAGATCAATAAACAGGAGATGCTGCATACTGCAAAAAAACAAAAAAACAAAAAAACAAAAAAACAAAAAAACAAAAAAAAACAAAAAAAAAAAAAAAAACTTCTCTACTGAGATCACTGTTGACCACACAGCCAGATTGGGTGCCTGCTACTGTGTGAATGATATGTAGATTTTGACAATACAATGCCCTCACCATCACACACACACACACACACACACACACACACACACACACACACACACACAGAACAACCTACCTGGGAAATATATTAGTTATGATCTTGAATTTAAGACTTTGTGAAATGTTCTTTGATATTGATGGATTTTTCTAAATGACTTGGCAATTCATTCTGAAAGTATACAAGAACACCTTAAAGATAATTTTTAAAAAAAAGGCACCTACCAGGCAACTTTCATAGCTTCACATTGCCATGAGTAACAACACTGTTGTAGCCAGAGTGAATTCTTAGACAAGCACGTGTTTTCCTATCACCCCAAGCAGGGATCATTCATTCTTCACCAGTTCTAGATTTTAATTAATACTTGAATATGGTCCTGCCTCGTGTAAAGCCCAGTGACCCCATGCTCTTACATCTTCAAATGTGAACTCTATCATTTTGTCTTAAAAGTAAAACCTTTCATAACTAGAAAGTAATAGTGGGGGAGGGTCCTTTAAACAGTAATGGGGCCAAGAGAACTTCTGAGTATGACAAGGCGACAAGGCATTTCTGCAAAAGGCTCCACATCACTTCTGATTCTCTCTTGGCCTTCCGCTTTCACAGTGTGAGGAACACAGCATCCCTCTCTGCTGGAAGATAGAGGAAGGAGGCACCATCTAAGAAGGGACCGTCCCCATCAGCTGGCACAGCTTCAGAACCAAGAGAAGAACTTCATTTCTCTATGAAGCATCCACTCAGGTTTTTTTGTTTGTTTGTTTGTTTGTTTGTTTGTTTTTGTTTTGTTTTGTTTTGTTTTGTTTTATGCCAGCATAAACTGACAAAGACAAGCGCTAAAAAGTCCAATAGCACGTGATTTCCTACTTCGCCCTGAGCTTTGTGGAACAATGTGGAACAATAATTAGACTGGGTTTTAATACCTAATTTGAGTGTGTTCAACTAAATGATTTTTTTTAAATATACAAATCCACCTTATCACCAGCCAGACTAAGACATCATCAACAAGACAGAGGTTTATCCATAGAGTAATAGGCTGAGGAATAGAATGGGAAAGATAGAATTTAAGAGCAGCCCACTGATTTTCTTCATCTTTCTAGAACTTATTAGGTTATACCTCATGAAGGAACAAGATAATACATAGAAGAAAATAGAATAAAAAATGAGGGATAACAAAGACAAAGAAAAACAAGAAGATGGGGCCCTAGACACTAGGTTTAGCATTTGCTGCTCTTGTGGAGGTCATGGGTTTGGTTCTCAAGGTCAACTTTGTTCCTCTCACAAGTGCCAATAATTCCAGCTCTGGTCACATCTTCTGGCATTTGAAGGCTCAACATGACCCCAACACCTGTACATAATTTAAAAGAGTAAAAATAAGTCATTTTTTTAAAAAACTAGATTATACTTCATAAAATTAGTATATTTTTGGTTGTGAGCCTAGCCTTTAATGGCTGAACCTTCTCTCCAACCCAAAATTAGTATAAATATTACTTAACTTATATACATTAATATTTATACAGAATTTGCTTTACTTATTCCTTATCCATTGTACAGACCTACCAGTAAAACATGAAAAACCTTGAGTTTTCATCATGAGGACTTAAAAGGAAAAAAATTTTTTTCTAGTTTTTTTTTTTCAAAAAATTAGTTTCTTTTTTTCTTTTGAGGCAAACCATTTGCCTAAAAAATTCCTGGTCATCTGAATTCTTTCTTTCTTTCTTTCTTTTTTTTCTGGTCATCTGAATTCTTTCTTTCTTTCTTTCTTCTTTTACTTCTCCCTGTTCTTTTTTTTAATATTTTTATTTTCTATATTCTTTGTTTACATTCCAAATGATTTCCCCTTTCCCAGATCCCCCCTCCCCATATGTCCCATAAACCTTCTTCTCTCCTTCCATTCTTCAATCACCTCCCTCCTTTTCCTCTGTCCTTATATTCCCCTCCAAAGCTAGATCAATCCTTTCCAGGATCAAGACCCTCTCCATACTTCTTCATGGGAGTCATTTGTTATGCGATTTGTACCTTGGGTATTCAGGGCTTCTGGGCTAATTAATATCCACTTATCAGAGATTGCATTCCATGTGTATTCTTTTGTGATTGGGTTACCTCACTTAGGATGATATTTTCCAGATCAAACCATTTGCCTAAAAATTTTGTGAATTCATTGTTTCTAATTGCTGAGTAGCATTCCATTGTGTAAATATACCACATTTTCTGTATCCATTCCTCCTTTGAGGGACATCTGGGTTCTTTCCAACTTCTGGCTATTATACATAAGGCTGCTATGAACAAAATGGAGCATGTGTCTTTATTGCATGCCGAGGAATCCTTTGGGTATATGCCCAGGAGAGGTATAGCAGGATCCTCCAGAAGTGTCATGCCCAGTTTTCTGAGGAACCACCAGACTGATTTCCAAAGTGGTTGTACCATCTTACAGCCCCACCAGCAGTGGAGGAGTATTCCTCTTTCTCCACATCCTGGCCAACACCTGCTATCTCCTGAGTTTTTGACCTTAACCATTCTGACTGGTATAAGGTGAGATCTCAGGGTTGTTTTGATTTGCATTTCCCTAATGACTAATGATATTGAGCACTTATTAAGGTGCCTCTTGGCCATCCGAATTTCTTCAGGTGAAAATTCTTTGTTTAGATCTGTACCCCATTTTTTAATAGGGTTATTTGGTTCGCTGGGGGTCTAACTTCTTGAGTTCTTTGTATATATTGGATATTAGCCCTCTATCAGATGTAGGGCTGGTGAATATCCTCTCCCAATTTGATGGTTGTCAATTTTTCCTTTTAACAGTGTCCTTTGCCTTATAGAAACTTTGTAATTTTATGAGGTACCATTTGTCAATTCTTGATCTTAGAGCATAAGCTATTGGTGATCTGTTCAGGAACTTTCCCCCTGTGCCCATGTCCTCAAGGGTCTTCCCCAGTTTCTTTTCTATTAATTTCAGTGTGTCTGGTTTTACATGGAGGTCCTTGACCCACTTGGAGTGAAGTTTAGTACATGGAGACAAGAATGGATCAATTCACATTCTCTGCATGCTGACCTCCAATTGAAACAGCACCATTTGTTGAAAAGGCTATCTTTTTTCCACTGGATGTTTTTTGGCTCCTTTGTCAAAGATCAAGTGACCATAGGTGTGTGGATTCATTTCTGGATCTTCAATTCTATTCCATTGGTCCACTTCTCTGTCACGGAGCCAATATCATGCAGTTTTTAACACTATTGATCTGTAGTATTGCTTGAAGTCAGGGATACTGATTCCCCCAGAATTTCTTTTGTTGTTGAGAATAGTTTTAGCTATCCTGGGTTTTTTGTCATTCCAGATGAATTTGAGAATTGCTTTTTCTAACTCTGTGAAGAACTGAGTTGGGATTTTGATGGGGATTGTGTTGAATCTGTAGATTGCTTTTGGCAAGATAGCCATTTTAACTATATTAATCCTGCCAATCCACGAGCATGGCAGATTTTTCCATTTTCCGAGGTCTTCTTTGATTTCCTTCTTCAGAGACCTGAAGTTCTTGTTGTATAGATCTTTCACTTGTTTGGTTAGAGTCACACCAAGATTCTTTATATTGTTTGTGGCTATTGTGAAGGGTGTCATTTCCCTAACTTCTTTTTCAGCCTGCTTATCCTTTGAGTATAGGAAGGCAACTGTTTGCTTGAGTTGATTTTATAACCTGCCACTTTGCTGAAGTTGTTTATCAGCTGTAGGAGTTCTCTGGTGGAGGTTTTCTGGTCACTTAAGTAGACTATCATGTCATCTGCAAATAGTGATAATTTGACTTCTTCCTTTCCAATTTGTATCCCTTTGACCTCCTATGTTGTCTAATTGCTCTAGCTAGAACTTCAAGTACTATATTGAAAAGATATGGAGAGAGAGGACAGCCTTGTCTAGTCCCTGATTTTAGTGGGATTGCTTCAAGTTTCTCTCCATTTAGTTTGATGTTGGCTACCAGTTTGCTGTATATTGCTTTAATGATATTTAGGTATGGGCCTTGAATTCCTGTTCGTTCCAAGACTTTTAGCATGAAAGGATGCTGAATTTTGTCAAATGCTTTTTCTGCATCTAATGAGATGATCATATGGTTTATTTTCTTTGAGTTTGTTTATGTAGTGGATAGCATTGATGGATTTCCTTATATTGAACCATCCCTGCATCCCTGGGATGAAGCCTGTTTGATCATGGCGGATGATCATTTTGATGTGTTCTTGGATTCGGTTAGCAAGAACTTTATTAAGTATTTTTGCATCAATATTCATAAGGGAAATTGGCCTGAAGTTCTCATTCTTTGTTGGATCTTTGTGTGATTTTGGTATCAGCGTAATTGTGGCTTCATAGAACGAGTTGGGTAGAGTTCCTTCTGTTTCTATTTTGTGAAAAAGTTTGAAGAGTATTGGTGTTAGGTCTTCTATGAAGGTCTGATAGAATTCTGAACTGAAGCCATCTGATCCCGTGCTTTTTTTGGTTGGGAGACTTTCTATGAACCTTTTTATTCCTTCAGGTGTTATGGGACTGTTTAGATGATCTATTTGATTCTGATTTAGTTTTGGTGTTGGAACTCTCAATCACCATAGATGGAGAAACTAAGATATTCCATGACAAAACCAAGTTTACCCAATATCTATCCACAAACCCAGCCCTACAAAGGACTCCTAATAGGAGGAAAACAGCAATACAAGGAGGGAAACTTCACCCTGGAAAAGGCAAGATAGTAACCTTCTTTCATCAAACCCAAAAGAAGTTAACCAATCAAATTTAAAAAATAACATCAAAAATGACATGAAGAAATAATCACTGTTCCTTAATATCTCTTAACATCAATGGGCTCAATGCCCCAATAAAAAGGCATAGGCTAACTAACTAGATACGTAAACGGGACCCTACATTTTGCTGCATACAGGAAACACACCTCAGTGTCAAAGAAAAACACTACCTTGGAGTTAAAGGGTGGATGACAATTTTTCAAGCAAATGGTCTCAGGAAACGAGCTGGAGTAGCTATTCTAATATCAGATAAAATTGACTTTCAACCTAAGTTATCAAGAGAGATTCTGAGGGACATTTCTTGCTGGTCAAAGGAAAAATACAACAAGAAGAACTCTCAATCCTGAACACCTATGCTCCAAATGCAAGGGAACCCTCATTCATAAAAGAAACTTTACTAAAGCTCAAAGCACACATTGCACCTAACACAATAATTGTGGGTGACTTCAACACTGCACTTTCATCAATGGACCGATCAGGAAAACAGAAACTGAACAGGGACACAGTGAAACTAATTGAAGCTTTGGACAAATTAGATTTAACAGATATATAGAGAGAACATTCTATCCTAAAGCAAAAGAATATACCTTTTTCTCAGCACCTCATGGTACCTTCTCCAAAATCGACCATCACAAGACAGACCTCAACAAATATAAGAAGATCGAACTAATCCCATGCCTCATATCAGATCACTATGGAGTAAAAGTGGTCTTCAATAGCAACAAAAATAACAGAAAACCCACATACATGTGGAAACTGAACAATATTCTACTCAATGATACCTTGGTCAAGGAAGAAATAAAGAAAGAAATTAAAGACTTTTTAGAAATTAATGAAAATGAAGACACAACATACCCAAATCTATGGGACACAATGAAAGCAGTGCTAAGAGGAAAACTCATAGCCCTGAGTACCTCCAAAAAGAAAATGTAGAGAGCATACACTAACAGGTTAATGACACACCTGAAAGCCCTGGAACAAAAAGAAGCTATTTCACCCAGGTGGAGTAGAAGGCAGGAAATCATCAAACTCAGGGCTGAAATCAATCAAGTAGAAACAAAGAGAACCATACAAAGAATCAACAAAACCAGGAACTGGTTCTTTGAGAAAACCAACAAGATAGATAAACCCTTAGCCAGACTAACCAAAGGGCACAGAGACAGTATACAGTTTAACAAACTTAGAAATGAAAAGGAAGATATAACAACAGAAACTGAGGATATTCAAAAAATCATTAGATCCTACTACAAAAGCCTATACTCAACACAACTGGAGAATCTGGAGGAAATGGACAGTTTCCTAGACAAAAAATTAGTTTCTATTACTTGCTATGTAGCCCAGGATAGCCTCAAGTTCATGCTCCTCCAGAATTAGCCTTCCAAGTATTGGGACTACAGATGCATACAATCACACCCTACTCCCAACTTTTTGAGAATAAATATAAATTTTCAAAAAAGTTCTAAATATTTATCTTTACTTGGTGCCATGTTAAAGACATATTTTTCATGATGTGGGCCTGCAGCTGATGAGAGCAACTTGGAAAGGTTGTGGAAGTTTTAAGAGAATGCTAGTGCCTAGAAGCAGCATTTCAGATTCTCTTCTACTTTCTGTTTCCTGACTATGGGTGGACTGTGACCAAACACCTCTTTCTCTTGCTGTCATGTTTTCCACATCATGATGGACTGTAACCCCTCTAACTGTGATCTAAGATAAACCCACCCTCCCTCAAGTTACTTCTCAGGTATTTTGGTTACAGCAATGAAGCAGCAACTAATACACTGGTTTGGATGTAAGCTACACTGACTCATCTGATGCTTCAAGCTGGATAATTGTGGGGCACCATTCTGTGTATTGTATGATGATTAGCATCTTTAGATTGTACATTTGTCTCTGATAGGGCTGTCACCTTCAATAGTGAAAGTCAAAAATGTGTCCAGATATAAAAATTACCTCCCAGAGATGAAAATTGTTACATGGAACATCCCTGCCCTCTTGTTAATGCACTACATAAACATGGTACTTTACTGTAAAACCCAATTAACTCATATTGATTGATGTACTACTAATAACTAGGCTTCAGTCTAGACTGAAGATTCTTCATCAATTTTTCTATGAGCATCTTTATTGTTTCTGAGGATCTGATCCAGAGTACTACATTGTGTTAATAAAACAATAGTTTTTAATTTATAAATCAAATTTCTGTTAGCCTGTTCTCCGGTTTCTTTTGAAAAAAAATAGATTTCTCATACTACTTAAACAATTCGTTGATTTTTTTTTTTTTTACATTTATGAGCATATAATTGGTTAGTGGCTGTGGTGCTTTGATTCTGAGCTGTCTCCTAGAGACTCACACATCTGAATACTCAATGATGTAGCTTGGGGAGGTTATGCAAACTTTTTGAGTTATCTTTTTTTCTTTTAATTTTTTTTATTCCATATAATTTATTTACATTTCAAATGATTTTCCCTTTTATAGCCCCCCACTCCCCGGAAGTCCCGTAAGCCTCCTTCTCTTCCCCTGTCCTCCCACCCACGCCTTCCAATATCCCCGTTCTGGTTTTGCCGAATACTGCTTCACTGAGTCTTTCCAGAACAAGGGGCCACTCCTCCTTCCTTCTTGTACCTCATTTGATGTGTGGATTATGTGTTGGGTATTCCAGTTTTCTAGGTTAATATCCACTTATTAGTGAGTGCATACCATGATTCACCTTTTGAGTCTGGGTTACCTCATTTAGTATGATGTTCTCTAGCTCCATCCATTTGCCTAAGAATTTCATGAATTCATTATTTCTAATGGCTGAATAGTACTCCATTGTGTAGATATACCACATTTTTTGCATCCACTCTTCTGTTGAGGGATACCTGGGTTCTTTCCAGCATCTGGCAATTATATATAGGGCTGCTATGAACATAGTAGAGCATGTATCCTTATTACATGGTGGGGAATCCTCTGGGAATATGCCCAGGAGTGGAATAGCAGGATCTTCTGGAAGTGAGGTGCCCAGTTTTCGGAGGAACCGCCAGACTGATTTCCAGAGAGGTTGTACCAATTTGCAACCCACCAGCAGTGGAGGAGTGTTCCACACCCTCTCCAACACCTGCTGTCTCCTGAATTTTTAATCTTAGCCATTCTGACTGGTGTAAGATGAAATCTCAGGGTTGTTTTAGTTTGCATTTCCCTAATGACTAATGAAGTTGAGCATTTTTTAAGATGCTTCTCCGCAATCCGAAGTTCTTCAGGTGAGAATTTTTTGTTTAACTCTGTACCCCATTTTTAATAGGGTTGTTTGGTTTTCTGGAGTCTAACTTCTTGAGTTCTTTATATATATTGGATATCAGCTGTAGGAGCTCTCTAGTGGAGTTTTTTGGGTCACTTAGGTAGACTATCATGTCATCTGCAAATAATGATAGTTTGACTTCTTCCTTTCCAATTTGTATCCCTTTGACCTCCTTATGTTGTCAAATTGCCCGAGCTAGTACCTCAAGTACAATATTGAAAAGATAAGGAGAAAGGGGGCAGCCTTGTCTGGTCCCTGATTTCAGTGGGATTGCTTCAAGTTTCTCTCCATTTAGTTTGATGCTGGCTACCAGTTTGCTGTATATTGCTTTTACTATGTTTAGGTATGGGCCTTTAATTCCTGTTCTCTCCAAGACTTTAAGCATGAAAGGATGCTGAATTTTGTCAAATGCTTTTTCAGCATCCAATGAAATGACCATGTGGTTTTGTTCTTTGAGTTTGTTTATGTAGTGGATTGCATTGATGGATATTGAACCAACCCTGCATTCCCGGGATAAAGCCTACTTGATCATGGTGGATGATCGTTTTGATGTGTTCTTGG
This sequence comes from Apodemus sylvaticus, assembly GCF_947179515.1. Classification (NCBI taxonomy): domain Eukaryota; kingdom Metazoa; phylum Chordata; class Mammalia; order Rodentia; family Muridae; genus Apodemus; species Apodemus sylvaticus. Next base: position 140,852,930 of record NC_067473.1, on the reverse strand, counting down.
ATTCGGTTGGCAAGAATTTTATTGAGTATTTTTGCATCGATGTTCATAAGGGAAATTGGTCTGAAGTTCTCTTTCTTTGTTGGATCTTTGTGTGGCTTTGGTATCAGCGTAATTGTGGCTTCGTAGAAGGAATTGGGTAGTGTTCCTTCTGTTTCTATTTTGTGGAATAGTTTGAAGAGCATTGGTGTTAACTCTTCTTTGAAGGTCTGATAGAATTCTGCACTGAAACCATCTGGTCCTGTGCTTTTTTTGCTTGGAAGACTTTCTATGACTCCTTCTATTTCTTTAGGCATTATGGGACTGTTTAGATGGTCTAGTTGGTCCTGATTTAATTTTGGTATTTGGTATCTGTCAAGGAAATTGTCCATTTCCTCCAGATTCTCCAGTTGTGTTGAGTTCAGGATCTTGTAGTAGGATCTGATGATTTTTTGAATTTCCTCAGTTTCCGTTGTTATATCTCCCTTTTCATTTCTAAGTTTGTTAATTTGGATACTTTCTCTGTGCCCTTTGGTCAGTCTGGCTAAGGGTTTATCTATCTTGTTGATTTTCTCAAAGAACCAGCTCCTGGTTTTGTTAAATTTTTTTGTATGGTTCTCTTTGTTTCTACTTGATTGATTTCAACCCTGAGTTTGATGATTTCCTGCCTTCTACTCCTCCTGGGTGAAATAGCTTCTTGTTGTTCCAGGGCTTTCAGGTGTGTCATTAAGCCAGTAATGTATGCTCTCTCCATTTTCTTTTTGTAGGCACTCAGAGCTATGAGTTTCCCTCTTAGCACTGCTTTCATTGTGTCCCATAGATTTGGGTATGTTGTGTTTTCATTTTCATTGTGTTCTAAAAAGTCTTTAATTTCTTTCTTTATTTCTTCCTTGACCAAGGTATCATTGAGTAGAATATTGTTCAGTTTCCACGTATATGTGGGTTTTCTGTTATTTTTGTTGCTATTGAAGACCACTTTTACTCCATAGTGATCTGATATGAGGCATGGGATTAGTTCGATCTTCTTATATTTGTTGAGGTCTGTCTTGTGACCAATTATATGGTCGATTTTGGAGAAGGTACCATGAGGTGCTGAGAAAAAGGTATATTCTTTTGTTTTAGGATAGAATGTTCTATATATATATCTGTTAAATCTAATTGGTCCAAAGTTTCAATTAGTTTCATTGTATCCCTGTTTAGTTTCTGTTTTCCTGATCGGTCCATTGAGGAAAGTGCAGTGTTGAAGTCACCCACAATTATTGTGTTAGGTGCAACGTGTGCTTTGAGTTTTAATAAAGTTTCTTTTACGAAAGAGGGTGCCCTTGCATTTGGAGCATAGATGTTCAGGATTGAGAGTTCTTCTTGTTGTATTTTTCCTTTGACCAGCAAGAAGTGTCCCTCAGAATCTCTTTTGATGACTTTGGGTTGAAAGTCAAATTTTATCTGATATTAAAATGGCTACTCCAGCTTGTTTCCTGTGACCATTTGCTTGTAAAATTGTCTTCCAGCCTTTTACTCTAAGGTAGTGTTTGTCTTTGACCCTGAGGTGTGTACCCTGTAAGCAGCAAAATGTAGGGTCCTGTTTGCATATCCAGTCAGTTAGTCTGTGTCTTTTTATTGGGGCATTGAGTTCATTGATGTTAAGAGATATTAAGGAATAGTGATTGTTACTTCCTATCATTTTTGACGTTATTTTTTAAATTTGATTGCTTAACTTCTTTTGGGTTTGATGAAAAGTTATGATCTTGCTTTTTCCAGGGTGAAGTTTCCCTCCTTGTATTGGTGTTTTCCTCCTATTATCCTTTGTAGGGCTGGGTTTGTGGATAGATATTGGGTAAACTTGGTTTTGTCATGAAATATCTTAGTTTCTCCATCTACGGTGATTGAGAGTTTTGCTGGATATAGTAGTTTTGGTTGCCATTTGTGTTCTCTTAGTGTCTGCATGAGATCTGCCCAGGACCTTCTAGCCTTCATATTCTCAGGTGAAAAGTCTGCTGTGATTCTGATAAGTCTTCCTTTATATGTTACTTGGCCTTTTTCTCTTACTGCCTTTAATATTCTTTCTTTGTTTAGAACATTTGGTGTTTTGATTATTATGTGATGGGAAGTATTTCTGTTCTGGTCCAGTCTGTTTGGAGTTCTGTAGGCTTCTTGTATATTCATGGGCATCTCTCTCTTTAGGTTAGGGAAGTTTTCTTCCATAATTTTATTGAAGATATTTGCTGGCCCTTTAAGTTGTAAATCTTTACTATCATCTATGCCTATAATCTTTAGGTTTGGTCTTCTCATTGTGTCCTGGATTTCCTGGATATTTTGGGTTACAAGCTTTTTGCATTTTGCATTTTCTTTAACTGTTGAGTCCATGGTTTCTATGGAATCTTCAGCATCTGAGATTCTTTCTTCTATCTCTTGTATTCTGTTGTTGATATTTGCATCTCTGTCCCCTGATTTCTTCCCAAGGCTTTCTATCTCCAAAGTTGTCTCCCTTTGAGTTTTCTTAGTTGTTTCTACTTCTAATTTTAGATCCTGGATGTTTTTGCTTAACTCCTTCACTTGCTTGTTTGTGCTTTCCTGTAATTCTTTAAGAGATTTTTGTGTTTCCTCTTTCATGACCTCAGCCTGTTGACCAAAGTTCTCCTGTATTTCTTTAAGTGTTTTTTGCGTTTCCTCATTGTTGGCTTTTGTATTCTCCTGGATTTCTTTCAATGATTTTTGTGTTTCCCTTGCAAGAGCTTCTAATTTTTGATCCATTTTCTCCTGAATTTCTTTAAGTATGTCCTTCATGTGTTCCTGTACCAGCATCATGACCAGTGATTTTAAATCCAAATCTTGTTTTACTGGTGTGATGGGGTATCCAGGACATGCTGGTAGAGGAGAATTGGGTTCAGATGTTGCCATATTGCCTTGATTTCTGTTAGTGATATTCCTGCGTTTGCCTTTTGCCATCTAGTTCTCCCTGGTGTTAGTTGGTCTTGTCACTGCTGGACTCACCAGTGCAAGCTAGCCCTTCCCAGGTGGCCTCTGGTGCACAGCTTACCTCCTGCACTGCCTATAAAGAGGGTGCTGCTGCCCAAGCTGTTCAGATCCCTAAGCAGGCACCCGAAGGCTCCAGCTGGGGCCCGCTGGATTCACTGGAGCACACCAACTTCTCCCCGCTGGCCGCCTGGAAGCCCCTCTAGCCTCTTGCAGGACCTGGAGATGTGGTGTTGCTGCCCAGGCTGATCAGAGCACACCAACTTCTTCCCGCAGGCCGCTTGGAAGCCCCTCTAGCCTCTTGCAGGACCTGGAGATGTGGTGTTGCTGCCCAGGCTGATCTGGATCCAGAAGCGGAGAGCCTTTTTGAGTTATCTTATCCAATAAGATATTAGGGAATGCATCTGAGCTCATTGACATGGAAAAGAACTTTTTTAAAACTGAACTTTGATAGCCCAAACTTTAAGACTAAAAATTAATAGATAGGACCTTGTGGAACTAAAAAGTTGCTGCACAACAATGCACACCATAATTTGAGTGAAAAAGCAGGCACAGAATGGGAATTTTTATCAGATATATATCTGAAAACAATGCTAGTATCTATAATATACAAAGAACTCAAAATAATAATAAACCTAAACGCTCTTTTATTTTATTTTATTTATTGAATATAATCTTCATTTACATTTCCAATGGTAAAACCTTTCCCAATTTCCACCCTCCCCAATAACTCCCAACCCCTCCTCCTGCCCTCTGCCTCCAGGTATATGCCCCTCCACCTGACCCGCTCCTACTTCCCCCTACTCCCACCCCTGATTTCCCTTTGTTGGGGCCTCTATTGAGCATTCACCTGGCAAAGAACCACTCCTCCCACTGATGCTCGACAAGGCATTCCTCTGCCACATTTTTGGCTGGAACCATGAGTACTCCTTGGTTGATGGTTTAGTCCCTAGGAGTCCTGGAGCATCTGGGTGACCACCATCATTGTTCTTCCTATGGGGCTGTAAACCTCTTCAACTCCTCCGGACTACCTTTAGGTCTCCATTGGGGACCCCACGCCCAGACCAATAAACCTAAACATTCCGAAAGAAAATAAACCAGGATTTCTATCTGTGCCTGGAGCTGACTGTGTGCCACAGCTCTCCATACCAGGTTCCACCAGGAGAGAACAGGTCTCCCAGGAGTGTTGACCCACTCAGTTCTGAACATCTTTGCTCCAAAATGCAAGGGTAAACACATTCATAAAAGAAACTTTACTAAACATCAAAGTGTACACTGGAACTCACAAAATAACAGTGGAAGACTTCAACGCCCCACTCTCATCAATCTACAGGTAAGAGAAACACACACTATACAGAAACCTAGTGAAACTAACAGAAGTTATAAAACAAATGGATTTACAAGCTCTCTATAGAACATTTCATCCTAAATCAAAAGAATATACCTTCTTCTTAGCACCTCATGATATCATCTCAAAAATTGACCTGTCACAAAAGAGGCTTCAACTGATACAAGAAGACTGAAATTATCCCATGCATCCTATCAGATCACCAAAGACTAAGGATGGTCTTCAATAACAATAAAAACAATAGAAAATACACAGACATATGGTAGTGGAACAGTGCTCTGCTCATTGATAACTGGTCAAGGAAGACATAAAGAAGGAATTAAAGACTTTTTTAGAATTCAAGGAAAATAAAGGCACAATATACCCAAATATATGGGACACAATCAAAGCAGTGCTAAGAGGAAAACTCATAGCTCTGAGTGCCTCCAAAAAGAAACTGGAGAGAGCATACACTAGCAGCTTGAAAACACACCTGAAAGCTCTAGAACAAAAAGAAGCAAATACACTTAAGAGTAGTATATAGCAGGAAATAATCAACGAGGTAGAAACAAAAAGAACTATAAAAAGAATCAAAAAAACAGGAGCTGGTTCTTTGAGAAAATCAATGAGACAGATAAACCCTTAGCCAGACTAACCAGAGGATACAAAGACAGTATCCAAGTTAACAAAATCAGAAATGAAAAGGGAGACATAACTTCAGAAACTGAAGAAATTAAAAAAAATGATCAGATCCTAGTACAAACACCTATACTCAACTGGAAAGTCTAGATGAAATGGACAATTTTCTACACAGATAACAAGTACCGAAGTTAAATCAAGATCAGATGAACCATCTAAATAGTCCCAAAACCCCTAAAGAAATAGAAGTAGTTATTAAAAGTCTCTCAACCAAAAAAAGCCCAGGACCAGATGAGTTTGGTGCAGACTGACTATTTCACAAACTATTTCACAAAACAGAAACAGAGGGAACACTACCCAATTCGTTCTATGAAGCCATAGTTATGTTAATCACACAAAGATCCAACAAAAAAGGAGAATTTCAGACAAATTTCTCATTTGAATATTGATGCAAAGGTATTCAATAAAATTCTTGCAAACTGAATCCAAAAACACATCAAAATGATCATTCACCACAATCAAGTAGGCTTCATCCCAGGAATGAAGGGATTGTTCAATATTTGGAAATCCATCAATGTAATCCACTACATAAACAAACTCAAAGAAAAAAACCCACATGATCATTTCATTAGATGCTGAAAAAGCATTTGACAAAATTCAACATCCCATCATATTAAAAGTCTTGGAAATATCAGGAACTCAAGGCCCATACATAAACATAGTAAAAAGCAATATACAGCAAACCAGTAGTCAACATCATACTAAACAGAGAGAAATTTGAAGCAATCCCACTAAATTCAAGGACTAGACCAGGCTGCCCACCCACTCCCTATCTATTCAATGTAGTACTTGAAGTGCTAGCCAGAGCAATTAGACAACAAATGGAAGACAAGGGGATACAAATTTTAAAGGAAGAAGTGAAAATATCACTACTTGCAGATAATATGTTAGTATACTTAAACAGCCCCAAAAACTCCACCAAAGAATTTCTGAAGCTGATAAACAACTTCAGCAAAGTGGCTGGATGTAAAATTAACTTCCTTTACTCTAATGATAAACCAGCTGAGAATGAAATTAGAGAAATGATACCCTTCAAAATAGTCACACACAATATAAAATACCTTGGCGTGACTTTAACCAAACAACTGAAAGATCTGTATAGCAAGAACTTCAAGTTTCTGAAGAAAGAAATTCAAGAGGACCTCAGAAGATAGAAATATCTTCCATGCTCATGGATGGGCAGGAAAAATAGTTTAAAATGGCCATCTTGTCAAAAGCAATCTACTGATTCAATGTAATCCCCATCAAAATTCCAACTCAATACTTCACAGAGTAAGAAAGAGCAATTCTAAAATTCAGGAATTAACAAAAAACCCAGGATAATGAAATCTATTCTCCACAATAAAAGAACTTCTGGGGAAATTATCATCCCTGACCTCAAGCTATCTACAGAGCAATAGTGATAAAAAAAAAAAAACAAAAAACTGTGTGGTGGTATTGGTACAGTATCATGCAGGTTGATCAATGGAGTAGACATGAAGACCCAGAAATGAACCCACACACCATATGGTCTTTGACAAGGAGCTAAAACTATCCAGTAGAAAAAAACTTAGCCTTTTCAACAAATGGTGCTGGTTCAACTGGTGGCCAACATGTAGAAGAATGCAAATTGATACATTCTTATCTCCTTGTACAAAACTCTAGTTCAAGTGGATCAAGGACCTCCACATAAAACCAGATACACTGAAACTAATGGAAGAGAAAGTGGGGGAAATCCTTGAGCACAGGGGAAATTTTCCTGAACAAAACACCAATAGCTTATGCTCTAAGATCAAGAAATAATTAATTGGACCTCATAAAATTGCAAAGTTTCTATAAGGCAAAGCACATTGTCAATGGGACAAAACAGCAGCCAACAGATTGAGAAAAGATATTTTCCAATCCTACATCTGATAGATGGCTTATATCCAATATATACAAAGAATTCATGAAGTTAAACTCTAGAGAATCAAATATGCCCATTAAATTTGGAGAACAGAGCTAAACAGAGAATTCTCAACTTAGGAAACTCAAATGGCATAGAAACCCCTAAGGAAATGTCCAACATCCTTAGTCATCAGGGAAATGAAATCAAAATGACTCCTCATACCAGTCAGATTCCACCTCATACCAGTCAGAATAGCTAAGATCAAAATCTTCTCATGTGATAGCAGATACTGGCAAGGATGTGAAGAAAAAACACTCCTCCATTGCAGGTGGGATTGCAACCTGATATAACCACTCTGGAAATCAGTCTGGAGGTTCCTCAGAAAATTGGGCATAGTATTACCTGAGGACCCAGCTATACCACTCCTGGGCATATACCCAAAATATGCTCCAACATGTAATAAGGACACATGCTCCACTACGATCATAGCAGCTTTATTTGTAATAGCCAGAATCTTAAAAGAACCCAGATGTCCTTCAACTGAATCAGAAAATGTGGTTCATTTACACAGTGGAGTACTACATAGCTATTAAAAACAATGACTTCATGAAATTCACAGGCAAATAGAAGGGTCTAGAAAATATCATCCTGAGTGAAGTAACTCAGTCACAAAAGAACACACGTGGTATGTAGTCAATGATAAGTGGATATTAGGCAAAGAACATGGAACACTCATACTATAACTCATGGACCACATGAAGCTCAAGAGGAAAGAAGACCCAAGTGCGGATGCTTCAGTCCTACCTACTTAGAAGGGGGTGCACAATAATCAAGGGAAATAGAAGGTGGGAGGGTCCTGGGTGGAAGAGAAGAGGGGGATAGGAAAAAGAGAGGAAAAATCAGGTATGGGAGGAGATGGAGGAGATGTACATAGGGTCAGGAAATTGAACAGAGTTATGTAGCAATGGGGAATGGGGAACTGGTGGTAGCAACCAGAAAGTTGCAGATGCCAGGAAAGCAAGAGCCTCCTAGGACCCCATAGGGATGACATTAGATAAAATACCCCAATGGGAGGGGAGGTCCATTTTTCTGGGAAGACTTGATGTCCCAGTATAGAGGAATACTTGGGGCAGTGAGGCAGGACTGGGTAGATGGGTGGGGTGCACTCTCATAGAAGCAGGGTAAGGGGGATGAGAAGCAGGGTAAGGGTAAGGGCAGAGGGGAAACCAGGAAAGGGGATAACAGTTGAAAAGTAAATAAATAAATTATCCAATTTTAAAAAAAGAAAAAAAAAAGAAACCAGATTTAAATAGGACATGAAATTAAATAGTGTTCTCTGGAGATGAAATACAAATGCCTGGGAAACATGATTTTTTTTTCGATATAATTTATTTACATTTCAAATGATTTCCCCTTTTCTAGCCCCCCCACTCCCCGAAAGTCCCGTAAGCCCCCTTCTCTTTCCCTGTCCTCCCTCCCACCCCTTCCCAGTTCCCCGTTCTGGTTTTGCCAAATACTGTTTCACTGAGTCTTTCCAGAACCAGGGACCACTCCTGCTTTCTTCTTGTATCTCATTTGATGTGTGGATTATGTTTTGGGTATTCCAGTTTTCTAGGTTAATAACCACTTATTAGTGAGTGCATACCATGATTCACCTTTTGAGTCTGGGTTACCTCACTTAGTATGATGTTCTCTAGCTCCATCCATTTGCCTAAGAATTTCATGAATTCATTGTTTCTAATGGCTGAATAGTACTCCATTGTGTAGATATACCACATTTTTTGCATCCACTCTTCTGTTGAGGGATACCTGGGTTCTTTCCAGCGTCTGGCAATTATAAATAGGGCTGCTATGAACATAGTAGAACATGTATCCTTATTACATGGTGGGGAATCTTCTGGGTATATGCCCAGGAGTGGTATAGCAGGATCTTCTGGAAGTGAGGTGCCCAGTTTTCGGAGGAACCGCCAGACTGCTTTCCAGAGTGGTTGTACCAATTTGCAACCCCACCAGCAGTGGAGGAGTGGGAAACATGATTTTTAATACTTAACACCCTTATCCATTAGATAAATTTAGATTAAAATTACTTGGAGATTTCAGCTTATCCCCATCAGAATGGCTAAGATTTTTTAAAAAGGATAACAAATGCTGACATGGACATGGAGAAAGCACATTTATTCACAGCTGTTGGAGATACAAACTGATGCACCTATTATGAAATGAATTAGGAAGTTCCTCAAAGAAAGAAAAATAAGTCTACCATATGTTCTATCTATACTTTTAATAGGAATATTCCCCAAAGACCCTATATCCTACTGTAAAATTGCATACTCATTCATGTTTATTTTTGCTATATTCATAATAGCCAGGAAATGCAAAGAAACTAGTTTTCTAGCAACTAAGGGATGGATAATAAAAATATGGTGTGTTTCATTAAGAGAATATTATCCAGCTACTATGAAATGAAAGTATGAAATTCACAGGTAAATGGAAACAATAGTACTGATGGAGAAAACCAGACCTAGAAAGACAAATGATGTGTTTTCTCTTGTTTGTAGATGTTAGCCTTGAGTCTTCAGATATATATTTTTTATTTGGAATACTTATATGGTCAGGGATTACTAAGAGTCCACGAATGGAGCACTTTCACAGATGGGGAGAGATATCAGTGGTGTAAAAGTGTACAGAGAATTAATGAAATTGAAATGGTTAAATTGTGGTGGAGATGTGAGGGCAGGGATAGAGGAAGGAATATAGAGAAGGATAATTGCTTCTAAAGACTTCAAAGTCATATGAAAACCTATCCACCAGTGTGGCCGCTTCCTACATACAGGTCTAAGAACATACATGTCTAAGATACATGCATACCTAAAAATAAACAACAGAACAACGGTGACCCTATGATACCACATGCTAACAAAATAAAACAATCAATATCAGAAGTGGGTTTTCTATTTTGGAGCTGTTAACTATCGAGGTACCATAGATCCCACACAATCATTATAGGCTATTGCCAAAACTATTGGTTACTCCCGAGAATTTGACTATTAGTCCGTATCACTCTATACACTCTGTACTTGAATCATAGAACGCAGAAATCTCAAAGCACATTTTTACCTCGACTATCCTGCTATCCAATCCTGCCATTTCCATTGCCCTGTGCTCAATACTTCTTTTCATATTCATGACTTCTGCTGCCTCTACTGCTTTTAATGACGGCATCAAATGTGTGCTGGACACCATGTGGGCTGTTTCTACTTCAATAAGCAGTGTCTTGTTTGAAGGCTTTTTAAATGAATCACTTACTCAGCAACTTTTTTCTGTTTACTTTATATGCACATGACTTTTCAATATATATGTGGATGCAGCTCTTTGTTTGGAGAGGGACTACACAGTAATATACCCATCTCATAGATTCACAAATGAGGTTCAGAGTACTCTGTAATTTCCCTCAAAACCATACAGGTAATAAGAACTGTCAGGAAATAGGAAAATAAATTCTTTATTGTTGCTATTAACACCCACATTCCTTCTACTCTATCCCCACTAGACAGCCAGAAACTAGTTCCCTGGTCTTTCTCATTAAAGGAAGTAAACCTTAAAGTTGAAAATATTTAATTTAATTTAGCATTACCTGTCTTTTCACTTAGCTCATCCTCTTACATTTGATTTGCAGACAATTAAAACAAGGTTTAAATCCACCAACATTCTGTCAACTATGTCCTTAAGGAAGAGATCCCAGGGGCTACTTTATTTGAAATGACTGTCATGAGCTGACTTGTAAAAAGTAATTGGTTCTGTAATTTCATACATGTCAAAATCTGCTACACAGTGTTTCCTAATTGCTGTTTTGAGGGTGCACACAGGTATAAAATCAATTTAGTTGTTCTGGTAGCTATTTGGCATTGCCTAAAAGCCACAAAATAATAAAATGCATTGTTGCTTCACTAACCTGGAATCCCAGAACTTCATGGAAAAGATTAGGTCAAGTTCACACAGTCATTGGGCTCCAGTGTCCTCAGTTCAACAACAGAGCTGGAAACAACTGCCTTTTGCTTTCACATCTCAGGGTTTCTACATAGGTGTACTCACACTGTAACTACTAAGAGCACCCATTAATTGACATACACATACTTATCCAACATAATGAAAAGCAAGGTCATTATGTTATCTGGATAAAATAAATCACTGTATTTTATTTATAGCCGAAATACTTATCAGATTCTAATTATTTGAGAATTGGTAACAGCTTAATGAAATATTGTACATAAATAGGATACAAATATAACTTTCTCCCCAGTGGCTCTCAAACTCTAGCTACTCATAGAATACCCCAAAGAGTTTTTAAAAGCAGATTAAAGGTCTCACAGTTTCTAATTCAGTCAATGGGGATTGAATCTGATTCAGTTGCTGATGGGGTGTCAATTCCTAACAGGTTTCCTGATGGTGCTGAGGTTTCTTGTACCAGGCTCACACTGAGGATGACAGGCTTAACCAAGTCAGTGCTCCCTGCACTTCAAATATTCCACCATCAAAGATCTAAGCAGTGCAGAGAGGTAAGATTACACAGCATGTCTATCACAGGACCAGCTCTCCAGACCAAAGGATTCTGCCCTGTGTCTATAGGTTCCCCAACACTGTCCTCTTGTCTTTAACATTTAGAAAAGCAAGAACAATGTGGTAAAGGATGTTATTGGTATGTTTTCCTTGGTCACAGCTCTGCACAGGACCTGTTATGGACATGAGGTGAGTAAGCCATAAGAGAAGGATTAGAAAATGGGAAAATTTCCTGTCAGCTCTTCATTATACTGTTGTACCATTAGATCAACTTCAGTCTAGTTTGTTTACATTTATTACTAGGAATAGTATTGGCTCAGGAACCCCAAAGCCAAGTTCTCAGCACAGAGGAGATCTATTTGCCCCAGAGGGACAGAGGGCAAGGAATAAGAGATAAAATTATGAGATAGAGGACAAGGGAGCAGGGGAAGGGAACGGGAAAGGAGGCAGGGGTATTTGTCCCAGAGGGACAAAGGACCACCTCTGGATAGGGAGGAAACAGAGGGGACACGTAGGAAAGGTACAAGGAGGAACCCCATGTTAGAATGAGGTGTTTAATTTTGAACAGGCATATTAATTAGGGTATCCAAAGGAGGGGGCTTTTGATTGCTGGATTTCAGTACTTTGATAGCTGGACCTTGGTATTAAACCTCAGGAGGAAGAAGTGGCCAGATAAGACAACAGACCTTGGTGGCTAGCTTTGAGAATGTGATCTACTGGTTTTTAGCAAGATAGAGGGAATGGGGGAAAGAAGGCCTGCTAGAGCCATACTTGACATGCTCTGAACAAAGGAGAGTCCCTTCATTTGTAACCTCTCTGATTTTCCAAAAGAGAGAATATTTATTCAATTGCCAGAAATCTAACTTAAAATATTGAAAACCACTTTACATAATTTTAGTACTCAAAGTCAAATGTAATTTTAACATATGACAATACTATTAAGAACATCATTTACAATATAAGCAAGAGAAACAGGGGGCCTTTGAAGCACATATGATGCACATATGAAAAATCTAAATAATATTCCCATTATACAGCCTGTAACTACTGTATGAGAATGAGGACAAAGAGTTGCATCCTCTTACCTACATAATTTGAGTCTGTGGTACCAAGGAAGTGTTCATGAACCCCAAAAGACCAGTCAGGAACTGAACAAATGCAATTACTCCAGGGTCTTTATCCGAGCTAGCTCACACTTAACTCACTGCCAAAGAATCATTGGGACAAGTTTATATAGAAAGCAGCAAGTGAGGGTTGAACGTTTCTAGCTTGGCAAGCATCTAATTGTGGGGGTTACTGTGGACTTGAGCATAACTGGCTGGTGCTGGGAGCCAAGTCATAAGCTTAACTTCTGCTTTCCTCCTAATTGGTGGTTGTTAGGCGGGGAATGGACTTGGAACCTGGAGGTACAGATTTGTTGGGGGTTAACCTGGAAACTAGTGTTAATGCTAGATTTGTTGGGGAAGGAATAACCTGGAGATGCAGGCCTTGTTGGTGTTAGCCTGGAAACTGGATCTAGGCTCAGGTTTTGTTGGAGGGTAACAGGGAAACTGAAGCTAGGTACCAGCCTGTTAGTTTACTTGAGTCTAAACTTAGGTCAGGTTTTCTAAGTTGGAGTCTGAACCCAAAAAACATTGACTCTCAATTCAATGAAGATGCTGTTTACTCCAACCTTTTATAAGTACATCCCCACCTGTTGTACCCCACCTGTTAGATGGGGTGTCCATGAGAGGAAGAGAGAGAAGAGGGGGAGGAAAAGAATCACAGAGTGAATCTAGGTTGCTTCTCAGTACATCAAACCCTGAACGTGACAGAATGCATGAGGCCGGGACAGTTGTTGGAACTGAAAGTGCTCTGCGGCTAGTCCAGTTGACGGGCCACTAATTGGGGCATTTCATGGTCACTTGTGTTATAGCTAAGCAATAAATCACAAGTCATGAAAATGCTAGAACTCTGTAACTACATGTCAGAGGCACCAGACCAGATTAATCGGGTTCTAGGAAGTGAGGTAATTAAATCAGCATCAATACCCTTTACCTGACTCTGAAGTTTATTTCTTGTTTTTTTTTTTTTTTCTGTCAGGAAGGAATGAACAAAGAGTATCAAGACTCTGGTTCATATGTTCTTTAAAAGAACAATAACCAATGGTACAGTTTTTATGTTTCCTCTTCTTGGAAAATTCTTATTTTATAGCTGAATTGCTTTTTTGTAGCAATAAATTGTGTCCCCAGCTACTCATTAGAATTAACTATAACACTTAAAAATAAAGGTTGGTGTCTAGACCCCAACTAGAGCAGTTAGGAAACAGCCTTTATAATATTCCCTTGGTTCTGTCTGATGTAGTTTGATCAGGCCTTATCTGGGACCTTCTCTGTAAAAACTAATAACGAAACAGCAATACTTTACCTGGTTCTATGTCTCTTCTCCATGAAACACTGAGGTACATTCCTATAGAGGAAGACAACAACTAATTCCGCTCAGAGTGTAAGCTGCAGGTCAGTGAAGAACACAAACTTCAGGTACACCATTCATCAGCTCACTAACTTTATCTAAGTCTCTTTACCTTCTTATGTCCTACTTCCCGCTCTGTCACAGGGCGACACTATTTGTACCAATCTCTTAGGTTGTTCTAAGATGAAATCACACAGAACAACACCTATTGCTTACAACTGTAATGATTCCTTTCAAATTTCTCTTGGAAAAAAAGGAACGCATAGTGACTCAAAACCCACTACCTAAGAGGAAAGACTCATTTTATCAATACTGTTTCTGAAAAAAAAAATAAAAAAAAACAAAATAAACATACTGTGTATTTCTGAGAACATTATGTAATAAGCCTGGATAAGCCTGGGTACTGACAAAGTAGAAACAAAGGAGGCACCTATTTGGGGACCTGAGTGAGCCATTAAGAGAATTTGTTGTACTTGCAGAGGGTCTAGTTTTGGATCCCAGAAACCCCATCAGGCATCTCACAATTGCCTGTAACTCCAGTTTCAGAGGACCCACTACCCTCTACTGGCCTCCTTGAGAACCTCCATGAACATGCATATCCAGACAGATAAACAGGCAAACAGACATACACAAGAAAGAAAGCAAGAAAGCAAGCAAGCCAGACAGAAAGAAAGAAAGAAAGAAAGAAAGAAAGAAAGAAAGAAAGAAAGAAAGAAAGAAAGAAAGAAAGAAAGAGAAAGAAAGAGGGGACAAGAAGGGAGGGAATAGAGAGGTAGGGGGGGAGAGAGAGAGAGAGAGAGAGAGAGAGAGAGAGAGAGAGAGAGAGAGAGAGGGAGAGGGAGAGGGAGAGGGAGAGGGAGAGGGAGAGAGAGAGAGAGAGAGAGAGAGAGAGAGAGAGATAGAAAGGAAGAGGGGGCAAGGAGGGAGGGACTAGAGAGGGAGAAAGAGAGAAAGAGAGAGAAAGAAAGAAAGAAAGAAAGAAAGAAAGAAAGAAAGAAAGAAAGAAAGAAAGAAAGAAAGAAAGAAAGAAAGAAAGAAAGAAAGAAAGAAAGAAAGGAAGGAAGGAAGGAAGGAAGGAAGGAAGGAAGGAAGGAAGGAAGGAAGGAAGGAAGGAAGGAAGGAAGGAAGGAAGGAAGGTGCCAGTTTTGCCAGTTCAGTGACATATACCTGTAATAACAGTATGTTGACATAATGAGTTTGGGGACTGAGCTATTCAGTCTGACCCTGATTCAAAGAACAAAACAACAACAAAAGTGTTTATCCCATATACTGGCTGGAGAGATATTAAATGAAATGATTAATGTTGCAAGCTAGGCAGAGCTTCTTGTCAACAATTCCATTAGAAAAAAATATATTTGTTAGACTCTTCAGTAAGATCACTGGTTGACTTTTCCATCTCAGGTGAGAGAGAACACTGTCTCTGGAGGTCAACAACTCATTCTCCTGCAGTGTGAGGGAGAAGCTCAAACCACCGAGAAATTGGTCAAGCTTGAAAGTGCAGACCTCAGTCATCCCTGAGAAAGAATGGATTGTCACATTAATGTCTGCTGTCTCCAGCCCAGATGCAAGAGCCAGAGGCATCTTAATTATAAGCAGCTTCACAAATTCATCTCTATCATTCGAATGCTCCAGAAATTAACCTCTTGTTCTGAGAAGGTCAAGTTAAATGTCAGCCCCAGATGGAACCTCCAGGGGCTTTCAGATTCAAGATCAGCAGCACAGCTGGCCACACAGCTGCGCATTCTTCCTCCAAATTGTCATCGATCTTTTTCAAAGCATAGCTCCAAAGATGTTCACAAGATAAACAACCGATCACAGACATAATTTTTCTCTTTGTTCTTGTCGGAATACAACTAAATACCTTGTAAGAGATGAATCCATTTTTGAACTAGAGTTCCATTTTGGATGGGCAGATAACAAGAGTCAAAAAGAGGGCCAATTTTTTTTTTGGCAGTGGGGTTCTATGGAGCAGTACAGCTTCCCTACCCATGCCAAGGTTTAAAAATGAATACCACTTTCCTAATTGTATAATAGTGCCCCGAATGCACCAAGCCTCTGTCTAATAACAAGAAGACAAAAATCCACAAAATAATTGGATGTGACTGTTTCTGTTTACTGTTTTTGAGGCAGTCAGCTTATCTCAGTCAAGGATGCCAGGTGTTAGAGTTAGCTGCATCTAAAAATAGAGGAAATCAATATTAAGAAAGTCTACTTAAATAACAGGTATTTGCTATTTAAGATAAAACTTTTAAAAATACACAAATACTAAATGTAGCCATTCAGCTGTCAAGAGCAGAATGTAAATTGTGTTAATGAGCAGAAGGTAGTAGAGAGAACTTTCTCAAAATGAAATTCCTGTTAACGGTAATATTAAAGAAAAAAAATGAGATATGAAGAAGTGGTAAACCCAAAGATAGTTAGAACATTGAATTGTCTTTTTGTTTTTGTTTTGTTTTGTTTTGTTTTGTTAGTTTTTCGAGACAGGGTTTCTCTATGTAGCCCTGCCTGACCTGGTACTCACTCTGTAGACCAGTCTGGCCTTGAACTCAGAAATCTGCCTGCCTCTGCCTCTGCCTCCCAAATGCTGATATTAAAGGTGTGTACCACCACTGCCCGGCTAGAACGTGGAATCTTATCGAACAGTTCAGCTTTTGTACACAAATACCAGAACCTCTCTTATCTCTGTACTTTTGTCAGCACTTAGAATGTCTTTCTATTGGATAGCATTACAAAAATAACCGTATCGTTCCTGAAGATATTCAACTAAAACCTTGGTTCTTTTTTTTTTTCAAGAAAATTTTGTTTTTCCTCATTCATTACTCCCTTCATCAAAAGAGTAACTATTGTACTATGTTATTGTCTTCCAGATGGCTGGGCCTAAAATAATCTATATAAAATTCTTGTTTCTTATTTGTATATCACATTATCCCGTATGAGTAAAATGTCTTAGTTACATTTCCTGTTTCTATTATAATATATCCCCCACAAAATCATCTTAAGGATGGGAGGGAGACACAGACCATCATGACTGGGAGGTCATGGCAGCAAGAACTTGGCAGCTGCTCTCATTGTGGCCATATTCAGGAAGAAAAATCAATGAATGCTATTAGTTAACTTCTTATGTCCTTCTTCTGTAGTCTATGCCTGTAGTCTATAGAATAGTGCAGCCTACTGTTAGGGTAGGTCTTCTACTTCAATTACCCTAATATGGTGGTCTCTCAGAAGTATGTCAGAGGGTAACCAAATATGAATGATCACTCAAGGGTGACACTGGAGGTTTCCTCCTGACTCAGATCCTGTCAAAGCATCAGCACAACCCATTCCTGAAGAAAAGAACACAGGACTCAAGGCATGACTAAGATTCACCACACAAAACCTCAGATAGATTAAAAGAATCTATTTCTGTATGACCACAAATGACATGAACATCAACTGAAAGCTAGTCTTCAGGATTATACATGGATTTTATAAAAAGACAAAATTACATAATGAATTTTCAGTATCTATAAGGTACCCAAATGTCAGGAGGTCACTTATGCTCTGACAAAATAATATGTTGGATTTCT
Organism: Apodemus sylvaticus; assembly: GCF_947179515.1. Lineage (NCBI taxonomy): Eukaryota > Metazoa > Chordata > Mammalia > Rodentia > Muridae > Apodemus > Apodemus sylvaticus. The sequence goes on along the minus strand of NC_067473.1, from coordinate 140,835,514 downwards.
AACCTTAAAATATTTCATAAAATGATCTTATCCAAACATAGAGATTTTTACAAAATTAATAAAATGAAAATAGGTCATTAGTGTAGACTTAATCCAGTATTATCAGTGTCCTTATAGAAATAAGAAGTTTAGGAATAAAAGCACATTCAAAAATGAAAAGGAAAGAGGGAACACCAGGAAAAAACAGAAGTTAAGTTGTAACATAGTTTATGTTGCTGTAAGAAAATACTAGATACTAGACAATTTTGTAAAAAAAAAAAAAGTGGGTTTTCTTTTTTGCACAGTTAAGATGTCTAAGAGCACAGCACTGGTGTTGCCCTGTGAGGGCTTCATGGCTGACAGCATGTTGAGAGCACAGATGAAGATGTAAATGCCGTGGTTGCGCTTGCTTTATAACACTCTTCCTAATCCATCCCTTGAGACTCAACTCCATCCCAAAAGCTCCATCTCCCAGCTCACACCCAGAAGCCCCAACTTAGCATCTCTAGAAAACCATTAATGAATTTAAGAAAGCGAAGTGCCCATGACTTTCTTGTTTCCAAAAGGCATCACCACCTCTCAACATTCCTTACACTCAGAATAAAATTTTAATGTTTTCCAAAAGACAGCAAGCTGTCAAGGATATAGTAGAGGCTAATAATGAGACCCAGATCACATCCTTGATAGTGACTCCAACAGCAGCAAGGCCACAAAAATACTTTGATTTAAGATTTCTAGCCTCCAGAACTGTCAGGCAATAAATATATCATCCCTAGGAAGCCACCCAGGTGAGTTTGTTTGGGGTGTGGACTTGAATGAATGATGCCTAGAGCTGATCTGAGCACTGCTCCTGGGACATGTCAGTTTAGTTTTGGAAATCTATGAGGTCATACTCTGTCAGGTTAATTTCTTAGCTTTCTGAACCAAGAAACTTGCTTGCATGATCACCAGGACGCTCATTTTGAATTTATTATTAGCCATGGTTCATGAACATGCTGCTGAAATATGATATTTATCAAAAAATATTTCAGGCTAATAGTGCAGCCATGAGAAAACACTAACAAAGTCAGTCAGAGCCTTAGAAGGAGTAGAGTGACTTCATCCTAGTGTTCTGTCACAGAGTAAAAGACACTTAGGCCTGCAGTGATTAAAACACAGTTTTTCAGTTTTTGCTCTAGTCTCAACTAACAACAACAACAACAACAACAACAACAAAATCTACTATTTATAGGTTTTGTTTTAATAGTAATAATACTAGTAATCTTCACTTAGTTTCCCCTGGACTTCTTAGTGTTGTGAAAGACTCCCTTCATTCCCTGTATCATCTCTCTTAGCTTTGCTGAGTTCTTTCCCTCAGCATCCTCTCCCACTTTGCATAAGCATCAGTTCTTCTATACATTCAAAGAATATACTTATGAACAGGATGTTCTTATTTGGCAACATAGCATTAATAGTGATGGAAATCTCCATTGTACTATCCCTTAATGAGTCAGTTCAATAATTTGCAAAGGAAAGAAAATATTATGAGATATGTCTCTGAACTCCTGAAAGAAGATCGCAACTAGATAGCCTTAATGGTGCCATAGTCTTACAACTTGTGCTTATTTGCTAGAGATGATATACCAAAGAACCATGAGGTGAGTGCTTTTCAAACTATTCAAGTATAACCCCCAAACAAACTCACCTAGGTGGCTTCCTAGGAATGATATATTTATTGTCTGACAGTTCTGGAGGCTAGAAATCTTAAATCAAAGTATTTGTGGGGCCTTGCTGCTGCTAGAGTCACTATCAAGGATGTGATCTGGGTCTCATTATTAGCCTCTACTGTATACTTGACAGCTTGCTGTCTTTCGGAAAACATATTAAAATTTGATTCCGAGTATAAGGAGTATTGAGAGGTGGTGATGCATTTTGGAAACAAGTCATGGCCACTTTGCTTTCTTAAATTCATTAATGGTTTTCTAGAGATGCTAAGTTGGGGCTAAAAGGGTGACTTCGAGGGATGTGGAATCTCTGGAAAAGACTAGAGTAGAGGTCCACCCCAAAAGCAGCTCTCAAAGAGACAAACTTGCTAGACTCCAGGAGTAATTATTGCTATTAACATTTGTGACTTATGTAGTCTGTGTTGTGTGTTTTGCTCCCATTATCTCCATCAAGATCTATGTCAGTCTCAGAATCGATCTAGAGAGAGTAATTATTATAATTAATACTCTATGAAGAAAATTAGATTCAAGCATTCAAATAATGTGGCCAAGTTCATTCAGCTACCAAGTGACAACACAGAGATGAGCCCACTTCTCGGACTCCCATGCATTCTATCTATGATGCCTACTTCTGACTGATATTCTTTTGTCCTATGACCCCATTGCCTGCATTATTTCGATGTGATGTAACTGGTGGACTACAATGAGAAACATGGAACCTTTTTTTAATTAGCTATATTCTTTATTTACATATTAAATGTTGTCCCTTTTCATGGTTTCCCCCATCCCCTGAAAATCCCATAAGCCACCTCCCCTTCCCCAATCAACCCACCCCTGCTTCCCTGTCCGGGTATTCTTTTACACTACAGCATCAAATCTTTCCAGGACCAAGGGCCTCTCCTCCATTTAGTGTCTAACAAGACCATCCTCTACTGATGATGTGTCTGGAGCCATGGGTAATTCCATGTGTACTCTTTGGTTGATGGTTTTGTCCCCGGGAGCTCTGGAAGTACTGGGCAACTCATAGTGTTGTTTCTCCTGTGGCACTGCAAACCCCTTTAGTTCTTTGGGTCCTTTCTCTAGCTCCCCCATTGGGAGACCCTGTGCTCAGTTCAATGGCTGGCTGAGAGTGTCGCCCTCTGTATTTGTCATTCACTAGGAGAGTCCCCCAGATGATATCTATATCTGGCTCCAGTCAGCCAGCACTTGTGGGCACCCACAATAGTGCCTGTTTTTTTGTTTGTTTGTTTGTTTGTTTTGATATATTCTTTATTTACATTTCAAATGATATCCCCGTTCCTAGATCCCCCATCCCTGAAAGTCCCATAAGCCTTCTTCCCTCCCCTGTTCCCCAATCACCCCCTTCCAACTTCCCTGTCCTGGTATTCCCCCACACTTCAGCACTGAGCCTTTCCAGGACGAGGGACCTCTCCTTCCTTCTTCTTTAGCATAATTTGATATGTGAATTGTTTCTTGGGTATTCAGAGCTTCTGGGAAAATATCTGCTTATCAATGAGTGCATACCATGTATGTTCTTTTGTGATTGGGTCGTCTCACTCAGGATGACATTCTCCAGTTCCACCCACTTGCCTAAGAATTTCATGAATTCATTGTTTTTAGTAGCTGAGTAGTATTCCATAGTGTAAATATACCACATTTTCTGTATCCATTCCTCCATTGAGGGACATCTGGGTTCTTTCTAGCTTCTGGCTATTATAAATAGGGCTGCGATGAACATAGTGTAGCATGTATCCTTATTACATGCTGGGGAGTCCTCTGGGAATATTCCCGGGAGTGGTATAGTGGGATCCTCTGGTAGTATCATGCCCAGTTTTCTGAGGAACTGCCAAACTGATTTCCAGAGTGGTTGTACCAGCTTGCAATCCCACCAGCATTGGAGGAGTGTTCTTTTTTCTCCACAACCTCTCCAGCACCTGCTGTCTCCTGAGTTTTTTATCTTAGCCATTCTGACAGGTATGAGGTGAAATCTCAGGGTTGTTTTGATTTGCATTTCCCTGATGACTAAGGATGTTTAATATTTCTTTAGGTGCTTCTCGGTCATTCAATAATCCTCAGGTGAAAATTCTTTGTTTAGCTCTGTACCCCATTTTTAATAGGGTTATTTGGTTCTCTGGAGTCTAACTACTTGAGTTCTTTGTATATATTAGATATCAGCCCTCTTTCGGATGTAGGGTTGGTAAAGATCTTTTCCCAATTTGTTGGTTGCCATTTTGTCCTATTGACAGTATCCTTTGCCTTACAGAAACTTTGTAATTTAATGAGGTCCCATTTGTCAATTCTTGATCTTAGGGCATAGGCTATTGGTATTCTGTTTAGGAATTTTTCCTGTGCCTATGTGTTCAAGGCTCTTCCCCAGTTTCTTTTCTATTAATTGAAGTGTGTCTGGTTTTACGTGGAGGTCCGTGATCCACTTTGACTTGAGCTTAGTACAAAGGGATAAGAATGGATCCGCTTGCATTCTTCTGCACACTAGAGTTCTGTTTTGATTTTTACCTCCTGGCAAATTTGTATGTTTAATTGCTAATTTTAAAATCACAAATTTAAAATTGTGATGCTTAATCATAGTTCTAAAAAATTCTTTTAAATAATACACGGTACATAAATTCATCTTTAGCCAACATGATCCTTTACAGATATTTGTTTGTTTGTTTTGTTTCAAGACAGTGTTTCTCTGTATATCCCTGGCTCTCCTAGAACTCACTCTGTAGACCAGGCTGGCCACAGTCTCAGAAATCCACCTGCTGCCGCCTCTAGTGCTGGGATTCCAGGCATGCACCACTACTGCCTGGATTACTTTGCAGATTTTTAATAACCATCATAATTTAGTGGATTTAAAGACATTCTTTATTTGGACTTATTTCTACTTATTATTTTTACTTGTGATAAAAAAAAATACCATTTTCTCAGGGACAGGTAGAATTTAGGAGTTTATCAAGCACATTAGAAAACCTTACTTAAAATTCTAGATAAACCAAGATTTAAGAAGAAGTAAACACTCCATGGATGACAGGAAAGGCCTGTTCTCAATGATTGTAAGCCTGATTGTGATAATCAAATTAAAAAAAAAAAAACAAATTTTCAAAGTGCTCAAAACCAATATAACCATTGTTATAGCAAAAGAAATTATTGTTAATTTTGTGCTATGTAAATTGCTTAATGTCTTATTTAATCACTTTCAAAATTCTTATATGTAAAACTGTTTTGCTAAAAAATCCAAATAATGGCTCATCAGGCTGTGGTGGTTTGAATGTGAATAAATGGTCCTCCAGGCTCATATATTTGATTACTTGGACTTCAGTTTGAGGAAGCATTTGGGAAGAATTAGGGGATGTGGGATTGTTGGAGGAGGTGTGTTCCTGGGGATAGGCATTGAGGTTTCAATAGCCCACTCAATTCCAAGAAAGCTCTATACTTATGGATCCAATATAGTTCTCAGGTACTGCTACAGCATAATGACTGCCAAGTTGCTACCATGCTTCTCATGAACTCACCCTCTGTGGCTGTAATTGCCAATAAATTTTTGTTCTATGAGTTGTCTTGTCTTATCACAGCAATAGAAAAGTAATTAAGATAGGTAGTAATTGGCAGATCCAGGATTTGAATGTAGTTTGAAAGATAAAAGATGGTGTCTTTCCATTGATTACAATAATCACACTTTCCAATGAGTGTGATTATTCCAAATCACACTCATTCTATCACTAGTCTAGCTTCCACTCCAGACTATACGTTTGTACAGATAAGACATCCAGCTCACACTGGTATACTCTGGTCTCAAATAAAAGGGATGAAAGAGAGTGTTCACATAAAAAAGATAAGTTTCTTGATGTTCATTTTAGCTAAATGATCAAATGTTATTTGTAATTTACCAAAAACATTTTCTAATTAGAAGCAATGCCTTTTAAGAATAATGGAGTTGTCAATTAGCAACCGGCTACTGATATTCCTAGATTTCACTGTGCTAGAAAACATGAAAAAAAAATCAAAGATAATGAAATCTTTCCTCCAAATGGATAATTTGGAGAAATGTGGAATTTGCCAATACTTTTCTCACTCTTTTATTTTAAGACTGCATCTAAACCATTGAAACAGATATATCTAAAAACTACCAGAGAGGTATGGTTATGAAAACAAAGGGATTCATCCTCACTTTAATATGATCATCCTCATGCCTCATCCTTTTCACACTTTTCCCCATAAAAATATCAATATATTTATATATGCTTCTTTACAATAAAATTTCAAGAGTATAAAAGACTCAGACAGTTCAAGGATGAAGGTGGTATCTATGTTCCCATCTGTAGCACATTGTGACTTGTGTATTTTATAATGCTTACATTTGATTCATAATAAGACAGAGGAAGCATTAAAACACACTTGCAGCTTAATTTTAATAAGTGTTAATACATTTATGCCATTCTTGGCAGACTCGCCTTCTACAAACATTTGGCTTCCCAGATTATATCCATGAAAATTAATGATCTGTCACTGGGCTTGCCTCAGTCCTAATGAAGTAGTTACTCAGAATGATGGAAGTCAGGTGTAAGAAACTTGCTTCTCCTGTGGATGATAAAGCCCTTTCTTCATTCCTTGCACAAATTTAATTAGGTAAAAGCAAAAAAAAAAAAAATTAATTACTGTCACACAATGATTTTGCATATTTCAACAATTGAAAGGGAGTTTTGAGTGTTTGAAGGCTTCTCTGCGCTGAAATGGCAATAAACAGAAGACATATCAAAAACTCAAATGTAGTTGTAATTTCTTTGCTTTGTGAAAAGCCAAATGCATGGCTCATCAAGCACATATCTCTATTGAACAGCTCATAATTCACAGGGCTAAGTGCATTTAAAAAAAGAAGAAGAAAAAGGAAAGATTCGACACAGAGTAACTGAGGGCACAAGGCATAAATTAAGCAGAACCACCAGAGAAGGCCATCTAAGGTAATGTCACTCAAGCCAAAATCTTCATGGCCCAAAGAACCAGTTGTGTTGTGAGGAGGGGTGGAGGAAAAACTATCAGACAGAGGAGACACTCTGTTCAAAGATTCACTGGCAGGAACAAATCTTTCCTTTTCTACACTGTTTCTAAGCTTTAAAAAAAAAAAAAAAAAACTCTTTTTATGGAATCAGTACTGTTGGGCTCACAGTTCAAGGGGTCTCACGTCATAACAGCAGGAAAGGCATTGCAACAGGTAGCTTTATGGGGGCAGAGGCAGATGGTTTGGACTCAATTCCTCACATCTCAAAGTAACAGGAAGTGAGGAGGGATGGTGGAACACTTGACTGGCTTTCTCTTTCCCTTTTTATCCAATCAAGGATCCGCAGCCTATGGGATGGCACCACCCTCATGCAGGGTGAATCTTCCCTTTTTCATTAAATCTCTCTGGACAATGCCCCCAAAACATACTCAAAATGTGTCCTCTAGGTGATTCTAAATTCAGCCAACTGAATAAGACAACTTTTGAAAACCAATTTGACAGCCAAATACATCATAACTTTTAAAACCATAATAATCCACCCCTACCAAAGGCTCATGGCCATCTAATAAATTAAAAATGTATTTAGTTCATCTGCAAAACCTCCCTAAGTCTCAACAGTGCTAACACTGGAATTGTTAGTTCCAAAGTCTGAGTGCATGGTCTCAGAGACTCAGACAATCTATTGTGAATGAAAACTCCCAGAAAGAAGCAGTGTCTACAGAGAATGGCTGATTGATAGAACTGTAGCACGGCAGTAAGGTTGGAATATTGCAGTCCAGGGGCTGATTACTTTATCTTAGGCTTGTTTTAGATGAGAGAACAGCCATTCTTCGGCCATCTCTGTGTCAGAGCTCCCATCCTGTGGCTAATGGATAAAACCTTTTGGAATCTGTCAACTGAGAGGACCACAAGCTTCCACTAACCCAAAAGCATATAGAAAACCTTCTCGCATCTGGCCATAAAGGTCTCTTTGGCATATTCATTAATGCATTCAAATTTTGCTTTGATTCATGATGATCTTTGTTTTTTAAAACTGTAAAATTTCATGAAATCGCTTCCATGTTGAAACATGGAATTTAGAGGAAGCTAAATCTGTTTCCTGGACCCTTGTCCCTGAAAGTGGTTACAGAATAAACTATCTCTTAATCCATTTATTATTCTCATACTTTTTACTGCGAGGCTCAGTGAAAACAAAATAGAAGTTACATACTTCTAATATGTAATAGTGCCGGATAATATTTCTATTCCAAAATGGAGAAAAGAGGAAAAAACAAAGAAAAATAAGATGAGATGAAAACTGAACCAAGCAAAGCACACACCACATCATGTAACTGCATATCCAGCTTCTGCTACTCCTCATGTTGGTATCTGTTCTGGATAGCCCTGGGCTTGTATTTTGATGCTAATTCCACGCCTCAGAGGGGATGCAGATGAGGAGTTGCCTTGTGAACCTTCTCCCCACCTTAACTTTTCAAATAAAAGCTTGAGCCAATGGTTGGGCAGGATGAAGAGGGAGGAGCTGAAAGTGGAGGGGAGGAGCCTCGGGGAATCAACCGGACTGAGAGGAGCTATGAGGGATTGAAGAAGAGGCTGCAGAGAGAGAAGCTTGAGACCTGGAGAAACCGCAAGTTATATGGGTATATCTATATGATATCTACATATCATGATATGTATATATGTATATATGATAGATATATGATAATATAGATGGAAATAGAGTAGTGTAGTGGGAGATCTGCCCAGTCTAGGCTTATAGCTTGTTTTGTTACTGATTGAGTTGAGATTTCCTTTACCAGAGAATTGGGTTGGAAACAAAGTAGCAACAGGTATCCTCTGATCTCTGCCAGGCTTCAGTTGACCTGACCTTTGATCTCTGTTTCCTGTGGCATATGTAAACTCCACTTGGTCTCTACAAATGTCCATGTGACAAAGTCCTGTATTTCAGAAATATCTACTATATACTCCTGAGGACTCCTCTAGGAACTCAGAGCTTCATGTACGACCTCCTCAGAAGCTCATGCAGAAAGTACAATCCTGTGGCTATTGCCTGTCCTTGTAGTTTTCTGGATTCTTGGTGGAAGTCTCAAGAACCACTCTTACATCTTGTAACACTGTAAAACCAATCATATGGGCAATGCCAAGATCTGCTACCGCAGTATGGACTCTTTCAACCACATATATAGTACACTCTGTGTGTTTGAACATGGTCTCTAGATGACCTGCTAGAATAGGATTCTTGAATGCTAAGGTCAGATATTCTCTTTTCAAATAAAGGATTTTCAAAGAAATTTAGTGTTATACACGGTTCTCCTGATGGGGAGAGTCTTGCCTTCAAAACACTTTTTCTGTTTTCCCAGTACAAAGTTCTCCTTATTGGCACTAAAAGTTAAAGCTACTTACACATTCCACAACTTTAACTTATTCACATGCCTGTATTTTTCAAATTGTATAATTTTTACTTCTTTCAGTTCTACAATTGGTTTTGAAGAATCAGTGTAAGTCTCAGTGCAAGCAGCCAACAGAAACTATGCTCTGGCTTGTGTGATGGATAATCTCCATTTTTTTACTTTATTGGATTTAGAATCAAGTAACACAACATACACACATGAGCCCATGCACATACAAGAGTATGTGTATGTGCACGCATGTAAGTTTCTAGATAGAATTACTGAAGAGGAAAGACTTACCCTAAATATAATTGATATCATCCAATGAGATGGGTGGTTCAAAATTGACTAAAATGGGAAAAAGAAGAAAGACAGATAATCATGAGTATTGATCTCTCTTTGCTGCCCAAACTTTGCATACAATGTGACCAGGCACCTCACACTCTTACTAATATGTCATTCATCTGCCTCAACGAATCTAATACTTTTAAGTCCCATGCCAAAATAAACTTATCCTTCTTTATTTTTTCTTATTTTGTATATTAAAATAAATAAAATTTATTTTAAAAATACAGATATGTATTGACATTAGGTAATCAAAATAATTTATAATAGTTAAATGCCTTTTAAATATATATGATATCTTCTGAAGCTAAAAGTAATATGAATTTGACCAGTTTTTAAAATCTAGTTGGAACAATAAACATTAAAGACTTTAGAGTTTAATGAAAATAAACTCTAAAGTCTTTAATTTCTTTCTTTCTTTATTTTTTGACCAAGTTATCACTGAGTAGAGCATTGTTCAACTTCCATGTGTATGTGGGTTTTCTGTTGTTTTTGTTGCTATTGAAGACCATAGTGATCTAATAAGATGCATGGGATTATTTCAATCTTCTTATATCTGTTGAGGCCTGATTTGTCAGCTATTATATGGTCAATTTTAGGGAAGGTACCATGAGGTATTGAGAAGAAGGTATATTCTTTTGTTTTAGGATAAAATTTCCAAAGATATCTGCTAAATCCATTTGGTCCATAACTTATGTAAGTTTCACTGTGGCTCTGTTTAGTTTGTGTTTCCATGATCTGTCCATTGATGAGAGTGGTGTGTTGAAGTCTCCCACTATTATTATTTGAGGTACAATATGTACGTTGAGCTGTAGTAAAGTTTCTTTCATGAATGCTTGGTTGTGTTTTCCTTTAATTTTTAAGAGATTTTTGTGTTTCCTCTTTAAAGTCATCTATCATTTTACCTGTGTTCTCCTATATTTCTTTAAGGGAGTTATTTATGTCCTTTTTAACATCCTCTATCTTTACCATGAGATGTGATTTTAAATCAGAGTCTTGCTTTTCCAATGTCAGGATATCCAGGGCTCACTGTGGTGGCAGAACTAGGTTCTGATGATGCCAAGTAGCCTTTGTTTCTGTTGCTTAAGCCCTTGTCCTTGCCTCTCACCATATGGTTATCTCTGGTGTTAGCTGGTCTTGTGTCTCTGACTGTGGCTTGTCCCTCCTGCAAGCCTGTGTGGCCAGGCCAAAGAACTCCTGGAAGGCCAGTTCTTTCCAGGAGGAATTTGGGTATAGAGAGTTATAGCACAGGGTCAGCTCAGAGGCACAGATGGAAACAGAAAGGATCCTGTCCCCAGATGTTCCTTTGTTCCCATGACCTGATGGCTCTGGGTGGGTCCCTTTTGGGCCAGGAATTTGAGCAGAAGTTGTAATCTTACCTGTGCTCACAGGTGTGTTGGTACTTCTGGAAGGCCAGCTCTCTCCTGGTGAAGGTATTTGGGTATGTAGCACTGTGGCACAAGATCAGCTCAGGGTGCTGTGGCACAGGATCCTCATCCTTCTTTAATTTTCTTTTGTTGGGTATTTGTCTGCAGTGGTGAGAAAAATAAATAGCATAACCTAGATGCAATTCTGAATTGTAAGTTCCTTTACCAAATAAATTAGCTGAGTGCTTTTGAATTTACCACCTTCAAACACTTAGACCACAGAGAATGAAGCCACATTACTTACAGACAATGGTGTGAATAACCTCTAATCCAATTCCCAGTTTAGTCCTTCCTTCTTCCTCTGAAATCTGGTTAATCAGGTCCCCAATTGCTCATAGCTCTGTTTCCATGTCCTTCTGAACTTGCACCAGAATCTTGTTGGAGCTCTTCTTACACCATTCTCCTACTTGTCTAGCACACAGCCCCCCCTACCCCCACCCCCCCAAAAAACGTTTCTACATTCCTCCCAGGGACCTTCTCTAAATACCAGTAGGTATATAGTCATGTTCATCACAATGACTTTACTTCTCGATGCCAATTTTACATCTTATTTTTCTTTACCATTAACATGACAAAATATAGAACACTAGCAACTTAAAGGAAGAATTTATTCTAGCTTTCACTGTAGGGTACATAGTCTACCATGACATGGAATGACTGCCAGCAGGTGGCTCCATGGTGATGGAAAAATAGAGGTGTAACTCTACTTCACCACTAGTCACTTCTCAAAGCAACAGAAGGTACGCACAGGGGAATATTGGAATATTTCTCTTCTTCAACACTAGCAACATTTGGGGCTAGATTCTTTGTCAAAAGGCACCGTCCTGTGTGCTCTGTAACATTTATATCAGTATCCCTGGCAATACCCAATAAATGCATCATTCCATTGATTGCCAATATAATAACTCAAATGTCTCTAGACATTCTCAAATGTTCCCCTATAGGATAGAAACATTATTGAAAACTTATGTTGCAGGCCATGTGACTAGGTAAATTAAGGACAAGAGTTGAATGTACAAGAAATAAAATAAAGCTTGATCTCTTCCCTCTGGGTCAGCAGCACTGTGGCCATCATGTCTTCAGAGATTCTCAATAAAGAATAGTGTAGGATTCTAGATCAAATTCAATCCAAGAATATCATACTTTGGCAAAACATGGGGCTTGATCCAGAGAACTAGAGAATAACTTCAGGCTTTATGTTTGGCCATCTACGTTCCCACTCAGCATCTTCACCTCTTGTGCCTCAGCAATAACCTATATGATTGCCAAACAGAGTTTTCCCTGAATGGTTCTGTTTTCTTGTTTCAGCCCATTACTGCCTATTATCTATAGAAAAGAGAAAATGTGTCTCTGGAACCAAAATAGGTGAATGTGCCAAATTTTATAGCTACTTGTTTCCAGAAATGGAATTTATGGAAGGCATCCTCTTGGGATTAAAAAATTAATTAAATAAGTAGACACTTATTTATTTATTTTTATGGAAGTACATACATGTGCAATGGTATGTATGTAAAAATCAGATGACAACCTATGGGTTCTAGTACTCTCACTGTCTCTGTCTCTATCTGTCTGTCTCTTTCTCTCTCTCTCCCTCTCATCTATCTATCTATCTATCTATCTATCTATCTATCTATCTATCTATCTATCATCTATCTATCTATCTATCTATCCATGTTATGGGTTCCAGGTATTTAGCAAAGGTTATCTGTCTTGGCTGCAAGTCCATTTAACAAATGAGCCATCTTGCTGCCCCTCTATGGATTCCAAAAATTAATTTACATTATATATAAATTTAGTCCACTTTGTTTCTATATAGTAAGTATCTTTTTTGATCAAATAAACAGACTGGTAGGGGAAATGTATTATAAAAGCATGTCTCTAAATAAGCCTTCTGAAAAGGAGGCAACTTGGTAGAAAAGAGTCAAAGAAGCAAGTTGTATTGAAGAAACAATGGATTATTCATAGAAATCTCATTTTGGCTTTAGAGAGCTGGGAAGACAGTTCAGTGGGTAAGAACACTTGCTACTGAAAGCATGAGGACTTACATTCAAATTCCCAGCACCCAGGAAGAGGCCAGAAATAGCTACCTATGTATTCGGTTACAACACTGAGGGGCATTGTAGGTCAGACTGACTAGCTGAAATGATGAATTTTTGGTTGAGGAAGATATCCTGTTTCAAGGTAATAATACAAAGACTGACAGAAAGAGATTCATAAATACCTCACATCTTGTAGTTTCCATATGGGTCAACACAGACTGAATTTTATGTTGTTTTATAATGAATTAAAAATAGATAATTATTGAATATCCTAGACTGCAGAGAGTCTAGATATTATTCTCCCATAAAGCTTATGCTAGTAAAAGGTCCATATTTTAATTCTTTCTTCAATATTTTTCTTTAGTTTGAATGAATAGTTCTATTTTAAGAGAATATAAGTGGTGCCAGTTGGCATATTTACTTAATTTTTGTCATGTTTCCAAAAATCAAAATTTCGTTAAAATAAATAAATGAATGAATAAAATAATAGAAGAGGAAACACAAATGAGTGTATCTTGAACAGAAAAGGCTAGCTCCCCTGTTTTTACTTTTAACTTGACAGTATTGATTTTATACAATGTAATTCTAAACATGAATTCTTACAACAATCTGAAAATGCAAGAAATATTGTTTCCTCCACCTTGAAAACAAGAAACAGGCACAGAGAAATTAAGTGCCTTGAATAAAATTCCTCTGCAACTAAGTGAATGATCCCAGATTCAAACTCAGAAAACCTATGAGGTTAGTATCCTAAATGTTATTCTAACTATAATTAAAAAGAAATAGGATACATGCTTGGCTGGTTGATTGGTTGGTTGACTTTTCCATTGATTTTCTTAAAATATAAATTAGAATAAATTCTCTAAAAATTGAATAATTTAAGTTTAAATTTCTAGAAAAATAGGAATTGGAGTTACTCGGTTGGACAGAGATCCAGCTGTTTTGACTCAAAGGCACCTTCTCACATTATTTCAGTGTACATGGACCCCAATATATAACAATAAAGGAAAACAGTATGTTATTAATTGTCAATGACCAATTTCTAACGTGAAGAGGGGGGAGGGTGTTCCTAAGATACCATTTTTCCATTTCTAACCGCACCATGGTTCCATCTGATGGAATCTGATGTCAGTCATAGGAGCCAATAGGTCTCTTGTGTCCTCTATCTCTGATCACTTCTCTCTCAAAGCTAATAGCCACACTTATATCTTTTCACAACACTATAAAGGATATGATACACTCTTCAGATGAGTGCCTGGATAAACATATTTCAGGTTGGGGAGGCATCAACTATCAAAATACCAATTCAGTCACTGGCACAAACTTATTTCCTAATATCATGAAGTATTATAGACTTCCTGTGGGCAGTTCTTATGTCACAGACAACAATAAAATGAGGATTACTTTGAGACAGAGTTCGAGCCAAAATAGCACAAAAAAAACCCTGAAAAATGGCAAGTATACAAATATTTTATTTGTCAGGTTTTAATGTAACAATAATTAGCAGATTTTTGTGAGCTCCCTAATCGCCAATCCATTTTAATACTCATGGATTAGCAATATAAAATCCTGTCTTGTTTATTTTCTAGCACCTGGCAAGATGAACTATTTTGTAATTACCAGGCACATATAAATAATGACTCCTTAATAATGCAATAATGGTTTTGAAAGAAAAGGAATGGCTGGAAAAAATGCTAAGCAGAGAGTCTAGGAAGATAATATATGTACTAACCAAGCTGACCAAGCTAACTTCGAAAGTCCAGGACTGTCTCAAAAGAAACAAAACTATTCAATCAATAAGCATCCAGAATCACTATGTAGTTCACCAAATCCTCCCAACAATTGTAAGTCAACTATATTGCCATGCATTTATTTTTTTAAATAAATATAATACTTTGAAATGTACTGGTTTCTAAACATTTTTTTAATGAATACTCTGGCTTCTAACCATGTTCATCTCCAGACCTCCCCCACCTTCTCTTACAGAATCTGTCCTTTCCTCTTCTTTGCTCTTTTTACAAATGGGTCTCACCTGACTTCCTGCTGTGTGTGAGTATGTGAGTGTGAGTGTGTGAGTGTGTGTGTGTGTGTGAGAGAGAGAGAGATAAAGAGAGAGAGAGAGAGAGACGTGTTTTTATCTACCTGTTGACAGGCATCTAAACTTGGTCTATAATGTGGCAGTTTTGAGTAGAGTTACTGTAAAATGGATATGCAAATCTCTCTGTGATATGTTTGCTTTGAATCCTTTGGATATATACCAAGAGGTCTTACAGATGTGTTATATGTTAGTGGTATTTTTATCTTTTTTATGAACCCTTCCAATTATTTCTATCGTGACTGGGCTAATTTACATTCTTGCCAGCAGTATATAAAAGTTGCCTTTTCTCTACACCATCACAAACATTCTTTAAATGTTTCTTTTTCTTTCTTTCTTTCTTTCTTTTTTTTTTTTTTTTTTTTTTTTTTTTTTTTTTTTTTGAATTTTTGAGACAGGGTTTCTCTGTGTAGCCCTGGCTGTCCTGGAACTCACTCTGTAGACTAGGCTGGCCTTGAACTGAGAAATACGCCTGCCTCTGCTTCCCAAGTGCTGGGATTAAAGGCGTGTACTGCCACCACCACCACCTGGCCTCTTTAAATGTTTCGTAATGGCAATCATGTGAACTGAAGTGGGAAAATGAAAGCTCAATGTAGTTCCAATTTTTTTCCTCCTTGAAACAAAAAGATGCTGAATATTTTCGTGTTTATTGATCATCTCTTTATTTTTTCGAATCATCTATTTGATGCCCCATTTATTGACATGGCTGTGTGAGTTCTTGTTATTTAGACTTTTGAGTTCTTTGTACATTCTAGACATTAACACTCTATTACTTATGTACTCAGGAAAGCTTTTTAATCCTATTTTATGGGTACTGTTTTATCACTTGATCATTTCCTTCTCTTTAGGGAAACCTTTTAATCCCAAGGAAACCTATTGGCATAGTAGCAAAAAGGTGGCCATGGCTGCTGGGTCAGTAGCTGAGAGTTTGCATCTGATTCATGAGCATGAAAGACAGAGTGAGGACTAACTTGAAAGTCTCTATCCTATCCCCACTAGACTACCTCCTCAAGTAAGGTCATGCCACCTAATCCTTTCCAACCAGTTTCACCAATGGATGACCAAATATTCAAATATTCAGTGACCATTCTCCATAACATCATCAAATCATCCCCTTTTTTTTACATTTGGTACACTTTCTGTTTATTTTATTGAATATATTTTCTAGGCCTTTTGTCACAACATGCTCAAAACAATGACAATGTCTTAGGGAACTATGAGAGAGGCTCCAGGAAAAAATAATAAAGGCAGAGTGCATTCTACCCCAGGTGCATTTTGTTCCCTGGATTATTCTTGGACACGATTTCATGCCTAGTGTGACAAATATTTACAGTGAATTTATAAGACATGTTTATTCTAGTTGGATGTCAGATCATAGCTATAGAAGACAATCTGGTCAGGATATCCTGAATTTGGATATAGCATTCTGATTTGATTTCATGCTTTTCTAAACAAAATCTTTAGTATGTATCATATAATTGTGATTCAAGCACTTTTTCCTTCCAAAGTTCTAGGGAAGAGGTCCTCTGTTAATATTTAGTATGTACTTGCTGACATGTATTTACATGTTTTTCTTATCATGTTTTTTTAACTCAAACAATCTTCCATGAATCACTGCCTTCTTTATTACATTTGAACATAAAAGTACACTAAAGTAATCCTTTTCCCAGCATCAGATTGTAATCCAATACATTTGCTCAGCTCCACAGATCCCAGGTCCAGAAGACAAGATCTGTACAAGTCAACAAAAGATGACACTGTTAGCTTGATCTTCTCCTTAGTTTACACCTTTAATAGTGTCCTGTAAGTCATGTCCTCTTTTCATATTTTTCTTATTCATCTTTGTGTTTGCCATTGTTTGACTCTGCTAAATCATTTATCTTGTTGTCAGTCTCTGATATTCTACCTTCTCCTTGATCCATTTTATCTGTGAGGCTTTCTCTTTTTGACTTAATGAGCTTTTCACTTCAGAAATTTCAATGTGATTTGTTTCAGTATTTCTATTTCACTTCATATCTTGCACTAACTGTATTTCATTAACTGTTTGTTCAAATTTTCATACATTCAATAAAGAGTTTATTCAAGTCTTGCTTTATTTTGCTGAACATTGTTATAATTATCCGGTTGAATCATTTGTTTATGATTTCATATACCTCTCATTGGGATTGATTGCTGTGGAATTAACAGTTTTCAGAGAGTCATGTTGCTCTGGGTCTTTTTTCCTGTCATTTGTGTATCTGCTTTGGGATTTGGTCATCTCAGATTAAGCTATTCATTGGATTTTTTTAAAAAGCCATCCTCTGAGTGAAAGGATTTTCAATGTTTGACTGGACTGGGTTGCATAGGCTTGGTGTGTTGTTTCTCTAAAGTGCTATAGAGGTGTGCCTGAGTAGGTAATCTTCTATCCCACATGCTCAGGCACCAGACTCCATCTTCAGGTCTAATCCATATACAATGCTAACTATACAAGCAATCACAACTGAAGAACATGCCACCTATTAAAATACATTAATAAATGATTCAATAATTCATTTCCGACTCCAATTTAGGGTAAGTAAAGAATAAGATTACTATGAGATAAAAAGAGAAAGATTAGCAATGGATATGAAAGCAACAAAAAAAAATTGAAGAGGATCAAGTAACTCGAGAAAAGGAAAGAGATAAGAGATGTCCAGCTAAAAGTAGAATGAAGAGACAATGGTAAGCAATGCAATTAAGTGAGCAATTGGGCAATCTAGAACAGTCCAAGCATTCAAAAGGTTGAGAAATGAGACCATCAACTCTAGGCAGATATGTGTTCTTGGAAAATCCTATCAAAAAAAAAATGGGGCAGTGAGTAGAGAAAGGAGCGAGGACAAGATGAAGCTGGAACACTAAATTGAAATTAAAGTTAAATTAGATTAATATCAAAGTGATGAAAAGAGAACTTAGTGGAAGTGCAAAATCTATAGTCCTTGTCATAGGCACAGGTGTCAGGTGTGCTCTCATATTGTTCCCTGTAGGGCCTGGATATATGTAGTTTCTGGGCATGACTATGAATATTAGGCCCTTTGCAGCACCTCATGTGGTACATGGCATGAGGTTGTCTCTATGCAGACCACTCCAGTCTATTACTCAGACCAGATTCTCATGTCATGAAATACTAAATAGTTCTGACTTGAAGTTCTTCCATTCTTGCTATAGGTATTTCATAGGTTTCTCAGAGTATGAACCTGCCAAAGTTGCCAGGATAAGCCATGGATAAAGAGCACTTTAGATCAGTCTCTTTACAAGGGCCATCTGAATTACTTTTGGGAAAAATCTACTAGTTCATATCTATCCTCAGGGGAAATACAAGACTATAATAGTTTCTAGTTTTATTTACTTCTTCTCACATATGGATTTTTCCACAAAATCTGGATATCCTGTAACTATCTGTTGAATTTCTGAAGGTATTTCTACATTTCTTTGGAATGATATTTTACTTTTGTTATTCCTCTCCTTTGCTAGTCACATGCAGTCAGCTTTTAGTCTTCCATATTATCCCAAAGGTCACCTTCATCTTCAAGTAGCATAAAAACTCCCAGAGAGATGCTAAAGTTTCCCACCCAGGCTTCAAGTCTCATAAAAGGCACACTAAGAATTCATACAGACTTTAAGAATATTGGATATTATGTGTTTCCTTGTGTCCCATGAAGCATATATCTCTTAAAAAAGAATGTTGACTCTATGATCTAATAACTCAATCTATACAAATTATATTAATCATATTAGGAACACAGTCAAGTGCAAAAAGACATAGGGAAGATTGAAGCAGCTCTTTTTCTTCTAAAATTGATGTCATATGGACTAGAGAGTCAGGAGACATTGTCTGACAACTGGATATGTGCTTTCTTCTTCCTGGAGCTCTCCTGTTTTCTCTTTTGACTTCTGTAAGTCATACTATTCTAAAAATCTGACAGATGTCCACTTCTTCATGTCTTGACTTCTGCATTAGATCCTCCTATAACATTCTCTCCTACAGAGAAGCCTCTTCTACACAGTCTTCCATAGTGAAGATTGCTACTTGATTGTTTGATGCTGTTATGACTTTTCCAAGACTAGATTTTCTGGAGGTAGAAGCTATGTTTGATTCGAATGCTGGACTCAATTCTGAGGTCTAGGTAGGTGGCTCAGCTGATGCAGTGCTTGCCACTCAGGCATAAGGACCTGAATCTGAGTCATAGAACCCAAATATAAATCTGTTCATGACAGCAGAAATCTGTATAATCCTACATCGAAGAAGGTAAAGATAGATGGATCCCAGGAGCTTATTTTGGCTGAATTAGCCAGGTTTAATGAGAGATTCTGTCTCAAAAATAATGTAGCCTAATCAAGGAAGACACCCAATATCACTGTCTATCATCCACATGCGTACTGATATACAAGTATGCGTACACACATACAATACAGTACGCAACAAACACACACACACACACACATACACACACACTCACACACACCTCAATTCCTCCAATGATAAACAGAAAACTACTTCTATCCCCTTGACACTCAGTTTAAGCAAACTTGCCTGAACAAAATGAAACACTAATGAGATTTCCATGTTGCTGTAGACACAAGCCCTGGAGTCAATGTTGCATGCCTGCTTCATCTCATTTCTCCTTTCACTTTGAGCCTAATTTTTTAGATGAGTAAATATTACTGTGACACAGAAGGCAAGTTAGCCTGTTCCAGGGTTGCTAGAATACATCAAAATGAATGTAATGAAACCATCAGATTCCATATGCTTAGCTTCTGCCACATATCCCTAGTAGTGTCTAAGTGTGCCAATGACAGCACAGCAACCTCACAGAGGAGTCTGACCACACTTGTACTCACTGGAACACACTAGGCAGGTGCACTTACACTGCAGTCTCTTCTCAGCTAGATGTCAAACACATCTGATCAAGGTATTGAGATGGAAAGTGTTTCTGTAGTAAAACTGCCTACAATATCACTGAATGGAAGAAATTCTACTGTCAACTCTACTGGTAACATGTTCCTATTTAACAGAACTAGGGAAGCTCCCAGATTACTACATCCCATTTCTATTTTAACACAAGAAGTCCATCTTTCTCCAAGAGCCTGATAACAAGCCACAGAATATAAGTCATTTTGGCTTTTAATCTGGATATTCTTTATGAATCTTGGGCTCCCTCTATAGCTAGTGATTAAGAAATATGTAAATCTAAAATGGGCTTAGAGAGAAAACTTGTTGCTGTAATACCATTTTTCACAGGGTTTTACAACTTGAGCTTCCTGTCTCATCTGGATGTTAGTGACATTCCTCAGATCCTGAGCCCCAATGCAGTTTCTACCCAGCATAAGCAATGCCCCTTTAACTAACCTATTGGTTTACCCATCCCTGAGTTCCTTGTATGTTCTTTAACGTCTCTTCTGTATGCATCCCCAGACCTTAAACAGTCCTTATCTGCCCAAAACTAGACTTGGCTTTGAAACTCAGATGTGAATCCTGGTTGCACCACTTATTCAGATGCCTCCATATCTTTTCTACAAATAGAAAAACAGTAAATGTTTCCAACTCAAAGTTCTTGGCTTTGGTCACACAGAAGAAGCAAAGACTATGTATAAAAAGTATTATTATGTTCCCATAACATTTTACCTATGAAAATGTAAATTTCATGAGCATTCAAATATTTTTTATTTTTCTTTATTTTATTTTTCTTAATTTCTTTATTAGATATATTAGTTATTTACATTTCAAATGATTTCCCTTTTCCTGGTTCCCACCCCCGAAAGTCCCATAGGCCATCTCCCCTCCTCCTGTTCCCCAATCAACCCCCTCCCACTTCCCTGTCCTAGTAATACCCAACACTGCTGCATTTAGCCTTTCCAGGACCAGAGGCCTCTACTCCCTTTGATGTCCAACAAGGCCATCCTCTGCTGCCTATGCATCTGGAGCCATGGGTAATTCCATGTGTACTCTTTGGCTGATGGTTTTGTCCCTGGGCTCTGAGAGTACTGGGTGCCTCATATTGTTATTCCTCCTATGGTACTGCAAGCTCCTTGGGTCCTTTCTCTGGCTTTCCCATTGGGGACCCTGTGCTCAGTTCAATGGCTGGCTGAGTGTCTCCCTCTCTATTTGTCATGTACTAGCAGAGCCTCCCAGGTGACAGCTATATCCAGCTCCAGTCAGCAAGTACTTGTGGGCATCTATAATAATGTCTGGGTTTTGTAGTTGTATATGGGATGGATCACTAGGTAGGGCTGTCTCTGGATGGTCTTTCCCCCAGTTTCTGTTCCACACTTTATCTCTGTATCTCCTTCTGTGGGTATTTTGTTCCTGCTTCTAAGAAGGACCGGAGTATCCATACCTTGTTCTTCCTTCTTCTTGGGCACCATTTGATATGTGAGTTGGGTCATGGGTATTCCAAGCTTCTGGGCTAATATGCACTTATCAGTGAGTGAATACCATGTGTGTTCTTTTGTGATTGGGTTACCTCACTTAGGATATTTTCCAGTTCTACCCATTTGCCTGAATTTGATGAATTCACTGTTTTTAATAGCTGGGTATTATTCCATTGTGTAAATATAACACATTTCCTGTATCCTTTCCTCTGTTGGGTTTTTTCCACCTTTTGGCTATTATAAATAGGGCTGCTATGTACATAGTGGAGCATGTGTCCTTATTACATGCTGGGGAATACTCTGGGTATATGCCCAGGAGTGGTATAACAGGGTCCTCTGGTAGTATGATGCCCACTTTTCTGAGAAACCACCAGACTGATTTCCAGAGTGGTTATACCAGCTTGCAATCCCACCAGCAGTGGAGGAATGTTCTTCTTTCTCCACATTCTCACCAGCAGATTAAGTTTTTGATCTTAGCCATTCTGTCTGGTATGAGGTGAAATCTCAGGGTTGTTTTGATTTGCATTTCCCTGATGACTAATGATGCTGAACATTTCTTTAGGTGCTTCTCATCCATTTGAGAGTCCTCAGGTGAAATTTCTTTCTTTAGCTTTTTGCTGCAGTCCAAACTCAGCTGCGGGATAACCAGGATCCTTTTGGTCCAGGAAGGCATGGGTACAGCGAAAATGACACACAGACACCAAGATGGTTTGGGGATCTGAGTGTATTATTTTGGGTATCCCCTAGTCCAGTCAAGTTAACATCTCAAATTAAGCATCACATTCATCTGTCAAAGCTTCAGTTTTCTCGGGCAGTATAGGATGTTTGCCCATCGTCTGGTTGGCCAATTTGTGCATGCTGTTAAACTGCTTCTTCATCGTGGCCCCACTGCCATGCTAGCTCGGGAGCTGGGGAAGGCCGGCTCCCGTGCCTAACCTAAGGGACAAAGATGGCAGCATTGCAGAACTTGGGAAGCTGCCTGGCCTGCACTATCCTCTGAAGAGCACCTCCGCCTAGTCCATCTGCCACATTCTTCTCTGTGCCATGCCCAGGGTCTCCCTAGGCACCCAGCAATCAACTCCAGCTGCAGCTCCCTAGCCCCAGCCCGGTGAACTAACTGGTGAGTCTCTGTGAGTAATAAGTATAAACTGTATCCAGAATCACACCTGGATAAGCTAAGAAGGTTGTTTTGGTCAAAGACTCCCTAGGTGGGGTCTTTAACAGACATTGGATCTTTCTATCCAGGTGAGCCTGGGTGGAGACAGCCTGTCCATTTAACAAACAAAATTAAGTGTTAAAGGTGAAACAGGATTAACTTGTCTGTGGTTGTCCCTGAGGTATCCAATTCAGTTGCAAATTAGCAACTCAAAAGACAGAAAGCCTGGCCTTTGGGGTGAGGGAGGTAGCTTTGAGCTTTGCACCAACTCAAATGTAAATTCTTTCTAGCTTGCCCAACACCCACCTGTTTGGCAAGGGCATTGTATGAGGCTCCTCAAATGTAAATATCTTCTAATCTGAGCCTATTGTTTCAAATCCAACTGTCCTGCCAGGGTGACTAAAAAAACAAAAGGAACCTGTAATTTTAGGATTCCCGGAAAATTCTACTGCCTGCTATTAATGCTTTTTATGCCATATTTGGAGCCATACTTCATATATATCGTGTTGGGAGATAAAAAATGAAGAAGCTGAGCAAAACCATCCTGAATCTAAAAACAGAAATAGAAACAACTAAGAAATCACAAAGGGAGAAAACTTTGGAGATAGAACACCTTGGGAAGAAATCAGGGGCCATGATGCAAATATCAACAACAGAATACAAGAGATGGAAGAAAGAGTCTCAGATGCCGAAGACAGATGCCATAGAAACCATTGACTCAACAGTCAAAGAAAATGCAAAATGCAAAAAGCGTGTATCCCAGAACATCCAGGAAATCCGGGACACAATGAGAAGACCAAACCTAAGGATTATAGGCATAGATGAGAGTGAAGATTTACAACTGAAAGGGCCAGCAAATATCTTCAACAAAATTATGGAAGAAAACTTCCCTAACCTAAAGAGAGAGATGCCCATGAATATACAAGAAGCCCACAGAACTTCAAACAGTCTGGACCAGAGAAAAATACCTCTCTTCACATAATAATTAAACGCCAAGTGTAATAAACAAAAGAAAGAATATTAAAGGCAGTAAAAGAAAAAGGCCAAGTAACATATAAAGGAAGATCTATCAGAATCACACCAGACTTCTCATCATAGACCATGAAAGCTAGAAGATCCTGGGCAGATCTCATTCAGACTCTAAGAGAACACAAATGTCAGCCAAGATTTACTATGCCCAGCAAAACTCTCAATCACCATCGATGGAGAAACCAAGATATTCCATGACAAAACCAAACTTACAAAATATCTTTCCACAAACCCAGCTCTGCAAAGAATAATAGGAGAAAAACTCCAATACAAGGAGGGAAACTACACCCTGGAAAAAGCAAGATAGTAACCTTCTTTGATCAAACCCAAAAGAAGATAAAAACTCAAATATAAAAATAACATCAAAAATGACAGGAAATAATAATCACTATTCCTGAATATCTCTTAACATCAATGGATTCAATTCCCCAATAAAAAGATATAGACTAACAGACTGGATAAGGAAACAGGACCCTGCATTTTGCTGCATACAGGAAACACACCTCAGTGTCAAAGACAAAGACAAGAGCTACCTTAGAGTAAAAGGCTGGAAGACAATTTAACAAGCCAATAGTCGCAGGAAACAAGTCGGAGTTGCCATTCTAATATCAGATAAAATTGACTTTCAACCTAAAGTCATCAAAAGAGACACAAAGGACACTTCTTGCTGGTCAAAGGAAAAATCCACCAAAAAGAACTCTCAATTCTGAACATCTATGCTCCAAATGCAAGGGCACCCTAATTCATAAAAGAAACTTTACTAAAGCTCAAAGCACACATTGCACCTAACACAATAATTGTGGGGGACTTCAACACTCCATTCTCCTCGTGGACCAATCAGGAAAACAGAAACTAAACAGGGACACAGTAAAACTAATTGAAGCTTTGGACCAATTGGATTTGACTGATATTTATAGAACATTTCACCCAAAAGCAATAGAATATACCTTTTTCTCAGCACCTCATGGTACCTTCTCCAAAATCAACCAAATAATTGGTCACAAGACAGACCTCAACAAATATAAAAAGATCGAACTAATCCCATGCCTCCTATCAGATCACTATGGTGTAAGAGTGGTTTTCAATAACAACAAAAACAAAAGAAAGCCCACATACACATGGAGGCTGAACAATACTCTACTCAATGACACCTTGGCCAAAGAAGGAATAAAGAAAGAAATCAGAGACTTTTTAGAATTTAAGGAAAATGAAGGTACAACATACCCAAATCTTTGGGACACAAGGAAAGCAGTTCTAAGAGGAAAACTAATAGCCCTGAATGCTTCCAATAAGAAACAGGAGAGAGCATACACTAGCAGCTTAATGGGACATGTGAAAGCTCTGGAAAAAAAAGAAGCTAATTCACCCAGGAGGAGAAGAAGACAGGAAATCATCAAACTCAGGGCTGAAATCCATCAAGTGGAAACAAAAAGAACCATAAAAAAAAGCAACAAATCCAGGAGCTGGTTCTTTGAGAAAATCAACAAGATAGATAAACCCTTAGCCAGACTGACCAAAGGGCACAGAGAAAGTATCCAAATTAACAAAATTAGAAATGAAAAGGGGGATATAACAACAGAAACTGAGGAAATTCAAAAAATCATCAGATCCTACTACAAAAGCTTATACTCAACACAACTGGAGAATCTGGAGGAAATGGACAATTTTGTAGACAGATACTAAATACCAAAATTAAATCAGGACCAAATAGATCATCTAAATAGTCCAATAACCCCTAAAGAAATAGAAGGGGTCATAGAAAGCCTTCCAACCAAAAAAAGCACAGGACCAGATGGTTTCAGTGCAGAATTCTATCAGACCTTCAAAGAAGACCTAACACCAATACTCTTCAAACTATTCCATAAAATAGAAACAGAAGGAACACTCCCCAACTCCTTCTAGGAAGCCACAATTATGCTGATAACAAAACCACACAAAGATCCAACAAAGAAAGAGATCTTCAGACCAATTTCCCTTATGAACATCAATGCAAAAATACTCAATAAAATTCTTGCCAACCGAATCCAAGAACACATCAAAACGATCATTCACCATGATCAAGTAGACTTTATCCCAGGGATGCAAGGATGGTTCAATATATGGAAATCTATCAATGCAATCCACTACATAAACAAACTCAAAGAAAAAAACCACATGGTCATTTCATTGGATGCTGAAAAAGCATTTGACAAAATTCAGCATCACTTCATGCTTAAAGTCTTGGAAAGAACAGGAATTCAAGGCCCATACCTAAATATAATAAAAGCAATATATAGCAAACCGGTAGCCAACATAAAAGTAAATGGAGAAAAACTTGAAGCAATCTCACTAAAATCAGGGACTAGACAAGGCTGCCCCCTCTCTCCTTATCTTTTCAATATTGTACTTGAGGTACTATCTCGGGCAATTAGACAATATAAGGAGGTCAAATGAATACAAATTGGAAAGGAAGAAGTCAAACTATCACTATTTGCAGATGATATGATAGTCTACCTAAGTGACCCAAATAAATCCACTAGAGAACTCCTACAGCTGATAAACAACTTCAGCAAAGTGGCAGATTATAAAATCAACTCAAGCAAATCAGTAGCCTTCCTATACTCAAAGGATAAGCAGGCTGAGAAAGAAATTAGTGAAATGACACCCTTCACAATAGCCACAAACAGTATAAAGTACCTTGGTGTGACTCTGACTAAACAAGTGAAAGATCTGTATGACAAGAACTTCAAGACTCTGAAGAAGGAAATGGAAGAAGACCTCAGAAAATGGGAAAGTCTCCCATGCTTATGGATTGGCAGGATTAATATAGTCAAAATGGCCATTTTGCCAAAAGCAATATACAGATTCAACGAAATACCCATCAAAACCCCAACTCAGTTCTTCATATAGTTAGAAAAAGCAATTCTCAAATTCATCTGGAATAACAAAAAACCCAGAATAGCTAAAACTATTCTCAACAACAAAAGTAATTCTGGGGGAATCAGTATCCCTGACCTCAAGCAATACTACAGAGCAAAAGTGTTAAAAACTGCATGGTATTGGTACAGTGACAGGCAGGTGGATCAATGGACTAGGATTGAACATCCAGAAATGAACCCACACACCTATGGCCACTTGATCCTCGACAAAGGAGCTAAAAACATCCAGTGGAAAAAAGATAGCCTTTTCAACAAATGCTGCTGGTTCAACTGGGGGTCAGCACGCAGAAGAATGCAAATCGATCCGTCCTTATATCCTTGTACTAAGCTCAACTCCAAATGGATCAAGGACCTCCATGTAAAGCCAGACACTGAAGCTAATAGAAAAGAAACTGTGGAAGACCCTTGAGGAAATCAGTACAGGAGGAAAGCTCCTGAACAGAACACACATATCTTATGCTCTAAGATCAAGAATTGACAAATGGGACCTCATAAAATTACAAAGTTTCTATAAGGCAAAGGACACCATCAAAAGGACAAATTGGCAACCAACAAATTTCGAAAAGATCTTCACCAACCCTAAATCAGATATAGGGCTAATATCCAATATATACAAAGAACTCAAGAAGTTAGACCCCAGAAAACCAAATAACCCTATTAAAAATGGGGTACAGAGCTAAACTAAGAATTTTCACCCAAAGAACTTCAGATGGCTGAGAAGCATCTTAAAAAATATTCAATTTCATTAGTCATTAGGGAAATGCAAATCAAAACAACCCTGAGATTTCACCTTATACCAGTCAGAATGGCTAAGATTAAAAATTCAGGAGACAGCAGGTGTTGGCAAGGATGTGGAGAAAGAGGAACACTCCTCCACTGCTGGTGGGGTTGCAAGCTGGTACAACCACTCTGGAAGTCAGTCTAGCAGTTCCTCAGAAAACTGGGCATGTCATTTCTGGAGGATCCTGCTATACCACTCCTGGGCATATACCCAGAGGATTCCCCAGCATGTAATAAGGATACATGCTCCACTATGTTCATAGCAGCCCTATTTATACTAGCCAGAACCTGGAAAGAACCCAGGTATCCCTCAACAGAAGAATGGATGGAAAAAATGTGGTATATATGCACAATGGAGTACTATTCAGCCATTAGAAACAATGAATTCATGAAATTCTTAAACAAATCGATGGAGCTAGAGAACATCATACTAAGTGAGGTAACCCAGACTCAAAAGATCAATCATGGCACTCACTAATAAGTGGATATTAGCCTGGAAAATTGGAATACCCAAAACATAATCCACACATCAAATGAGGTACAAGAAGAACGGAGGAGTGGCCCCTGGTTCTGGAAAGACTCAGTGTAGCAGTATAGGGCAAAACCAGAACAGGGAAGCAGGAAGGGGTAGATGAGAGAACAGGGGGAGGGAAGAGGGCTTATGGGACTTTCAGGGAGGGGGGGGCAGAAAAGGGAAATTATTTGAAATGTAAATAAAAAATTATATCGAATAAAAAATAAAAAATTTAAAAAAATTTTAAAAAAATGGGGTACAGAGCTAAACAAATAATTCTCAACTGAGGAATACCAAGTGGCTGAGAAGCACCTAAAGAAATGTTCAACATCCTTAATCATCAGGGAAATGCAAATCACAACAACCCTTAGATTCTACCTTATACAGGTCAGAATGGCTAAGATCAAAAAGTCAGATGACAGCAGATTCTGGTGATGATGTGGAGAAAGAGGAACACTTCTCCACTGTTGGTGGGATTGCAAGCTGGTACAACCACTCTGGAAATTAGTCTGTCAGTTCCTCAGAAAATTACACATAGTACTACCTGAGTACCCAGCTATACCACTCTTTGGCACATACCCAGAATATGCTCCCACATGTAATAAGGATACATGCTCCACTATGTTCTTAGCAGCCATATTTATAATAGCTAGAAACACTCTAAATATCCCTCAACCGAGGAATGGATGCAGAAAATGTGGTACATTTACACAATGGAGTACTACTCAGCTACTAAAAACAATGAATTTATGAAATTCACAGGCAAATGATGGAACTTGAAAATAATCCTGGGTGAAGTAACTCAGGCACAAAAGAACACACAAAAGAATACTCACTGATAAGTGGATATTAGCTCAAAAACTCAGAATACCCAAGATTCCATACACAGACCACATGAAGCTCAAAGAGAAGAAAGACCAAAGTGTGGATACTTCAGTCCTTCTTAGAAGGGGGAACAAAATACCCATAGGAGGAGATACAGAGACAAAATATGGAGCAGAGACTGAAAGAAAGGCAATCCAGAGACTGATCACCTGGAGATCCAATCCCACATACAATTACCAAACCCAGACACTATTATAGATGCCAACAAGTGCTTACTGACAGGAGCCTGATATAGCTATCTCCTGAGAGGCTCTGCCAGTGCCTGACAAATACAGAGCTGAATACTTGCAGCTAACCATTGGACCGAGCACAGGTTCCCCAATGTATAAACTAGATAAAGGACCAAAGGAGCTGAAGGGCTTTGCAGCACCATAGGATGAACAACAATATGAATCAAACAGAAACCCCAGAGCTCCCAGGGACTAAACCACCAACCAAAGAGTACACATGGAGGGACCCAGGGCTCCAGCTGCATATGTAGCAGAGGATGGCCTTGTCAGACATCTGTGGGAGGAGAGGCCCTTGGTCCTGTGAAGGCTCAATGACCCAGTGTAGGGGAATGCCAGGACAGAGAAGCGGGAGCGGGTGGGTTAAGGAGCAGGAGGAGGCAGGATGGGATGGGGATTTTCAGAGGGGAACCAGGAAAGGGGATAATATTTGAAATGTAATTAAAATATCTAATAAAATTTTCAAAAAAAGAAACAAATCATACCAAGCTAAGTAAGTCATATGGAATAAGCCAATAAACAGCATTCTTCCATGGCCTGTACATCAGCTCTTGCCTCTAAGTTCCTGCCCTGTTGGAGTGACTGTCCTGAGTTAATCAGTGATATGGAAGCATAAGCCAAATAAATCTTTCCTCCTTAAGTTATTTTGGTCATTGTGTTCTGCACAGCAATAATAAACCTAACTAACATGACATGTGATTTCTTTGTCATAATCTCATCCACTGTTATCTTTGCAAACAAGAGCTCCATGGATCATTAATTTCAAAAGATATGTAAACTATTGGATTGTTGTTTAAACAAAAAGGGACCAATACTGAAAACATCACCCTAAGCAAGGGTAAGAAACTTAAAACAACTTTCCAAGTTACACAGACATAGCATGATCACATATTTATCACACTGTTGTATAGAGATGCATGTATATTATTTTTCAGCCTTTAGCTAAGATAAAGTGTAGATGCATGAATATATTTTCCTCTCAAAATACCGACTGTAAACAGATAGAAACTTCATTCTGTCTAGCCATTTAAATAAAACAAAACACTTCATAATAAACAGACTTTCATTTCTAGATCTGCATTTATGTCTCAGAATCGCTTTACAATGTATATAGCATCTGTGGCATTGCCTCCACTTTATAGTTTAGGGCAATAAGACTCAGCAAGTTAAATCATGTCAAAACAGAGTAATGTAGATTTGGACAGGGAAGGAATAGCAATGGTTTTGATCAAAAACATAGGTTGTATACATTTGTAAAATTCTCAAACAACAAACTTATAAAACAGAACAAGGGCTGGAGAAATGGCTTAGCAGTTAAGAGCACTGACTAGTCTTCCAAAGGTCCTGAGTTCAAATCCTAGCAACCACATGGTGGCTCACAACCATCTATAATGGGATCTGATGCTCTATTAATGGGGTGCCTGTAGCTAGTTACAGTGTACTTACATATAATAAATAAATAAATAAATAAATAAATAAATAAATAAATAAATAAAAACAAATCAAAAATTAGGGACTAGACTAAACTGATATACCTTCTGCCTTCTAGTTGTTTTGTTTTCCATTATACCTCACAGCTTACTTCCCAATGCATGCCCAACTAGTCTACCTTTGTAACTCACCTTTCACATGGGCATAGGTTAAAAAAAATAAAAATCAGGGCTGGAGAGGTGGCTCAGAGGTAAAGAGAACAGGATGCTCATCCAGAGGTCCTGAGTTCAATTCCCAGCAACCACATAACAACTCACAGCCATCTGTAATTGGATCTGATCCCTTCTTCTGGTGTGTTTGAAGACAATGACAGTGCATTCATATACATCAAATAGATAGATAGATAGATAGATAGATAGATAGATAGATAGATAGATAGATAGACAGATAGGTCTTTTTTAAAAATTGTGGTAATCAGAGGAATCAGGGTTTAGAATGAGCTGCAAACTAAACCAAACTAAAATCCTCAAGGATCAGCAACCTACCACTGAAACTGAATCCCATGTTTTAGAGGAGTCCAAATGGAAATTCTGCCAGTCACAGGCATGGGCCACATTGCCATTTAAGGTTATTTTCCTGCATATTTCCTTTTTGCTTTCTAGAAACTCCAGTTTAGATTGACTCTCTCTCTCTCTCTCTCTCTCTCTCTCTCTCTCTCTCTCTCTCTCTCTCTGTATCTGTATCTTTCTCCCTCTATGTCTCTGTCTCTGTTTCTCTCTCCTCTCCTTCCTTCCCTCTTTGCCTTTCCCTGCTAAAATGCAGGCTCCACCTCTATCCACATAGTATGATTCTTCTAGGCCCCATTCCTTACTGTCTTCTCTAAAAGTACACAGGTTCATCACTGGTGTGGGCTAACAATAGGCAACAGAAATGGATCATGGGAAAGTGAGTATGAGGAATATTTTTGATGAACTTAGAAGCAGTCCAAACTCTAAACTTAGCATACAGCATCTAGAACTGTAAGTGCTTTGGGGTGAAATACATGGGACTCCTTCATTTCTCTAATGAGTTTTTCTTATGGTTTTATCTTCTTCCATATCTATGAGCGGTGGCAATTTCTGATAACATTCACTTCCTGGCACTTTCCAAAAGGCTTTTCTTCCCTTCACAGTGGTATGTCATTTAGGTCTGACATTTGGTTTGCCACTAAAAATACTGGAAGAGAAAAAAGGCCTCAGAGTCATCATTCAAAGGCATTATAATGCATATGGATAAAGATCAGAGACCTAGGAAAAATAAAGTCATACTTATATGGGATTCTAGCAATAATTCAATAAGATTACTTATAGAGGAAAGAGTAAAGCTAAGTAAATGTATAGAATGAGTAACCTAGGTGCTAGGCCTGGCAGAAAGCCATGTCACTTAGACAACCATCTTCCTAGGTTGCAGAATCTGGAAGAGGAAACTATTGTTGGTCCCAGGCATGGATCGCTCATACAGAGCACAGTCTGATCTGTGCAGTCACAGAGAAACATGTCTAAGAAATAGCTTTAACTCCTTTTTCTTTATGCTATACGGTTGTACTGTTTCCTCCCATTACCCATAGCTTATTAGAAGCCAGAATTTATGGAAGTCCAGATGGCAAAGTCACAAGACCATTTGCACAATTACAAAGAATACCCATTGTGGGTTTTCTCTTCCAAGTATAAGTTACCATTATCTAGCTCTCACACACCAACTTTCCTTAAGAAAGGCCTATCCCTTAGTCCCTGAGATTCAGCTGAGTCTCTGTCTCCAGGCTCATGGCCTAGCCAAGAAGCAAGTTCCATCTCTGCAGCCACCATGATAACATCAGCGTTAGGCCTGTAACTCAAACTGGCCAGTAAAACTTCAATCTTTTGAGTCTCTCCCTTCCAAATCTCGCATTGAAACTTATTCTCCATTGTGATAGAAAGGTATCTCATTAGTTGCCTAAGTTAGAGCAGAGCAGAATATTCAGAGGAATAGATTAATGCCTTATAAATAGCTGGAAGGAACTATAAAAAGGACCCTTTATCTTTTACTATTTTGTGTCCTCTGAAAGATGAAGTAAAAGCTATCATTTTGGAAGACAGAACAGGACTTCACCCTGTGTCAAGTTTGCCCATGCCTGGAACTGGAATTTTTTAGCATTTAAAAGAGTGAGAAATAAACTTATATTCTTTAAAATCTATCCAATGTCAGTTATTTTGTCATAGCAGCATAAACTAACTAAGAGAGAAATCTAATTCAATGTTCTGCCGAAATATTAAAAATATACAATATTGGGTAGTTGATAATCTTGTTATTATCCTGCAAAAAAAGTGTAAATGAAAGTTTCCAGAAGCTTTTTTTCCTTTTATGTTATACAGAATCCATGGTTGAAAGGAAAGCAGGCTCAGAGGAATGCAAATGTAAATCATGAAGATGAGAAGAAAGGAAAAAGTGATAGACATTGACAGACATTGATTGACTCTAAGACCTAAAGAAATAAAGGGCTTATGATTCTCAATCTATTCATGTTGTATATAACATTATGGAACTTTCTAGTACATAATCACTGTGATTCTTCAGGCTTACAATAATCATGGTGGACCTTGATCCCTTAACAAAGGTGATAATAAGGTTTCTGACACTGAAGGACAATTACAGAATCAAATTCTGGAAAAAAAAAAAACCTATCTAAGACTCAGGCACAAAGGGCTTCAGGAATCATATTGCTGAAGTCACCACAGACTGGTAATCTGAAAGAAGACAATAACACTTTTGTCTTATACTCAGCACAGGAAATGAGCTGCTCCCTTAATTCTTCAGTGTTGGAAAAAGACCCATGGTTTTCCAGAAAGATTGATCCAAGAGGGCATCCGATTCTCTTATTCCTAATCTTAAAACATGAAATTCAAAACTACAAAAAGCCTGGGACTTCTTATGGCTGACATGATGGTGACATAAAATTCCATTTCTGCCTGATCCGGCAGGTCACAGTCAAAATACATGAACAATAAAGGTTCTACATAAAAGTACCCTTAGCACAAAATAGAAATGAATCTGTGCTTAGATATAGGTTATCATTTCCAATTATGTGTATATAAATGTTCCAAAAATGTAAATTGTTTTGAATATAGTATATTCAGCTCAAACAGGAAAATATATGAGAAGGAATTTACTAGGGGAACTCCCTGCTTTGGTTAAAAAGCCTTAGACATGACCACATATGTTGAGGGCAAATCATTCATATTTAATAGATACTTTCATACCAATCTATTCAGTAAGAACAGACACACACACACACACATGCAGAGAGAAAGAGAGAGAGAGAGGGAGGGAGGGAGAGAAAGAAACAGAAACACACACAAAAAGAGAAAGCGGCATGATAGACATTGTAGAACCTATTTAGTATTTTATGAACAACATCCCTTTCATGTCCTTTTGTCTACAGTGATTGATACCTAAAGATCGAACATAAACTGATTCCTATCATCACCCTGAACTCTTTTCTCTATAAAATAAATATTTAAAGCAAGTATCTGAACAAATGTCTCTTGCCTTAGGTATATTTTTCTCAGCTCAGTGGATATCTCAGCACCTCAAAATAAGCAGAACTACTTCCATATTTAAGCATGAGGTAGCATTCTTTCAGCTCCAAAAACGAGTTAGATTTTGAGACCTATTAAATGTTTACTACTGCTTCATTTCTGAATGTTCCAAGAGATGACCTCTACTCTTTTACTGCAGCTAAAAAAAGGGAAATTTTACTTCTTTAAATGTAACTTTTAGAGTGTATATCTACCATACTAGATTTTTGCAATATAGTAATGCATACATTTCCTGTTTCAAATACTTCAGTATATTACATTTACAGTTAATGTTGCATAGATCTACATAATTCAGGACTTATGAACTATGAACTAAATGACTTATAACAGGAAAATCTCAGATATTTGACAGCTGGGAAGCCTAAGATCAAGATGCCACATGGTGGGAAAACCTGCTTTTCATAAGCAGTACTTTCTCATTGAGTCTTAATGTGGCAGACAGGACAAAGGGGCTCTTCCAGCCCAACCTTTTATGGGCAAAATCCCTGTCTCCAATACCATCCATAACCTTGACTATTAGGATGTCAATAAATGAATTGGAGAGGTATAAATAGTCACAGCATAGTCACACTATATACAAGACTTTTAGGATCATTTAGTCATGTTTTTGTTATGGTGGTATATTTCTTTATTAGGGAAGGGCATAGCACTTGAGACAAGTATTGTACAAATCTTTCAGTAACATATGAGTGACAATTCAAACATCCAAGTAAGTAAAACAACTGAGTAGGCAAAATTAGAAATCCACAGTAGTTTCATGCCAACTGCTCAGTCTCAACACCAGCAAGATGTTCCAGCCAGTTCAAGCCTTCTGGAAGGTCCCTACCAATTGATACCACTCTCAAGACAACAACTACCAGTGTGGACTGTGTAAGTTAACAGTTGACATTGTTCCAGGAAACATATGTCATTGTCCAAGTCCTCTGTGCTCACAGCAGTTCAGGTTGCCCCCTCTTTCACTTAGGGAGAATCACAAAGTCTGATATTTCAACATCAGACTGCCAGCATCGAATGCCCATAATCAAACTCCCTGAGTAACAGCAAAACAGATGGAGCACCTCTCCTTCCAGGTTGATTTTTATTGCTATTGTGGCACAATTCTGTCTCATTCCATATCATTATATTTGATAGCTGTCATAAACACAAAATCACTGCTATTTGATGTCAGCACAAAAGTCATTCCCTGAGCTGAACCACGCCAAGCTCAATCAACCAAAACCTGTCAGCTTCCCATTCTATGCACAGGTAAATAACGTACCTGGTCATTCTTGCCTAAATCATCAAGCTACGAACTCCAGCAGGTTCTCTGATGAAATGATCAGGGACACACTCTGTCTGTAGTTTTTCTTTAAGGTAAGTCCACAGAGTACGTAATTTTCTTTGACCTATATTCAAATCTATTATTTGGAAGACACGAGGAAGTCCAAATATTTATAGCATCCATGACTAGACTTTGTTTGGAGAGGAATTTGTTTTGGATTTGAATTTGAGAGACCCAGGTCACTTAGCTAGATGAAATGTTGCAAGTTATAAACATGGACATTGGTTCTCTTCTCCCTAAAAGACAGATAATATTAAGAATTCCATCAATAGACTACAATACTGAAAATAAGTTTAATCAGCAAAACAATAGTGAAAGTTCAAATACAGAGAAATATATAACGAATCAAACAGGGAGAGAAAACTTTCCCAAACTGAGCCAGAATCATTGAAACCAAATTCTATTTCTACCATCTCTTAACGTTTCATCTTGCTGCCCATCTGTCTCAGTTGCCTCTTCTGTAACCATATAAGAGTAGGCTATGTTCTTGGTGAGAAATTAATAAATTCATTTATGTGGGGGGTGTCTTAAATCAATATCTAGCCTTGCAAATGCGACATGACAGTTACCATTCCTCCAAGCTTGTTGGCCTTGGCTGCTTCCTCTGACCAGAATTCAAGTCAGGCATTCCAATGTGTGCTCTGTATAATGATGAGTCTAGATGCCTTCCAAAGTCAGATGCCCTAATACCCTACTTGATTGCTTAAAGACACACCAGACATATGAAATACTTGACAGGTACAATAAGATGTGGGACCATGTAAAGTAGAAAGCCTTTAAGAATGGGGGGGAAAGTCTGGGTTAGGTTTACTAGGCTTATAGGTTTCATGACAATCTGAACCATCCAGAAAATGACAAATACCTGCAGTCGACATTGTAGCTCTGCCCAAGAATGTAGCACCCACCTATGGAAATGTTTGTTGTTTTCTGCTCAAAATTACACATTCAACTGTGAATTTCCACTGACTTTCTGGAATTACTTTTCTCAGCTTGGGGAGAATCCCATCTCAGAAGTTGGCTTTCTTTAAAAAAAAAATAACGTGGTGGTGGTGGTGGTGGTGGTGGTGGTGGTGGTGGTGGTGGTGGGGTGTGTGTGTGTGTCTGTGTGTGTGGTATATGTTGGCTGTGTGTGCATTTCACAACATGTTGCTGTCAGGGACATTTTGTGGAGTTGGTTCTCTTCTTCCACCTTCATAGGGAGTGCATATATTTAACCCAGGTTACCAAGTTTCACAACATTTATCTGGGAATCTGTGTTACTGGTTCAAAGGTTGGCTTTCTTGGCACACGGAAAGCCCAGTTCCTACTTCAATTTGTAACAACTCTGAGTAGATATCCCATCCACCAAGGCCCCCTTTGCCATGCTGCACTTGACAGTCACTACTTGCTGCCAGTCCTGTCTTCTCCCTTAGTGGCAGTGGCACTGCTAGACAGCAACAGATTTTCTGCATGAATCCTCCTTCCTACAGTCAGAATTTAATCTATAAAACTATACAAAGTACAGATCTAACAACCAGAAATGAGAATATGCAAATATTTTGTTGAGCAACCAAGATGTAGGAGACATCATACAGAATAAGTGTTGAATATTGAAACAACATTCAAGGTCCTTGGAGTCTACTTGCAAACACAGAGGTGAAATAAGTAGTCATGTAATAAAGTAACTCAGGAAGAACAATATGAAATCAAGCTGAAATGGAAATAAAGCCAGGAAGAATAGCGAGGAGAAGCTTATGTGAAGAAAAAAAATGTATTTAATTTTCTCTTTTAAAATTATTCACTTTACATCACATTCACTGTCCCCCTCATGGGCACACCCTCCTACAATACTCCCATCTCTCCTCTCCTTCTCCTCTGAGTGGGTTGGGTGGCCTGGGCATCCTCCCACCCTGGCACTTCAAGTCTCTTTGAGGCTAGGCACTTCCTCTCTCATTGAGGCCAGACAAGGCAGCCCAGCTAGAAGAACAGATCCCATGTATAGGCAACCGCTTTTGGAATAGCCTACATTTCTGTTGTTTAGGACCTACATGAGACCAAGCTGCATGTGTGTGGAGGCCTAGTTCCAGCCCATGTATGTTCTTTGGTTGATTGCTCAGATTCTGAGAGCCCTAAGGGTCCAGTTGACTCTGTTGGTCTTCCTGTGGAGTTCTGTCCCCTCAGGGCCTGTAATCCTTTCTTCTATTCTTCCATAAAAGATCCCAAGCTCCACCCACCGTTTGGCTGTGGGTGTCTGTATCCGTCTGAGTCAGCATCTTGGTGGAGCCTCTCAAAGGACAATTTGTTCCTGTCTATAAGCAAAACAAAGTAACATTAATAGTGTTAGGGATTGTTACTTGCCTGTGGAATGGGTCTCAAGTTGGGCTGGTTAGTGGTTAGCCATTCTCATAGTCTGCTCAATTCCCCTGCCTGCATTTCTTCTAGACAGGATAAATTTTGGGTTGAACATTGTGTGAGTAGATTAGTATCTCTGCTCCATATGGTTCCTGCCTGGCTACAGGAGGTGGACTCTTCAGGTTCTATATCCCCAATGTAGTGAGTCATAGCTAATGTCACTCCCATTGATTCTTGGATGACTCCCTTATCTCAGGTCTCTGGCATGTCCTAGAGATAGCCTCCACCTCCTCATTGCAGATTTCCATTCATTCTCATAGGTATCTGGCCATTGCTTCTGTCCCTTCCTACACGTGATCCTAAACCTCCTTTCCTCTCTCCAAACCCCAGTCATCCTAGTTCCCTCCCTCCAATGCCCTCTTATGATTAGTTTGTTTCCCCTTGTATGTGAGATTCAAGCATCCTTACTTGTGCCTTCCTTCTTGTTTAGCTTCTTTAGGTCTGTGAAGTGTAGCATGGCACCGGTATTTTATGACTAGTATCCACTTTTAAATGAGTACTTACCATGCTTCTCCTTAGGGACTGGTTTACCTCACTCAGGGTGATATTCTCCAGGTCCATCCATTTGCCTGCAAAATCACAGTGTGTTTGCTTTTTATAGCTAAAGTATTCCATTGTATAGGTATACCATGTTTGCTTTATCCATTCTTCAGTTTCTAGGCATCAGTGCTTTCCAGTTTCCCTTTATTTATTAGCAAATAAAGCTGCTATGAACATAGATGAGCAAGTGTCTTTGTGGAATGGTGGAGCATCTTTTGGTGTATGCCCAGGAGTCTTCAGGTAGAACTATTTCCACTTTTCTGAGGAACTTCCAGATTGATTTCCAGAGTGGTTGCACAAGTTTGTATTCCCACCAGCAATGAAGAAGTGCCCCCCTTGCTCTACATTGGTAGCATGTGCTATCTCTTGAGTTTTTAATCTTAGCCATTCTAATGGTTATAAAATGGAAGCTCAGAGATATTTGATTTGCATTTCCTTGATGTCTATGGACTTTGAATGTTTCTTTAAGTGCTTCTAGGTGATTTGAGATTCCTATATTGAGAATTCTCTCTTTAAGTACTGTAGCCCATTTTTAAAATTTTATTAGTTATTTTATTTATTTACATTTCAAATGTTACCCCCCTTCCCAATTTCCCCTCCACGAACTTCCTATCCCCTCTCCCTCCCCCTGCCTCTATGATGGTGTTCCCCCACCTGCCCACCCACTCCCACCTCAGCACCCTAGCATTCCCCTATGCTGGGTCATTGAGGATCCACAGTTGTAGCCCAGTTTTTAATTGAAGTTTTGGGGTTGTTAGTGTCTTGAGTTCATTGCAAATTTTGAATATTATCTCTCTGTAAGATGTAGGGTAGATGGAAATTCTTTCCCAGTCTGTAGGCTGCCAATTTGTCCTATTGACAGTGTCCTTTACCTTATAGAAGATTTGCAGTTTCATGAGGTCCCATTTATTGATTGTTGGCCTTAGATCCTGAGCTTTGGTGTTCTGTTCAGGAATTTGTCTTCTGTACCAACACATTGAGTGATATTTTCAACTCTCTCTTCTATGAGATTTAGTGTGTCTGGATTTATGTTAGGTCCTTATGCACGTGGACTTGAATTTTGTGAAGGGTGATAAGTATAGATCTATTTTCATTCTTCTATATGTAGACATCCAGCTAGCTCATCACCATTTGTTAAAGATGCTTTTACTTTTCCACTTCATGGTTCTAGCTTCTTTATCAAAACTCAACTATTTATAGGTGAGTGGGTTTATTCTTGGGTCTTTGATTCTTTTCCACTGATCAACATGTCTGTTTCTATACCAATACTATTCAATTTATTTTAATACTAATTTCTCTATAAGACAGCTTGAAGTCAGGGAGAGTGATTCCTCCTGAAGTTCTTTTATTTTTCATAGTTTTGGCTATTCTGGGTTTTTGCTTTTTATATGAAGTTGAGAATTACTCCTTCAAGGTCTATAAAAAGTTTTGTTAGAATTTTCAAGGGTATTGCATTGATTCGTTAGGTTGCTTTTTGTAAGATTGTCATTTTCATTATGTTAATCCTACCTACCCATGCCATGAGAGATATTTCCATTTTTTGATATGGTCTTCAATTCCTTTCTTTAGGGACTTGAAGTTCTTGCCCTACTGATCTTTTACTTGCATAGCTAGAGTTATACCAAGACACTTTATATTATTAATAGCTATTGGAAATAGTGTTATTTCCCTATTTCTTTCTCAGCCTGTGTATCATTTATATAAAGGTAGGCTACTTATTTCTTTGAATTAATTTTTCATTTAGCCATTTTTCTGAAGGTATTTATCAGGTGGAGAAGTTCTCTGGTAGAGTTTTGCAGGTCTCTTATGTATAGTATCATATCATTGCTGAACAGCTATACTTTGACTTCTTCCTTTCCAATTTGTATACCCTTTATTTCCTTTAGTTGTCATATGGGTAGAACTTCACGTACTATATTGAATAGATAGGGAGAGAGTAGGCAGCTTTATCTTGTCCCTGACTTTAGTGTACATGCTTTAAGTTTCTCTCCATTTAGTTGGATGTTGGCTATTGGCTTGTGTATTGCTTTGTGTTTAAGTATGAGCCCTGTATCCCTGATTTCTCTAATATCTTTAACATGAAGGGGTTGGGATTTTATTAAAGGCTTTGAGTTTAATGAGATAGTTATATGATTTTTTTCTTTCAATTTATTTATATGTTGGATTACATTGATCAAATTTTACATATTGAACCATAATGACATTCCTGGGAAGAAGACTACTTGATCTTGATGTCTGATGTCTTTGATGTATTCCTGGATTTGGTTTGTGAGTATTTTATTGGGTATTTTTGCATCAATGTTCATAAGAGAAATTTATATGTAGTTCTCTTGATTTGTTGAGTCTTTGTGTGGTTTAGGTATCAGGCCTCACAGAATGATTTTTGCAGTGTTTCTTCTGTTTATATTTTGTGGTATAGTTTGAGGAGTATTGGAATTAGCTCTTCTTTTAAACTCTGGTAGAATTCTGCACTGAAGCCGTCTAGCCCTGGGTTCTGTTTTGTTGGGAGATATTTAATGATTCCTTCTATTTCTTTAGGGGTAAAGTATGTTTAAATACTTTACCTGATCTTAATTTAACTTTAGTAAATGGTATCTGTCTAGAAAATCATCCATTTCATTAAAATTTTTTAATTTTGTGGAATACAGGCTTTTGAATTAAGACCTAATGATTCTTTGAATTTCATCATAATCAGTTGTTATGCTACTGATTTTGTTTATTTGGATACCTGTCTTTCTATCTCTTGGTTAGTTTACCTAAGAGTTATCTATCTTGTTGGGTTTTCTCAAAGAACAAGCTCTTGGTTTCATTGATTCTTTTTATTGTTTTTGTTATTTCTAACTGGTTGATTTCAACCGTGATTTTTATTATTTCCTACCTTATACTCCTTTCTTGTATG
This sequence comes from Apodemus sylvaticus, assembly GCF_947179515.1. NCBI lineage: Eukaryota > Metazoa > Chordata > Mammalia > Rodentia > Muridae > Apodemus > Apodemus sylvaticus. The sequence goes on along the minus strand of NC_067473.1, from coordinate 140,794,451 downwards.
CTTTCTTTTTTACTTTTCTTTTTCTAGAGGTTTGATGTGTACTTTTAAATGGCTGGTATGAGAACTTTCTAATTTCTTTATGGAGGCACTTACTGCTATGAACTTTCCTCTTAGCACTGCCTTCATGGTGTCCCATAAATTTGAGTATGTTGTGCCTTCATTTTCATTGAATTCTAGAAAGTTTTCCATTTCTTTATTTCTTCCCTGACCCAGAGATCACGGAGTAGAGAGTTGTTCAATTTCCATGAGTATGTAGGCTTTCCAGTGTTTCTGTTGGGGTTGAAGTCCAGTTTTAATTCATGGTGGTCTGATGAGATACAAGGCATTAAATTTTCTTGTATCTGTTGATGCTTTCTGACCCACTATATGATCAGTTTTGGAGAATGATCCATAAGGTGCTGAGAAGAGGGTACATTCTTTTGTATTTGGGTGAAATATTCTATAGATATCTGCTATGTCCATTTGATTCATAATGTCTGTTAACTTCATTATTTTTCCATTTAGTTTTGGTCTGGATGTCCTGTCAATTGGTAAGAGTTTGGTGTTGAAGGCTTGCACTATTAATGTGTGGGGTTCAGTGTGTTGTTTAAGCCTGAGCAATGTTTCTTTTACAAATGTGGGTACTCTTGTGTTTAGGGCATAGATGTTCAGAATTGAGATATTATCTTGGTAGATTTTTCCTTATGAGTATGAAGTGTCCTTCCCTGTTTCTTTTGATTAATTTTGGTTGAAAGTCTCTTTTATTAGATATTAGCATGGCTACTCCAGCTTGCTTCCTGGGTCCATCTGCTTGAAAAACTTTACCAATCCTTTATTCCGAAGTAATGTTTATCTTTATTGCTGAGGTGTGTTTCTTGTATGCAGAAGAATGATAGAGCCTGTTTTTTAATCTATTCTGTTAGCTTGTGTCTTTTTATTGTAGACTTGAGTCCACTGTTTGAGATATTAATGACCAATGATTATTACTTCCTATTATTTTGATGTTGGTGGTGTCAGGGTGTGTGTGTGTGTGTGTGTGTGTGTGTATGTGTGTGTATGTGTATGCTTTCCTTGTTTTGTCTAATATGGACTTACTTATTTTGTGTGTTTTCTTGGATACGTTATCCTCCTTGGGTTGGAGTTTTTGTTCTAGGACTTTCTATAGGGCTGAGTTTTCTGAATAGATATTGTTTGAATTTGGATTTGTCTTCAAATACCTTGTTTTCTCCATCTATGGTGATTGAGAGTTTTGCTGGCTATAGTAGTCTAGGTTGGTACCTGTTGTTTTTGAGAGATTGCTAGAAGTTCCAGGCCCTTCTAGCTTTTAGAGTCTCTGGTAAGAAATTGATGGTAATTTTGATAAGTCTGCCATTGTATGTTGCCTGGCCTTTTCCCCTTGCCTCTATGAATATTTTTCTTTGTTCTGTAGATTTCATGCTGTGACTATTGTGTGGTGACAGGGTTGTCTTTCCTGGTACAGTCTACTTAATATTCTATAAGCCTTTTGTATTTTTATAAACATCTCTTTATTTAGATTGGGAAAGTTTTCTTCTATGATTTTGTGAAAATATTTTCTGGGCCTTGGAGCTATGACTCTTCACCTTCTATACTCCTATTACTCTTAGGTTAGGTATTTTCATGGTATACCAGATTTCCTGAATGTTTTGTGTCAAGAACTTTTTAGATTTAACATTTTCTCTGGCTGCACTATCAGTTTCTTCTACTCTTGAGATTCTCTCTTCCATCTCCTGTATTCTGTTGGTGATGATTTTATCTGTTGTTCCTGTTCTCTTCCCTAGGTTTTCCATCTCCAAGAGTTCTCAGTTTGTGTTATTTCCACTTTCAAGTCTTGCACAATTTTATTTTTTCCTTCACCTTTTTAATTGTATTTTCCTGTATGTTTTTAAGGGATTCATTTCTTTCCTCTTAAAAGGTCTCTGTTTGACTGTATTTCCCTTTATTTCTTTAACTGATTTATTCATTTCCTTTTCAAAGACCTCTATCATCTTTATAAGATTTAATTTAAGTTCATTTTATTGTGTTTCAGTTGTGTTTGGATACCCAGGGCTTGCTGTAGTGAGATAGCTGTGCTTTGAAGGTATCATATTGCCCTGGATTTTGTTGATTGTGTTCTTTCTAGGGTCTTTAGCCATCTGGATGATTTGGGTCCCTGGATGTTCTTGTTGAAGTAGGTATTAGAAGTGGAGTTTAACATTGTCCTAGTATGGCATTTAACATGGTCCTGGTGCGCCAGGCCACTGAAGGGTATCCTTGGGCTGTATGCTTCTGGAGCTGCAGTTCTATATGGCTCAGGAGCCTCAGTTCTGATGAAGGTGGATAGAGACGTGGTAGAATGGAGGTCTTGCTGGGCTAGCAGGCTACTCAGGGCAGCTTGGCTTTTCCCAGAGAGCTCAGAGTTCAGGAAAGATTGCTGAGGGAAGGGAAGCTTACCTGTATGGTTCAGGAGTCTCAGGTCTGTTTTTTTTTGGGGGGGGGGGGTGTTGTACAGTGGGAGAAGAGAGATTGCCCTAGAATAGAAGAATTTGCAGAGCAGCTTCCAGTAGGATACAGGAATAAATTGCTCACTTCCAAAAGATGAGAGTCTATATGAACCAATTATCTGGCCTCTTCCAAAGGAAAGTTTGTTATATCTTTCCTTTTTTCTTTATATTCGTTGATTATATTCCAAGTGCTTTCCCCTTTCCCAGTCCCCCCTCCCCATATGTCCCATAAATCCTCTTCTCTCCAATTCTCCATTCTCCAATAACCTCCTTCCCTTTTTTTCTGTCCTGGTACTCCCCTACAATGCTGGACCAAGCCTTTCCAGGATCAGGGCCCTCTCCTTCCTTCTTCATGGGAATCATTAGATATGCTAATTGTGTATTGAGTATTCGGAGCTTCTAGGCTAATTAATATCCACTTATCACTGATTGCATTCTATGTGTACTCTTTTGTGATTGGGTTACCACACTTAGGATGATATATGCCAGTTCCAACCATTTGCCTAAAAATTTCATGAATTCATTGTTTTTAATTGCTGAGGTAAATTTTAATTCCATTGGGTAAATATACCACATTTTCTGTATCAATTCCTACATTGAGGTACATCTGGGTTCTTTCTAGCTTCTGATTATTATAAACAAGGCTGCTATGAACATAGTGGAGCATGTGTCCTTATTGCATGCCGGGGAATCCTTTGGGTATATGCCCAGGAGTGGTACAGCAGGGTCCTCTAGAAGTGTCATGCCCAGTTTTCTGAGGAACTGCCAGACTAATTCCTAGAGTGGTTGTGCCATCTTGCAACCCCACCAGCAATGGAGGAGTGTTCCTCATTCTCCACAGGAATCCTTTGGGTATATGCCCAGGAGTGGTACAGCAGGGTCCTCTAGAAGTGTCATGCCCAGTTTTCTGAGGAACTGCCAGCAAATTCCCAGAGTGGTTGTGCCATCTTGCAACCCCACCAGCAGTGGAGGAGTGTTCCTCATTCTCCACATCCTCACCAACACCTGCTGTCTCCTGAGATTTTAATCTTAGCCATTCTGACTGGTATGAGTTGAAATCTCAAGGTTGTTTTGATTTGCATTTCACTAATGACTAATGATGTTGAACATTTCTTAAGGTAGTTCTCAGCCATCCGAATTTCTTCAGGTGAAAATTCTTTGTTTAGCTCTGTACCCCATTTTTAATAGGGTTATTTGGTTCCCTGGCTCGAACTTCTTGAGTTCTTTGTATATATTGGATATTAACCTTCTGTTAATGTAGGGTTGGTGAAGATCTTTGCCCAGTTTGTTGGTTAACTTTTGTCCTTTTGACAGTGTCCATTACCTAACATAAGCTTTGTAATTTTATGAGGTCCATTTGTCAATTCTTGATCTTAGAGCACAAGCTATTGTATTCTGTTCAGGAACTTTTCCCCTGTGCCCATGTCCTCCAGGGTCTTCCCCAGTTTCTTTTCTATTAGTTTCAGTGTGTCTGGTTTTATGTGGAGGTTCTTGATCCACTTGGAGATAAGCTTAGTACAAGGAGATAAGAATGGATCAATTCACATTCTTCTGCATGCTGACCTCCAATTGATCCAGCAGCATTTGTTGAAAAAGCTATCTTTTTTTCCACTGGATGTTTTCCACTCCTTTGTCAAAGATCAAGTGACCATAAGTATGTGAGTTCATTTCTGGGCTTTCAATCCTATTCCATTGGTCCACATGCCTTTCACTGTACCAATACCATGCAGTTTTTAACACTATTTCTCTGTAGTAATATTTGAGGTCTGGGATACTGATTCCCCCAGAAGTTCTTTTACTGTTGAGAATAGTTTTAGCTATCCTGGGTTTTTTGTTATTCCAGATGAATTTGAGAATTGCTTTTTCTAACTCTATGAAGAACCTAGTTGGAATTTTGATGGGGATTGCATTGAAACTGTAGATTGCTTTTGGCAAGATGGCCGTTTTAACTATATTAATCCTGCCAATCCACAAGCATGGAAGATTTTTCCATTTTCTGAGGTTTTCTTCGATTTCTTTCCTCAGAGACATGAAGTTCTTCTCACATAGATCTTTTATTTGTTTGGTTAGAGTCATACCAAGATACTTTATATTGTTTGTGGCTATTGTAAAGGGTGTCATTTCCCTTACTTCTTTCTCAGCCTGCTTATCCTTTGAGTATAGGAAGGTAACTGATTTGCTTGAGTTGATTTTATAATGAACCACTTTGCTGAAGTTTTTAATCAGCTGTAGGGGTTCTCTGATGGAGTTTTTTGGGGTCACTTAAATAGACTATCATATCATCTGCAAATAGTGATAGTTTGTCTTCTTACTTTCCAATTTGAATCTCTTTGACATCCTTATGTTGTCTAATTGCTCTAGCTAGAACTTCAAGTACTATATTAAAAAGATATGGAGAGAGAGGACAGCCTTGTCTAGTCCCTGATTTTAGTGGGATTGATTCAAGTTTCTCTCCATTCAGTTTGATGTTGGCTAATGGTTTGCTGTATATTGTTTTTACTATGCTTAGGTATAGGTCTTGAATTCCTGTTCTTTCCAAGACTTTTGGCATGAAAGGATGCTGAATTTTCTCAAATGCTTTTTCAGCATCTAATGAAATGATCATGTGGTTATTTTTCTTTGAGTTTGTTTATGTAGTGGACTGCATTGATGGATTTCCTTATATTGAACCATCCCTGCATTCCTGCACCCCAAGTGAAGCCTACTTGATCATGGTGGATGGTCTTTTTGATGTGCTCTTGGATTCAGTTGGCAAGAATTTTATTTACTATTTTTGTATTGATATTGATAAGGGAAATTGGCCAGAAGTTCTCTTTCTTTGTTGGATCTTTGTGTGGTTTTGGTATCAGCATAATTGTGGCTTCGTAGAATGAGTTGGGTAGTGTTCCTTCTGTTTCTATTTTGTGGAATAGTTTGAAGAGTTTTGGTGTCAGGTCCTCTTTGAATGTCTGATAGAATTTTGCACTAAAACCAACTAGTCCTATGCTTTTTTTTGTTGGAAGGCTTTCTATAACCCCTTCTACTTCTTTAGGGGTTATGGGTCTGTTTAGATGATGTATTTGATCCTGATTTACTTTTGGTGTTTGGTATCTGTCTAGGAAATTGTCCATTTCCTCCAGATTCTCCAGTTGTGTTAAGTTTAGGCTTTTGTAGTAGTATCTGATTTTTTTTTTTAATTTCCTCAGTTTCTGTTGTTATAGCTCCCTTTTCTAATTTTGTTAATTTGGATACTGTCTCTGTGCTTTTTGGTTAGTCTGGCTAAGGGTTTATCTATCTTCTTGATTTTCTCAAAGAACCCATTTCTGGTTTTGTTGATTCTTTGTATGGTTCTCTTTGTTTCTACTTGATTGATTTTAGCCCTAAGTTTGTTGGTTTCCTGTTTTCTACTCCTCCTGGGTGAATTAGCTTCTTTTTGTTCCAGGGCGTTCAGGTGTGTTGTTAAACTGCTAGTGTATGCGCTCTCCATCTTTTTTTTTTTTTTTTTTTTTTTTTTTTTTTTTTTTTTGAGGCACTCAGGTCTATGAGTTTTCCTCTTAGCCCTGCTTTAATTGTGTCCCATAGATTTGGGTATGTTGTGCCTTCATATTCATTAAATTCTAAAAAGTCTTTGATTTCTTTATTTCTTCCTTGAGTAGAGTATTGTTCAGTTTCCATGTATATGTGGGCTTTCTGTTGTTTTTGTTGCTATTGAAGCCCACTTTTACCCCATAGTGATCTGATATGAGGCATGGGATTAATTCGATCTTATATTTGTTGAGTCTGTCTCGTGACCAATTATATAATCAATTTTGGAGAAGGTACCATGAGGTGCAGTGGTTGCCCAGTAAAGCTTGTAAAAGTGCTTTTACAGACAGAGGCGAGAAAATGTCTCCTGTGAAGAACAGAACTTCCTCTTACAGTCAAAAGCTAAAAATCTCAATTGGCAATTCTGATGGCCAGGACATAGTATAACCAAACAAGAATTGTCTTATAGCCAAAAAATTCTGCTTTGCTTTACTCCAACCTTTTATGTTATTGTGGTAGAAAAGGCATTCCAGAAATTCCAGTCACAAGTTCTTTTTTTGCTTTTCTAGTCACTGCCTTTGGGGCAGGTGTATTACAAACAATGGGCCCAGACTAAGGATATTTACATCTGAAAAATCTTATGAGGTCCCTGCCATACAAATGAATATTGGGCAAGGTAGAAAGAATTTACATTTGAGTTGGTACCTAGTTCCCTAGCTACCTTCCCCCACAAGTTAATCCACTTCCACCTTTAGCTCTTGATTTTGCTTGCAGACAGGCTGTCTCAGGCCCACCTGAATAGCAAGGAAAGTTTATGAAAAACTGCCTTTTGTGCTACAGGCCCCACCCAGGGAGTCCTTGAGAAAAACAACCTTCTTAGCTTATCCAGATGTGATTCAGGATACAGTTCATACTTAATACTCAGGAAGACTCATTTACTCAGAGAGGCAGTAGATTTTCTCTACTCAGAGAGACACTCGGAGGAGGAATGAGTTAGTTATTTCATTCAGGCTGTGTGGGAAGCCATCCTGAGCTATTCGGACTATTGCTTACTCATGGCCCTAAGGTGGTGGCTGCTAAAATATAAGAACAATTAACTAGAGCCTCTCCCGTGGGCATTGGTTTAGTCATTGTCTCGAAGATAACTACAGAATGATCCTGCCTGCACCATCACCCACTGACTCCGGTAATTGCGGTGGAAGGAAGTCCTGAGATAACTGCGGCAGGCTCCGGCCTGTGCAAACACCTGTTGTCTCCACCGGAGGACCCTTATCTCCTCCTGCTGAAACTGCTAATTGCCCTTCCTTCCTTTGTCCTTGCCTTGGGGTACGCCTCTCCTGAAAGCCTTAAAACCTGTGTACCCCAGAACATTAAACGAGGCTTTGACACAACTCAGAGTGACTCTGTCCTTCTTCGTGCTTGGCCTCCGTCCCTCTCTCCACCCCTTTTGACCCGCAGGTAGCACCCCTTCGGAACCCTGGAATAACTGACCCGCGGGACGGGTTAAGGCTGGGCCTAAGGGCTAACAGCCGGTTAATTTACCAGGCTGGCCCAAAAAGCTGCAGCCAGTTAGTTTTACCCAGCTGGAGGTTAGAGGCTACTATCGGAGCTAATCACCGGAGCTGATCGCTTGGGGCCTATGGTGGCACTGGGCATGGCATAGAGAAAAAATGCAATGGGCAGACTAGGCAGAAGAACTCTTGAAAGACAGCGCGAGCCAGGCAGCTTCCCAAGCTCTACAATGCCACCATTTCTGCCAGGAGGATAGGCACGGAAATCATCCTTCTTCAGCTCCCAGGCTGGCATGACATCAAGACCAAGATGAAGAAGCAGTTTAGCCTCATGTGCCCTGAACCTTGGGTAAACAACCTGTATTACCCAAGAAAGCCTAGCTAGCCTTTTACAGATGTGATGCTTAATTTGAGATGTTAACCTGACTGGACTTTGGGAGATACCCGAGAAATATATTCAGATTTCAAAGTGCCTCTGTGGTCATGTTAGTTTGTCACTCCCGCCGGACCTGTATCTTCCTGGACCAAAGAATCCAGGTTTTCCTGCAGCAGACTTTGGTCTGTAACAATGAGGTGCTGAGAAAAAGGTATATTCTTTTGCTTTAGGATGAAATACTCTCTATATATCTGTTAAATCTAATTGGTCCAAAGCTTCAATTAGTTTCACTGTTTAGTTTCTGTTTTCCTGATCGGTCCATTGAGGAGAGTAGAGTGTTGAAGTCACCACAATTATTGTGTTAGGTGCAATATATGCTTTGAGCTTTAGTAAAGTTTCTTTTATGAATGAGGGCACCCTTGCATTTGGAGCATAGATCTTCAGAATTGAGAGTTCTTGGTGTATTTTTCCTTTGACCAGCAAGAAGTGTCCTTCTGTGTCTCTTTTGATGACTTTAGGTTGAAAGTCAATTTTATCTGATATTAGAGTGGCTACTCCAGCTTGTTTCCTGAGCCCATTTGCTTGTAAAATTGTCTTCCAGCCTTTTACTCTAAGGTAGTGTTTGTCTTTGACACTGAGGTGTGTTTCCTGTATGCAGCAAAATATAGGGTCCTGTTTATGTATCCAGTCTGTTAGTCTATGTCTTTTTATTGGGGAAGTGAGTCCATTGATGTTGAGATATTAAGGAATAGTGATTATTACTTCCTGTCATTTTTGATGTTGTTTCTTATATTTGATTGGTTATCTTCTTTTGGGTTTGATGAAAGAAGGTTACTGTTTTGCTTTTTCCAGGGTATAGTTTCCTTCCTTATATTGGTGTTTTCTCCATATTGTCCTTTGTAGGGCTGGAAAGATATTGTGTAAATTTGGTTTTGTCATGGAATATCTTGGTTTCCTAACTATAGTGATTGAGAGTTTTGCTGGGTATAGTAGTCTTGACTGGCATTTGTGTTCTCTTAGACTCTGCATGAGATCTTCCCAGGATCTTCTAGCTTTCATGGTCTCTGGTGAGAAGTCTGGTGTAATTCTGATAGGTCTTCCTTTATATGCTACTTGGCCTTTTTCTCTTACTGCCTTTAGTATTCTTTCTTTGTTTAGTACATTTGTGGTTTTGATTATTATATGACAGGAGGTATTTCTGTTCTGGTCCAGTCTGTTTGGAGTTCTATAGGCTTCTTGTATATTCATGGGTATCTCTCACTTTAGGTTAGGGAAGTTTTCTTCCATAATTTTGTTGAAGATATTTGCTGGCCCTTTCAGGTGTAAGTGTTCACTCTCATCTATACCTATAATCCTTAAGTTTGGTCTTTTCATTGTGTCCTGGATTTCCTGGATGTTTTGGGTTACAAGCTTTTTACATTTTGCATTTTCTTTGACTGTTGAGTCCATGGTTTCTATGGTATATTCAGCATCTGAGATTCTTTCTTCTATCTCTTGTATTCTGTTGTTGATATTTGCATCTATGGCCCCTGATTTCTTCCCAAAGTTTTCTATCTCCAAAGTTGTCTCCCTTTGTGATTTCTTAGTTGTTTCTACTTCTGTTTCTACCATCTACCTGGATGGTTTTGCTCAGTTCCTTCACTTTCTTGTTTGTGTTTTCCTGCAATTCTTTAAGAGATTTTTGTGTGTCCTCTTTCATGACTTCTGACTGTTGACCCAAGTTCTCCTGAATTTCTTTAAGTGATTTTTGCATTTCCTCCTTATTGGCTTCTATCTTTTGACCCATATTCTCTTGAATTTCTTTAAATGATTTTTGTGTTTCCCTTGTAAGGGCTTCTAACTTTTGAACTGTTTTCTCCTGAATTTCTTTAAGAAATTTATTTATGACCTTTGTGTGTTCCTCTACCAGCACCATGACCAGTGATTTTAAATCCAAATCTTTTTTTTTTTTTTTTTTTTTTGGTGTGTTGAGGTATCCATGACTTGCTGTTGTTGGAGAATTGGGTTCAGATGTTGCCATATTGCCTTGATTTCTGTTGTTAACATTCCTATGTTTGCCTTTTCTATCTGGTTATCTCCAGCATTAGTTGGTCCTGTTGTCACTGGCTGGTGCTTGAACCTCCTGTTAGCCCATAAGGATAACCACTGGATGACTGGGTTTCTCCTGGCACAGATTGCTGATGTACTACCCTCCTCTTGGATGCTATTGGAGCTCTGGTATGTCCTGCCCCATGCAATGTTATACTTGGATTGTCTGTGTGAACTGAACCTCGTGCTGCCCATTTGCTCTGTCAGGGAGTGAAGATGGCAGCAAGGATCCCACAGGCACCTTACCTGGATGGCACACAGAGGAACCGCTGATCTGCCCAGGTCCTGGTCGCATGTGGCAGCCCACAGCTCTGTGGCCTGTGTCCCCAGAGATCCTTGACTTGGGATATCTCAATACCTGGGGTTGCCTGTCCCGTCCAACTGGGAACAAAGATGGCGGCTGCCATCCACCCCGCAGGGCACAGGCCCATGCCTGGCTGGCACACAGACGAACCTCCAATATGACCAGGTCCTGGGTGCAAGGCACCATCCTGCAGCTTGGCGGCCTGCATCCACAGAGTTCCTAGGCTCGGGATATCTCGGTACCTGGGGTCACCTGCCAATCTGACTGGGAGTGAAGATGGCATCTATCCTCAAGTTTGTTATATCTTAACTAATAAAATTACAGGCCTAACATGCCATATACAGAAAAATAAAAAATAAACTTTTCATTATTATTTACTTTAAAATTGGTAATTATCATGGCTGGAGAGATAATTCAGTGGGATCAGAAAACATAATATTCTTTCTTAAGCACCCATGTGACAGCTTACAACTGTCTATAACTCTAGCTCCAAAGGACCCAATCTATATCCCACTTTTGGCCTCTGTGGACACAAGACATACATACATGTGGTAGATATACATATAAGCAGACTAAAAATTTGTACCTAACATTTAAAAATTATCTTTAAAAATGTCTCTATTGTCTTAACTGGGTAAACTGCTTTAGAGATCACTTGTATTTATCCAAAATACATTTATTTTTAAGCACCTTTATCTCTGTCTCTACCTCTACCTCTACCTATACCTATACCTCTACCTCTACCTCTGTCTACGTCTACGTCTACATCTACATCTATATCATCTATAGAACCCTGGATGATTTCTATGTTAGATTTCTTGTTGACTCGTGCTCCTCTGTTCCAGGATAGATGAAACAATGAGTCATGAAAACTCTCTGGGTCACAGTATGCCTAGTTTAATCATCAGTGAACACACACCTAATGGATTTCCAAAGTTGAGGACAGTGTTTCCTTCAGGCTTTTCCCCATCACTCATTCCTCCTCTGGACATAGAAAATCATGAGGCTTTACCAAGGCTAATAAGATTGCCTGATCCTAGCACGGACTATCAAGGTCTACTTCCACACAAACAGTAAACATATCTGTAGCTATCTAAATTAGCAATAATAAAGCTATATTTGGGATTGTATCTGTTTATAATTTTTGTCTAATATATTAATAGTTACCTCAAGCCCCTGAGGTTACAATACTGAAATCCATGTTAGATTCTAAAATAAGAATTCTGAGAAGGTTGTGACACTAGAATTCAATATAGGCTGACACACTACATTTCTGAAAAAGTTAAACATGACAGTACAAGATTTGACACATCTCTAGAGGTTTGGTTTTCATAAATATGGAGGTTGGACCGAGCTTAGCATTAACCTAGCTCAGCATTAGCATTGCTTTGACCTACTTAGAGGAATGTCTCATGGGAGGTTGAGAACAGAGGATAAGGCATAAGGGGCAGCTGACCAAAAAAAAAATGAAAATTACTCTTCTACAAGTAGAATATAAACCCAGAAAGTCCCAAAGAGATAATCAGTCTTACAGGTCTGCAAATGGGCACGTTTTTTCTAGAATGATTTCTTGTTCCATGCAAAACTGAAATTGTACAAGTAATGCATTATGTGGTTCACCATGCTCCCTGTCAAAAGCATTGGTCTCTTTTATCAATCAAACAATATATAAGGTAAATTCCCAACACAATAATCCAATTCACACCTGCTCTCTGGGAGGACTTTGTCAATAATGGAAATGGTATTTCCATCTTCTATAAAAGCATTTTAATATCTCAAGATAGTTGAAAAATAATCTGTACAATTTAGAGCTAAGAGGGAGGTAGTTAACACCCTCTCTGGAAATGAAAGATTTTCAATGCCAAGGAAAAAGAAAAGAAACTAAATTGGCATTTGTTAAGATTTTCCCTTCATTGATATCCAATGACAATAAGGAATTGGCGAGTATTCAATATTTCCTCTCATGGCTTCATTCCTTAACACCAGTATATTACAGCTTAAGTTGTTAGAAAATATATTATTCTGATAATATATATCTCTGCCTTCTATACAGATTTTAATCCCATACATCCCTCTGCATGTATGTCAGAGAGTCATGAATACCTGCCTCACGTCCCAAGCAATGGCTTCCTCTGTCACCTCCCCTCTCTCACCTCTGTTCCTGTTCTTTCCCCCTCTCAGCCTTCACACAGATAAGACCAGATTTAATGATTGGCTATATGCTATGAAAGAGATAAAAGCAGACTCTGACAGTGAGAAGCAGGCCTGGCCCTAGTAGTAGCTTGGCTCTAACAAGTAGGCCAGAGTATTCTGTGATACATAAACCATCTCACAGAACAATAACATTAAATGAAGCTGCTCTGCAGTCATAACTAAAGAAAATAAGGCAATTCCCAAACCATGCCTGAACACAGACAAAAGATAACGATTGTCAAAAAAAAATGCCAAAACAAAATGTGACAGCTGTGTTTTATACCAAAGGCAACTGTAACCACAACCCATTCTTCTCCAATTCAAAGATTTTTCTTTTGTTAAGATTACCACATTTACTATGCTTATCCTACTGATCCACAAGCATGGGGAGATCTTTCCATGTTCTGCGACCTTTAATTTCTTTCTTCAGAGACTTGAAGTTCTGGCCATACAGATCTTTCACTTACATAGTAAGAATTACACCAAAATATTTTACATTAATTGTGGCTATTGTGAAGGTTATTGTTTTCCTAATTTTTTCTCAGCCCATTTATCATTTATATAAAGGAAAGCTACTGATTTTTTTTTTTGAGTTAATTTGTATCCAGCTACTTTCCTCACGGTGTTTATCAGCAATAGGAGTCCTTTGATAGAATGTTTGGGTTTGATTATGTATACTATCCTATCAACTCCAAATAGCAATACTATGACTTCTTCCTTTCCAATTTATATCCCTTTGATATCTTTTGGTTGTCTTGTTGCTCTGGATAGAACTTCGAGTACTATATTGAATAGATAGGGAATGGGCAATCTTGTCCCGTCCTAATTTTGGTGGGATTGTTCTAAGTTCCTCTCCATTTAATTTGATGTTGGCTGTTGGCTTGCTGTCTGTTGCTCTTATTATGTTTCTGTATGTGCCTTGAATCCCTGATTTCTTCAATACCTTTAATGAGTGTTGGATTTTATAAGGTTTTCTCAGCATCTAATGTGATAATCATGTGATTTCTTTTCAGTTTGTATATATGGAGGATTAAATTGATGGATTCTCATATATTGAACCATCCCTACATCACTGGGATGAACCCTACTTTATCATGGTGAATGGTGCTTTTGATGTATTCTTAGATTCTGTTTGCAAAAAATTTTGTTCAGTATTTTTACATGCATGTTCATAAGCAAAATTAGTCTGAAGTTCTCATTCTTTGTTGGGTTTTTGTGTGGTTTAGGTATCAGAGTAACTGTGGCCTCATAGAATGAATTAGGGAGTGTTCCTTCTGTTTCTGTTTTGAGGAATAGTTTGAGGAATATTGGCATTAGCTCTCCTTTGAAAGTCTGGTAGAGCTCTATACTAAAACCATCTGGTCTTGGAATTTTTGTTTTCTGGTTGGGATGTTTTTAAAGTACTGATTCTATTTCCTTGGGGTTTATGGGACTGTTTAGATACTTTACCTGAACTTGATTTAACTTTGATATGTGGTATCTGTCTACAAAAATCATCTCTTTCCTTCAGTTTAGTTGTGTCAAGTACAAGCTTTTGGAGTAAGACCTAATGATTTTTTTTAATTTGCTCAGATTCTGTTATTATGTCTCCATTTTCATTTCTGATTTTGCTAATTTGGATACTACCTGAAGACCCAGCCATACTATTCCTGGGCATATACCCAAATGATGCTTCACCATACCTTAAAGATACATGCTTCACTATGTTCATAGAAGCTTTATTTGTAATAACCAGAAACTGGAAGCAACCCAGATGACCATCAACCAAAGAATGGACCCAGAAAATGTGGTCCATTTACACAATGAAATGCTATTCTGCTGTTAAAAACAAGGACAGCATGAATTTTGCAGGAACATGGATGGAACTAGAATATCACCCTGAGTGGGGTAACCCAGACCCTAATGACATGCATGGTAAGTGCTCACTGATAAGTGAATATTAGCCAAAAAGTACAGAATATGCATGAATCAACCCACAGACCCAAAGAAGATAAACAAGAAGAAAGGCCCAAGTGAGGATGCTTTAATCCCACTTAGAAAGGGGAGAAAAATAGTCAAGGGAGACAGAGGGTAGGAGAGACCTGGGTGAGAGAGAGGAGGGGGAGAAAAATAGCAGGACATGATTTGTCCCAGGAGTCAATGGGAATGACCTGATCAGAAATGCCCAACAGTGGGGATAAGGAACCTGAAGAGACTACCTCTGGTAGCCAGAAAGGATCCCCTAATGGCAGGATAGGGACACCAATCCACCTACAAAACTTTCAACCCCAAATTGGTCCTGTCTACAAGAAATGCAGGGACAAAGATAGAGCAGAACTGAAGAAATGACTGATCAGTGACTGATCCTACTTGAGACCCATCCCATAGGCAGGCACCAATCCCTGACACTATCCGTGTTGTGCTTTCAGACAGGAACCTAGCATAGGTAGTTTCTGAGAGGCTGTACACAGTGGTCAACTGAGATAGATACAGATACCCATAGACAAACATTGGACAGAGGTCTGGGACCCATACGCAAGAGTTAAGGTAACAATTGAAAGCCCTGAATGCAATGGCAACCCCATAGAAAGACAAACAGTGTCAACTAATCTTGATCCCTAGAAGCAACCAGAGACTGAGCTAACTGACAAAGAGCATATAAGGGCTGGTCCTAGGTCCCCAGCATTTATGCTGCAGAAGACTATCTTATCTGGCCTCAGTGATAGGGGATGCCTCTACTCCTGCAGAGATTTGATGCTCCAGGATGAGGAGATACCCAGGAGAGCACCCTCCTAGAGGAGAAGTGGAAGGATCTGGAGAAAGGAACCCTCTGAGGTGGGACCAGAAGGGGGGGACAACATTTGGGATGTAGGTAAATATTTTTTCTACAAAAAAAGAAATAATAATAATAAAACAAAAAAAGATATGTCAAGAATCTCAATCACAGAATTTCCCCCATCATCACTGAATGCACCAGGCTGTGTGACTTACAAGTTTCCAGTGCATCTCTTGTCCTCATCTTCCATCTTACCACAGAGTGGTAATATTGTAGATACAAGCTACCACATATGGCTTTATACAAGTTGTAGGATCCAAATTCAGATCCTCACACTTGTACAAGTGCTTTACCCTTTGCAGTAGTATTTAAAACTAAGCACTCTTACTAAAACTGATAGCCAAAGCCACCACTGTGACTATTGAAAGGCCTTAATGCCTACTTTTGTGGACCTCTTTATCCTCCTTCTTTGTAATGTAAAGGTAATAGTAGCAATAATAACAAGGGTGATATCTGTACCAATACTGCACAGACAAGACTGACTTCATAATGTATTTAGAGTATCATTAGAGCATTTCCCAAAATCAGCATACAGCAGATATAAAAAAAAATGTTATTTTACTTACTTAAGCACTATGCACTCTTTCTGGCACTTTGAAATTTTATCATTAAACTAGCAGTTAAACTAGTGCAATTCTAGCAGTGTTTGGTGGAGTGGCTCAAGTAGGTACTTTGAAAATCCTGCCAGACTGAAAGTTTGCAGATGGTGTAAAGGATACAAAGCTGTTATTATCATGTGGAGCCTCTGAAATCTACAGGAGAAGCCGTATACCCACAGAGTGTCTCTGATCAAGAGACCATTAGGAACCTTTGCTGAATAAGTCAAGTCCTAAATTAAAAAATTTTAGTCTGAAATGTGTTTCATTGAAATGAGATTTTATGTACCAGTTTTATACTAAATAGATGTTATAAGACTTGAGTTTGTACATTTATAATCTTTAAATGCAAACATTTTAATTGGTAGAGTGCTTGTCCAGTTTCCATAAAGTCCTGAGTCTGATCCACAGGTCTTCATAAACTGGGCATAGCAGAACATTCCTGTAATCCTAGCAGTTAGAAGAAAGAGTAAGGAAGGCCAGAAATTCTACTTAGTAAGTTGGAGGCTAGTCTGTGTAAGATGAGATGCTCCAAAAAAAAAAAAAAAAGTCAAATTGTATGTTTTATATGTTACAGTTCCAAGGTTGTCTTCTTGGGGGAAAAACATAAAACTGCTTCAACTCTAAAAGTTAATATTTAACTTGATTGGATCATCTATAAACAGCTTCTGATTTGAGATACAGGGGAGTTTGTTACCTTGTAGCATCCCATGATTACAAGATAGTCACTGAATATCCTGTGTCATTTCAGCAGAAATGTCATTTACTACAGGAGTGGAAAATTGCTACTTCTTGACAAGTAGTTTTTTTTTTTTCCTCTAGCACAGTCAGGAAAACAATTTTCATTTTGGGTGAAAAAAATACATTGTCATTCTGTTTTACTCACAGATACGAGAACACACATCAGCACACTCACAGAGCAGAGTCGATGAATACAGCCTGACTGCTGATGGCCTCCTGAGTCTGTGCATAGTGAAGTGTACTTGCAGGGTAGTGTATCACTTCTAGATATGTAAGTAATAACTCTGCACGTTGATTGCACCCTCGCTTGCCTGAATAATGCTATGGAGTTTTCTAAACCATTTCATTCAACAATCAGAGTTCCATGTTTAAAAAAAAAAAAAAACCTTTCAATGAGACATCATTCAGTACGCCACTGATTGCATTTACTGAGATGCTCTAATACCTTGACATGAACTGTTTGGGAAGTAGTGGTTGATAAGAGGACTCATCTTGGAAGGAATAAGTGCCCCTCAAACCATGGAATTCTTAGCAATCAAAGAGTGTCAGAGCCTTCATGGTGATTCAAACCGTGAGGAACGAAAATAAGGAGACTGAGAACAGAGAAAGGAAAGACTATGCATGTCTAATATCAATAGCATATCAATATGCTAAAAATACTAGATTCCAGTCATGGCCTCCTAACCCACACTTTATAAAAGAGATATTCAATATATCTTATTTTAATCAAGATCTATTTGAATTGCAAAGGCATAGTCCATAAATGCAATATTCTATTTATAGGAGTGTGGTGTAACCAAAACCATAAACAGACACTTGAATATTACAAATGCAGAATGATCCAGAAGTAAAAGAAAATAAGAAATATTTAAGCCAAAACACTACTGGATAAAGGTAGCAAACTGAAAACAGTTGTTAATATAAGGGTAATTATTCTATCTGATAAAATTATTCAAAACAGTCTGTATTCTTGCTGTGCTCAAGAGGCAACTTCGAGGGCACTGAAAGTTTGCACTGGATTCATTGCATAAAGCCAGGGGCCCCCAAGTCTATATCTTAGTATGTGTGTGTGTGTGTGTGTGTGTGTATCCATGCATATGTATATATATATATATATATATATATATATATATATATATATATATATATATATATATATATACACACACATATGTATGTATGTATTTACATATATAAATGTATGTATTTACATATATAAATGTCTTCATTTTCTGAAGTGCAACTATAAGAATTCTCACAAAACTTCAATGGCACAAATATAGCTTAACTTGTTCTCATTCTGCTAACATCACTAGCCACTAGGAAGAAGCAAAGACCACTGAGGCAGAAGCCACCCTCATTCTGCGCTCTAACTAATCCCCATGAAATCTGACTCTTCCAATAAGTAAAGTTTCCATATCAAGGAGCAGACGAACATTCAGAGGTCATCACTAATCCTTTTTCCCTGCTTTCTGATATTTAATTTCCTTCATATATCCTTTGCCTCAACCAAATCTACGCCAAATACTTATATCTTGCCTTCAACTATCAGAAACTCCACTCTCTCCTTGAAATATGGATTTTTCCTTTGGTAATTTCTAATTAAACTGAGAATTTAATAAAAATCAAAACAAATAATCAGAACTTGCAGAATAGAGGTATCAATTCAAGTCATCTAACCAGAGAAGTTTAAAAAGAAAAAGGAAACACTCCAATGTTACACTAGGCAATACTGATAACCATAAAGGCCAGGCTAGATCAAGTTATGTAACAGAACTGACCTCTAGCTGCAGGTATCTGGAAGCTGGTTTGGTTGCAAAAGACCTCTGAAGCTGAACAAAAAGCCCTTCTTCCCCAAATAGAATGCCCAGATGGCAGAATCCCAAAATGGAAGAAATCAATGTTCAGAAGTGAATATCTTCACTACCTCCTTATTTCCCTGTAGAGAGCTGTATTGGGGTGCTATGCCACCTGGCAAGACTTGACATTGACCACAGTGAAATTCCTCTCCCAGCCTTAGAGCAGGAATTCCTGTGCTAGCCATAATCACCTCTACCTAGGGTGGAGTGCTTAGACCAAGGTGAAGCCCTTTGTTCTCCAAGGACAGACACTTCCTAAGAGACACTAACAGACACCAGAAGCCAGCCTCCTGTGGAGCAAGCAAACCTGTTCCGCAGGCCTTTTCCAGCCTTTGGGGGAAGGGTCTTCCCCTGCCTATATATATTTGAAGACCCCCATTAAACTTTGAGCCTTGAGCTGTAAGATCCCAAAAACCGAGGGTGCCCCAGCACCCCACATCCCGGAAAGCGACACCCAAATCACTCGCGAGAAACGGTCTCGATGCAATAGCATGAGGATTTCGTTATTTCCAGAATTCTGGGTTCCAGAGCTGTACACTGCGCAGGGCTAGAGGACTGTGGACCACGAATGCCGAATTGAAACAGCTTTTATAAGTTTACGACAAAGCCCTCGAATCACAAACCAATCATTTCTTAGCATGGAGAGCCCGCAAAATGCGAGCCAATAGATTTGTACCACTCCGTAGTTTTTAGGACAATCAGTTTAAATTATCAGAGCCCGTGCTCAGTGAACCAATTAGTTTTCTATAATGTCTACAGCTGCATGAACTCCTGCTTAGGGGCAATGGCGTAAGTTTACAGAAGATAAGCTTAGCCCATTTCCAGTTACCCTATGGGGCCAGGATCACCTATTCAAGGCCTTTCTGCTATGTCTAAACAAAGGGCAGGCTCTGGAATGTGACCTTTTACCTAGTTTCTAACAAAGCCAGATAGCATTTTAAACTACTGATTTCTTGGGGTCATTAGAATTAGGCTGTATTATTTTCTATCCTTTCAGAGCAGGAAATCTTGTCTTGGTTCTGTTTCTCCCATCACCCCGTTCCTATCCCCAGCTTTCCTTCCAGGGAACCCAGTAATCCATTCAAATGGCTACATCAAACCTGGAAAGGAAGCTGGGAATAGAGGGGGGGGGGGGCAGCAAAAAAAGAACGGAGACTAAAACAACACCAGCTGCTCAAAGTCTCATGGTTTAATGGGAGACTCAGTATTTTAAAGTTTCAGGCAAGACCCTTCCCCCAAATTCCTGGGTGTGTTCTGGGGAACTGGTCTGGCTATTCACTGGGCACCTTGACTCCACTGCTCAGGCAGCTGGGCTGGTCAGCTGCTTAATTCAGGAATCGTAGACCTGGAGGAACAATGAATTTCATCTTCACTCTGAGTGCTCTACCCTAAGTGGAGCAGGATTATAGCTAACAC
Source organism: Apodemus sylvaticus (assembly GCF_947179515.1). NCBI lineage: Eukaryota > Metazoa > Chordata > Mammalia > Rodentia > Muridae > Apodemus > Apodemus sylvaticus. Next base: position 140,774,568 of record NC_067473.1, on the reverse strand, counting down.
AGGAATTTCTGCTTGCTCAACAAAGGCTGGGAGAGGAACTTCACCTTGGTCAATGTCATGTTCCTACCAAGTGGCATGACACCCCAATATGACTCTCTACATTTCCTCCCCCTACCCAAGAACTGAAAAACAGGTCTAGCTCCACCCACCATTCCCAAAATCTGTATTTCTCATTGAGGAGAAATAGTTTCCTAAGACTGAGGTCTGAGATCTCACCTAAGCATGATGTCTGTAGCAGCTCCAGGAATGGATTGAAAATCAACATTGACAGGAATATTTGGACAACATCAGAATCTGTGTTCTGATGTAAGCTCATCTAAAATTATTGCTGATCCCTGGTGCATTAAAAATAGGCATGGTCATTCCTCCAGCTTGATCAAAGAAAACTGGAGAGCAGATTGTAATGTGTGGCCATGACTGAGAACCAAGTCTGTGCTGGTACCTCTAAAACAATAGTGTGAGAACTAGATGATATGAGATTTTAAAAACAGATGTAGACGTTGGAGGTGGTGGCTCAGCAGTTATGAACTCTTGCTCTTCCAGAGAACTTGGTTTCCATATCAGGTTGTTCACAACTGCCTGTAATTCCAGTTGCTGGGAATCTGAAACTCTCTATCCTCTGTGGGCATACATGGGCACACATTCACACACACACACAATTATAATTAAAACTTAAGCCTTAAAATTCAAAGAGAAGTAGCCACAGCTTTGCCACTAACTAAATATCTTCCCTAAATAAATCACTTCTCCTTCACTGGGCTTACTTCATCATCTCTACAATGAGAAGTGAGATTGGTGGTCCCGTCCAGCTGTATAATAATTTCTAATCATCTTCCCTGTGGTTTTAAGCATGTCTAGAAGCATCACTGATGAATTATATTAACTCTCAGCCTTAGAAAAATTTTCCCACACCATGATATTGTAAAGATGTAGTGAGGCTCATCCAGCATCCTCTTGTGATCAAGACAGAAAAGTACTTATTTGGGAAATGATGGTGAACTGAAAGACCTACGGCCCTCATGAGAAAATTAGACCCCTAGCAAACTTAGAGCCTGAGACAGAAATAGAGTCAGAACTGCATGTTTGGCTATGCCCCACCTTACTGGACCCTTAGTTCTGAGAATTAGCCTGGCCCCAGGGCTAGAACATCCTACTCCAGGAACTAGGTAACCCGCAAAATTTGAGCCATCCTGTACTTCCCCATTCCATGCATGTTTTTTCCTCCACCTCTTGCCTTGTGGTTTTCCCCTTTAAATATCCTTGACTTCAGTTGCTCGGGGTCGAACTCCTATACCCCTGCATGGGATATGATCTCGACCTCAGTACACTGGTTTCCCGAATAAACCTCATGTGATTGCAGCAAGGATGGTTTTTCATGAGTTCTTGGGGGTCGCGTTATCCCACAATTTGAGTGAGGGTCTCCCCTCTCCAGGAGTCTTTCAGAATCAATGAGATGAAAGATGGCAATGAAAACTGAAGAGAGAAGGGCCAATGCTCAAAACTCAAGTTCACTGTTCACAACATTCTCTTTATGCTAGGCCTCACAATAAAACCCAAGGCCTCAGATAACAGCCTGTCACATAACAGCAGGCAAATAGCAATTGGATGGGAACAAATAATCATTGTCCGAAGCTCCTGAGTTTGTGGGTTACTCGTTACCCAGTGAAACCAAGCTGGCTTTAAGAATAGCTGATAATGTCTTTAACAAAATGAGACTCCAAGGCCAACCTGAACCCTAGTGATCCAAATGCTCTCAAACGAAGGAACATGGTTCCTCTAGTGATATGGCCTCTCCTCATACAGTGATTATTGTGACTGCTTTAAAACAACCCTTTTCAGTGAAAAGGCCATAAGTTGCCTGCCTCAAAACTACCAATGGAGTTCATAAAAACTCCAGATTCTTAGGTCATTCCAAGACTTGATAAACCAGAATTCAGAGCCTGAACTCAGATAGCTTTGACCCTCCTAAACCCTGTAGTCTCACATTTACACTTGAGGTGTGGTTTTGAAATTACAGTGAATAAAAATCAACAGACTTGTTAGTGCACAGATTTCTGTCAGAACACAAAGTCTCTGAGGTAGAGGCTCTGTACATAACCTGAGCACTGACTGACAAGTCTAGCAATTCCCCAGATCATACCGCACAGTACAGGGCTGGCCCTCTGGTTTGAGAGGTATCAGTATACACTTGGTTCTCAATCATGGCCATGCTGTCTAATCATCAAGGAAACAAAACACACATGACTTATTCCTATTCCATATATTCTGATATAATTAGTCTAGGTAATGGACTGGACATTGAGATTGCTTAGAATAAGGCAGATGATATTTAGTATGGCCAATGTTGTTACCTAACCCTAAAGTCCATCAAAGATTTTGGCATTCTTGCCCCAAACTTGCTCACTCTTACCCAAAACAGAAAAGGCTTCCAGAAAATAGTTACTAAACATACAGGTTTTACTCTGAGTTCTTGAATCCACTGAAAATTCGGAGGCATTGCCTCCAGGCTTCAGTCCTGTTTCGCTTCCATTTTAATAAGACCACATTCTCTTTCATCATTTCCTATATTGCTCTTCATGGTAAGGTTTCATTTGCTGAACGAGTCCCTTGACTAAAAGAAATATTTGAAAACCACTATTATAAGAGAAAGGGCACTCAACTGAAAATCAGCAGGTCTCTTTGCCAGCTAGAGTCATTTAGCCTTCCTGACCTTCAACTTCTCACTTGATCATCTCTAGGAACAACAGATTCTGTTTGTGTAGGATTTTCAAGTTATAAATGATAGTTTTCAATACACACAATAGTGGGCAATTTGCTTCACATGCTGTGTTAGCTTTCCATCATCATAAAAAATAGCTGAAATATATCAACCTGTGAGGAAAAGGTTTATTTTAATCCACAACTTTAGTACTACATCCTTCCAAAAATCTTTAACAGGTTTAAAATGACCTCTTGTGCTGGCAAGATGGCTTATTGGTAGTTACTTCTCAGGCCTGATGATTTAAATTTAATCTCTTTGCACTACATAGTGGATGGAGAGGACAGCTCATTCAAGTTGTCTCCTGATCTCCACAAACACACCATTCTCCAGCACCACTATGCACACGAAAAATAAATGAATAAACAAATAAGTGTTTTTGAGGGGCCTCCTCCTTTGCCTCTATTTCCTAGTGTATGCCTCTCACATCTAACTACTATCCTTGCCTATCCATGTCAACGCTATGCTCCAAGCATCTGGTAAATGGCAGGGGATCCTACTTCTTCACTACTTTCAGTATCTGCACCTCTGGTCCATTTTATTTTATTTTTTTGTTGTTGTTGTTGTATTTCTACAACCTGGTACATTCTACAGTATCCCATTCTATTCATTTATCTCTAGCTCCTGGTTCAGGAATGATTTCCTCCAGGAAGCAACTTTCAAGCCTGCTTCCCTCCCAGCCACTTCCCTCAACATTCCTATTCTCTTCATTAGCCTAAATTATAAACTATGCCTCCACTGTTCTCCTCAGACACCTTGCAATGACTTTATCCAGATTCTCTATGTTCAACCAGTGAGTCACTGTTTATCTGTAAAGACTAAACTCCTCCAAAGCACTATTGTGTAGCACATAGGCCGCATAAATATTTATTTATAATAATGTCTACTTTCCGTGGTTCTGATAACTTACCTCTTAAAACACCCAAATATTGACAGTTCCTATGAATCCAAAGTCATCCTAAACTGATACCCACATATGAACAATCAACAGTTAATCACTGGCATATTCACCCATATTCACTCTACCTATTAATTTTGCTTTGCAAAAATTAACGGAGGATATTTGTACTGTCACATAAAATAATCATTCCCTGACTCCCATCTGGGAATGGACCCACTTACCCTTCTATGACTTCCCCCTCAAATATGATCTAAATTTCTACAACACATATGCCACATGACCTACAAGTTCACCTTCTGTGCATGTGTGAAACCATCTGTTTGTATATTTGGCAAACACACACACTAGAAAGAACAAGTCCTAAAGCTCAATTCCTCATACCACAACATAGACAAAATTCAATCATCTATCCATAACAGAATACATAACAAATGATAGTATAGTCACTCAAATGAACACAAGTCTTTCTTTGCTTGATTGTCTAGCCTGACATGAATAGCCTCCACCATGTGCTTCCAACACAATAGTCTGCGCTATTTTACCATTCCATCACCACAAATATGGACTGAGATTTCTGAAACCGTCTTTCAAATTAAGGTTTTCCTCTTCTTAGTTTCTGTTATACATTTTAGTCACAGAAATATGATCTGGAGTGGCAAGTTTTTCTTCATTGACAGGGTCTTAAGAGGTATGACAGAGGATAAGAAGGTAGAGAAGATAGAAAGCTGAGGCCAGGAGATATTACATACTATGTTTTATGCCAAGCAAGCTTATTAATAAATCCAGTATCTTAGATACAGCCTTCCTAAAAGGAAAAATGAACCTATAATACACTAGATGAAGTCAGCAAGAAGCTATTTAAGTAAAGTTTCACAAAGAAAACACAGGAGATCTCAAGTGGGTCACAGATTAGAACACACAATGGCCTTGAAAGAGTTAACTCCAATCTCTTCAGTGGGAAAAGCCAAATTCTCAATAACTGAAGTTTTAACTTCTTTAAGTTCCAAGCCTCAGCCGTAGATGGGACCAGGCCAAGTCTGCCTCTGAGCATGGACACAGAGCAACGTTCCTTCTGTTCTTTCACCAGGGCCTCAGAGAAAGCCTTGGATTGGTTCATATCTCAACAGGAGTGGGACATAATCAAAACACTCAGAAACTATTAGCAAACAAAAGCAAGAAATAAAAGAGTACTGCATATAGTCTATGAATATATATGGGACAATTCAATGGCACAAGGAATTGATTAATAGCATTAGAACTCAAAGAAGCAGGAAGCTAAGAACTGGAAGAAGAACTGATGGGATTCTTGGGTAATAGTAGTATTCTGCTTCTTTTTTTTTTATTCGATATAATTTTTTATTTACATTTCAAATGATTTCCCCTTTTCTAGCCCCCCCACTCCCCGAAAGTCCCATAAGCCCCTTTCTCTTCCCCTGTCCTCCCACCTACCCCTTCCCACTTCCCCGTTCTGGTTTCTGCTTCTTTATAAAGGTGTTGTGTGTACTTTTATTTTGAAATTAATTGATAAATGGAATTTAATATGTATACTTTTCTATAGGTATATAAGAGCAAAATGATCCAGAATTACACAGAGAAATATTGCATGCTGTTCTCCTAGGTTTCTGTCCATTTGACTCAAACTAGAGTCCTCTAGAAAGAGAGAACCTCACTTGAAGAATTGTCTTCATCAAATCAGCCTGGGGGCATGTCTGAGGGTCACTTTCATAATTACCACTTGATGCAGGATGACCTAGAATACTATGACCAGTGCAATTCCTAGGAATGTGGGCCTGCAAAAGAAAAAAAAATAGCTGAGCAAGCCAATAGCCAACATTCCTTTGTGGTCTCTGCTTCAGGTCTAGCACTTAGTGATGGTCCGTGTCTTAGTCATGATTTCTATTCCTGCTCAAATATCAAGACCAAGCAATTTAGGGAGGAAAGGGTTTATTCAGTTTACACTTCCACATTGCTATTCATCATGAAAGGAAGTCAGAACTGGAACTCATGTAGGTCAGGAAACAGGAACTGATGCAGAGGATAAGGCTTGCTTCCTCTGGCTTGTTCACCCTGCTCTCTTATAGAATCTAAGACTACTAGCCCAGGGATGGCACCACCCACAAGGGGCCCTCCCACCATGATCAGTAATTGAGAAAATGCCCCACAGCTGGTTCTCATGGAGGCACTTCTGAAACTGAAGCTCCTTTCTCTGTGATAACTTCAGCCTGTGTCAAGTTGACACACAAAACCAGTCAATACAATTGACCCTTGTCAACTTGCCACACAAACACATCACTATTAAACCTCAACCTTATTCATCCCCAATATCTAAATAACTTTAAAAGTCCCACAATCTTTACATATTAAAAGTTCAATCCCTTTAAAATATCCAATCTCTTTTAAAATTCAAAGTCTTTTTACAATTAAGTCTCTTATCTGTGAGTTCCACTAAAATACTTTCTTCTTTCAAGAGGGAAAAATATAAGGGCACAGTCACAATCAAAAGCAAAAATCAAACTCCAACCATCCAATGTCTGGGATCCAACTCACAATCTTCTGGGCTCCTCCAAGGGCTTGGGTCACTTCTCCAGGTCTGCCCTTTGTAGCACACACCTTGCCTTCTAGGCTCCAGATATCTGTACTACACTGCAGCTGCTCTTCTTGGAAGTCATCTCATGGTATGGGCATCTCCAAAACACTGTTGTCTTCTGCTGTAATTAGGCTTCACCAATAGCCTCTCATAGGCTCTTTTCATAGTGCCAAGCCTCAACTCCTTTGCATGACCCTTTCAGTCCTGGGCCATCAATTGCAACTGAGGCTGCACCTTCACCAATGGCCTTCCATGGCCTCTCAGAGTGCTGACCCTCAGCTGCTCTTCATGACCCCTTCATGCCTTCAAAACCAGTACCACCTGGGTGACTCTTACACATTACCAAGTCCAGTCACAGCACAAGGTACAACCTTGGCTATCTCTGGAACACAGCCTCTGTCCTCTCAGAAAGCACCTCCCAGATTTCACCTCAATGATGCTGGTCTCTTCTTAATCACTACTAATTTCTTATCTCCAGCTAACAAGCATCAATGGTCCCAGTCAGTAATGCAAAAGTTTTGCTTTAGTGGTTCTGGTATCTTGAAGAATCACGGGTGATTCTTCAGCCCCAGCTACGGAAAACCAAAGAATCTTCACAATCAAAACAGTAACCGACCTGATAAAAGTCTTTAATCTTCCCACTGAAATTTCACAAGCTAGGCCTCCATCTTCTGCACTGTTCTCAACATTATCTTCCAAGCTCCTACAGAACCTCCCACAGAGCTCTTATCATCCCAATGGCTCTTCTAGCTCAAAGTTCCAAAGTTCTTCCACAGTCCTCCCCCAAACATGGTCAGGTTGTCACAGGAATACCCCACTATGCCGGTAACAATTTGTCTTAGTCAGGGTTTCTATTCCTGCACAAACATCATGACCAAGAAGCAAGTTGGAGAAGAAAGGGTTTATTCAGCTTGCACTTCCACATTGCTGTTCATCACCAAAGGACATCAGGGCTGGAACTCAAGCAGGTCAGGAAGCAGGAGCTTATGCAGAGGCCATGGAGGGATGTTACATACTGGTTTGCTTCCCCTGGCTTGCTCAACCTCTTATATAACCCAAGAGTTCTAGCCTAGAGATGGCATTAACCACAAGCTGCCCCCTCTTGATCAGTAATTGAGAAAATTCCCCACAGCTGGATCTCATGGAGGCACTTCCCCAATTGAAGTTCCTTTCTCTGTGATAATTCCATCCCATGTCAGGTTCACACACTCAAGTTCACACACACACACACACACACACACACACACATACACCAGCCTGCACAGCCTGTAATGTTGACATAAAAGTCCAATAAATGTATATGTATGTGTATATGTTTGTAGAGAGGGGAAATGTTCTATATAAGAGGATTTATCATCCTGTAGTATGTAAACTCCTTAAAATATACTTTTTTTCTGGAAATTGGGTGGAAGCCAACAGTACACAAGTCATTGATTCTGCTTATGATTACTATCACTCACAATCATTAATTCTATAAATTCTGAACATTATGGAAGGATGAGATTGATAGGCTCTATCAATACACAGAGCATCCAAATTTCTCTTGCACAAATACGAAAAGACTGGAAACAAGACAGCATTCAGAGAAAAAAAATAAGTCAATAAATCATGATGCCTGTGCCAGCCATGCTCAGCAATCCAGTCTACCCAGTGTGCTATTTACAAACTTATAAGAAAGCTTGTGGAATTTCAGAAATCATACAACCTTGTAAATAATGCATCTTGTTCTGTGAAAATCATACAGTGAATAATACATCTGACTCAGGGGCTCTGAAATCCAGAACAAAGAATGAGACTGTGGAGAATGTCAGGTGACCTGAACTATGTGCTCAAAGCTATGCAATATTATTAACATTAATGCTGCCTAAGTACACTAAGGAAGAAGAAATTAAAAGAAGAAAGGGGGAAGGCTTTACCTTCTTAGAATTACAGAGACAATCAGAATCTTTCAGAATGGGGCATGAGAGGCTGTGAGAGAAAATATCGTTGGGAGGCATTTAATCCCTTAGACATACGGATATTAAGGTAGCTGTGAACATTCATTTGCTGGTCTTCGCAGAACCCAGAAGAGACTAGGAATGCAATCTAAAGACAACATATGGTAGAAGGGTAAAAGAAAGAGAAAGTGTCCTCCAAGCTCTTTGATTTCTCAAAAGTGTTCTCAGATACCCAAGTCCCAGGGCCCAGCTCAAACCACAATCTGGTGTTCTATCCACTTTGGCAATATACTGGATTTCACTGACAAGGGATCAAGCCAGAAAGAATAAAAAGAACAAGGTTGCCATGGTTTCTGTAGCCAACTCCAGGGGTATATATATTCCTTGCCTACATTTGGAGATCCTGGTTGACTAAATAGAATGGATCATAAGTTGATAACCTCCCAGGATGCCTGACAGTCAGTAATTCTGCTTACAGAATTGATTTCTGGCCTTTGAAGAGGCATTTATCTCAGGTCAAGCCAATGAAGTCACAGCCCTTGTTATTCTGTATAAAATGACTAACAAGCACCTAGGGCTCTTCTGAGGGAGGGTCAACCCACAGTGCTTCCTTCCTTTACCAGCAAAATGACATTGTAAAGAAGTATTTATTTTTCGGTAAAGATCACTAAACTGAAGCCATTTAAATCTGGTACTATTTCAAGCAAAGGGGAGTTGTTTTCGCTAGAGTCCAGACAAACTGACAGAGAGACAGGAAATGGAAATGGAAAGAAATGGAACCTTTTTGGAGACCCCCTAATACTGCCATGATCACAGAAATAATGCAACTTCAACTTTCCAGTTTAATTTTCATTTTGCCTTATTTTTTCCTGTCAAACTAGTTACAATGGAAGTCTAACAGACTGGATACTGGGATGTTTGTATTAGGGATATTCATAGGTTTAGTTTTTTCTGGATACTGTCTTATCAGCCATAGACTTAGGGAGACGATCTAGATTATCAAATGGTAAATTACACTAAGCTATGAAAAATCTCAAGGAAATTTTTGAAGGAAAAGATTTATCTGCATTGCAACATTATCATACACCAAAAGAAAAGACATTAATATGTTCTCAATTCACTATCCCATCTTTACATAGCAGGTATCATGGTTTGAATGAGAAATGTTCCCTATAGGCTCACATATTTGAACACATGCTCTCCAGTTTGTGACAATTTTTGAGATTATGTAAAATTTAGAAGGTGGACCCTTCCTGGGGGAAGGATATCACTGGGAGTGGGCGTTGAGAATTCATACCATGTTCCCCACATCTCTCTTTCTTCACAGGTACATATACATATGCATACACATATATACATATGTGTTTCATGTCTAGTTTCATGTCAACTTGACAAAAGCTAGAGTGATTGTAGAGGAGGGAACTTCATTCAAAAAATGCTTGAGAAGATTCAGCTATAGGAAGGCCTATAGGAAGAGCATTTTCTTAATTAAAGATTGATGCAAGAGGGTCCAGCACATTCTGGGTGTGGCTTCCACTGGGCAGGTTTCCTGAACTCTATAAGAGAGCAGGCTGAGCAAGCCATGGGAAACAAGGCAGTCAGCAGCTTCGGCTCCATGGCCTCTGTATCAGCTCCTGCTTCTACATTACTGTTCTGTTTAAGTACCTGTCTTGAGGTCTTTTGATGGTAGACCAAGATGTGGAAGTACACGGCAAATTAGTACCAGCAGAATAGAGTATTGCTATGACAAACCTGACCATGTTTGAGGGAAGACTGTGGAAGGACATTGGAACTTTGGGCTAGAAAAGCCATTGAGTTTTGAGCGCTCAGGGGGATGTTCTGTGCAACCTGAGAGATCTGAATGTTGAGAGCAATGCAGAAGATGGAGTCCTGGTTTGTGAAGTTTCAGAGGGAAGTTCAAGAGTCCTTTAAGGTGTCGATCAGGGCATTTCCTGTTTTGAGTTACGAATCTGTGACTCTTGTCAGCTGGGTCTTAAGAATCAACAGTGATTAATAAGAACTAATAAACTGAAACCTTTACTTTGCTGTGAATATTAAATGCTGGTCAGCTGGAGCTGAGGTTAGCAGTGATTAAGAGTCCAGCAACATTAGGGTGAAAGTTTCAGGGGATTATTTCCTGGGAGTCTACATGGAGAAACTTACATTCCAGAGGTAGCTAGCTTATGCCATGCTCTGGCAGGTGAACTTGGTAGTTTAAAGTTAAGCAAGGTGGTATTGGTTGTGAAGGCATGAAAGGTTCATAGAGTGCAGCTGAGACTTGACACTGTGAGAGGCCAGAATTGTCCATTGGAGAAGGTGCAGCAGTAGCATTTGAAGGCCCAGTATTAAAAGGATCATGCAAAGAAGTTGAGGCTTGGCCCCATAAAGATAGCCCAGGAGAGGCTAGTGGTGAAAGTATAATCTGGTTACAGCAAAAGACTCCAGAATTTCAAGAATGGCCAGTAGCGTGGAATGACCACCAAGGACAGCAGCAATCGTAGAGTGAAGCTAGCCTACATTTGAAGAGAAAGTGAGTGTGCTGTAGAGAAAGGAGCTGGAGAAGTACCCCAAACCTTTTGAAGGAGCCCAGAAGATTGGGAGTGGATCCCAGATTAATTGTACGTAGAGTTATTTCACTATCCGAATTTTGGTTTTGATTTATTCAGATTGTGTCTGTGTCTTGGTTCTTTCCTCTTGAAGTAAGTGTTTAATTTATTTTTGATTTGACAGGAGTCCACAGTTGAGAGACTTTGAATTTTAAAAGACTTTGGATTTTTAAAAGACTGGCTATTTTAAAGAGACTGAATTTTTAGATGTTTGAATTTTTAAAGACTGTGGGACTTTTAAATTTTGGAATGTTTTATATTGTGATGTTCCTATTAATGTGAGATCTTGAGGAGGAATAAGAGTGGAAATTGTGTGGCTTAATAGCAATTTGTTTGTGTTTCAAGTGGACAGAGAGTCAGTTGTGCTGGCTAGTTTTATGCACAACTTTCTCTCTGAAGATTAGGAAGTCACAGTGGAGAAAATATCTCAATCATACCTGATTCACTAGTGACTGATTTGGGGAGGGTTTAGGCCATTGTGGGCATGGAAACCCCTGAAGAGGTAGTCATGGATCCTGTAAAATATGGTGGTTCATAACCATTCATGTACCGGGGAAGCAAACCAAGAAGCAGCACTTCTCCACGACCTCTCCATTAGTTCCTGACTTAACTTGTTTGACTCCTTCTCCTGACTTCCTTTAGTGATAGTCAAGAGGAAGTATAAGCCAAATGAACCTTTTCTCCTCACCTTGTTTTGAACATGGTGTTTCATCACAGCAACAATAACCCTAACTAAGGCAACCCATTTCCTTCATAAGTCATTGGATGCTGCTTAAAGATTTTTTTTTGTTTGTTTGTTTTTTTCGAGACAGGGTTTCTCTGTGTAACCCTGGCTGTCCACTGTCCATAGACCAGGCTGGCCTTGAACTCAGAAATCTGCCTGCTTCTGCCTCCCAAGTGCTGGGATTAAAGTTGTGTGCCACCACTGCCCAGCTTAAAGATTTATTTTTATTTTATCTGCATGTACCTTTTGGCTACATATATGCCTCTGTATGAGGTGCCCCCAGTACATGCAAATGCCAAAAGAAGTTTTTGAGTTCCCCAGAAACTGGTATTGTGAATGGTTATGAACCACCATATCAGTGCTGGGGATTAAACGTGGGTCTTTTGAAAAAAAAAAAAAAAGCAAGGGATCATAACTTCTGAACTCTCTCTCCAACCTTTTGTCATGATGTTTAATCACAGCAACAAAAAGTAACTTAAGCACAATGATATCAAATAAAATAGACAAGTAATGTCATCTAACCCAAACATTCCTTCAAACCAAGAAGCATTGTATCAACCAATCTTTACAATATTCTGATAATATCCTCATAATAATTCAAACAATCATTGTTAGTATCCCATATGTTTGGTCTATTACCATCATGATTTCATAAGTAATAAAACTGAGGAGCGTATTAGAAAATATGAGTCAAAGTAATGATTAAATGTTAGTAAATAAATTAAAATAACAAATATTGGCCAGAAAGTAGAGGAAAAAGGAGCCCTGAAACACGGTTCGAGGAAATGTGAATTAGTACAGCCATTATAAGGAGAATCCTCCTCAAAAGAGTGATGATAGAACTGCAATATTATCTAGCCACTCACTTTTTTTTTATTCGATATAATTTACTTACATTTCAAATGATTTCCCCTTTTCTAGCCCCCCACTCCCCGAAAGTCCCGTAAGCCCCCTTCTCTTCCCCTGTCCTCCCACCCACCCCTTCCCACTTCCCCGTTCTGGTTTTGCCGAATACTGCTTCACTGAGTCTTTCCAGAACATGGGGCCACTCCTCCTTTCTTCTTGTACCTCATTTGATGTGTGGATTATGTTTTGGGTATTCCAGGTTTCTAGGTTAATATCCACTTATTAGTGAGTGCATACCATGATTCACCTTTCGAGTCTGGGTTACCTCACTTAGTATGATGTTCTCTAGCTCCATCCATTTGCCTAAGAATTTCATGAATTCATTGTTTCTAATGGCTGAATAGTACTCCATTGTGTAGATATACCACATTTTTTGCATCCACTCTTCTGTTGAGGGATACCTGGGTTCTTTCCAGCATCTGGCAATTATAAATAGGGCTGCTATGAACATAGTACAGCATGTATCCTTATTACATGTTGGGGAATCCTCTGGGTATATGCCCAGGAGTGGTATAGCAGGATCTTCTGGAAGTGAGGTGCCCAGTTTTCGGAGGAACCGCCAGACTGATTTCCAGAGTGGTTGTACCAATTTGCAACCCCACCAGCAGTGGAGGAGTGTTCCTCTTTCTCCACGCCCTCTCCAACACCTGCTGTCTCCTGAATTTTTAATCTTAGCCATTCTGACTGGTGTAAGATGAAATCTCAGGGTTGTTTTGATTTGCATTTCCCTAATGACTAATGAAGTTGAGCATTTTTTAAGATGCTTCTCAGCCATCCGAAGTTCTTCAGGTGAGAATTCTTTGTTTAACTCTGTACCCCATTTTTAATAGGGTTGTTCAGTTTTCTGGAGTCTAACTTCTTGAGTTCTTTATATATATTGGATACTAGCCCTCTATCTGATGTAGGATTGGTGAAGATCTTTTCCCAATTTGTTGGTTGCCGATTTGTCCTCTTGATGGTGTCCTTTGCCTTACAGAAACTTTATAATTTTATGAGGTCCCATTTGTCAATTCTTGCTCTTAGAGCATACGCTATTGGTGTTCTGTTCAGAAATTTTCTCCCTGTACCAATGTCCTCAAGGGTCTTCCACAGTTTCTTTTCTATTAGTTTCAGAGTGTCTGGCTTTATGTGGAGGTCCTTGATCCATTTGGATTTGAGCTTAGTACAAGGAGACAAGGATGGATCAATTCGCATTCTTCTGCATGCTGACCTCCAGTTGAACCAGCACCATTTGTTGAAAAGGCTATCTTTTTTCCATTGGATGTTTTCAGCCTCTTTATCGAGGATCAAGTGGCCATAGGTGTGTGGGTTCATTTCTGGATCTTCAATCCTGTTCCATTGATCCTCCTGCCTGTCACTGTACCAATACCATGCAGTTTTTAACACTATTGCTCTGTAGTATTGCTTGAGGTCAGGGATACTGATTCCCCCAGATTTTCTTTTGTTGCTGAGAATAGTTTTAGCTATCCTGGGTTTTTTGTTGTTCCAGATGAATTTGATAATTGCTCTTTCTAGCTCTGTGAAGAATTGAGTTGGGATTTTGATGGGTATTGCATTGAATCTGTATATTGCTTTTGGCAAAATGGCCATTTTAGCTATATTGATTCTACCGATCCATGAGCATGGGAGGTTTTCCCATTTTTTGAGGTCTTCTTCCATTTTGTTCTTCATAGTCTTGAAGTTCTTGTCACACAGATCTTTCACATGTTTGGTAAGAGTCACCCCAAGATACTTTATACTGTTTGTGGCTATTGTGAAGGGGGTCATTTCCCTAATTTCTTTCTCAGCCTGCTTATCCTTTGAGTATAGGAAGGCCACTGATTTGCTTGAGTTGATTTTATAACCTGCCACTTTGCTGAAGTTGTTTATCAGCTGTAGGAGCTCTCTAGTGGAGTTTTTTGGGTCACTTAGGTAGACGATCATGTCATCTGCAAATAATGATAGTTTGACTTCTTCCTTTCCTATTTGTATCCCTTTGACCTCCTTATGTTGTCGAACTGCCCGAGCTAGTACCTCAAGTACAATATTGAAAAGATAAGGAGAAAGGGGGCAGCCTTGTCTGGTCCCTGATTTCAGTGGGATTGCTTCAAGTTTCTCTCCATTTAGAGTGATGCTGGCTACCAGTTTGCTGTATATTGCTTTTACTATGTTTAGGTATGGGCCTTGAATTCCTGTTCTCTCCAAGACCTTAAGCATGAAAGGATGCTGAATTTTGTCAAATGCTTTTTCAGCATCCAATGAAATGACCATGTGGTTTTGTTCTTTGAGTTTGTTTATGTAGTGGATTGCATTGATGGATTTCTGTATATTGAACCAACCCTGCATTCCTAGGATACAGCCTACTTGATCATGGTGGATGATCGTTTTGATGTGTTCTTGGATTCGGTTGGCAAGAATTTTGAGTATTTTTGCATCGATGTTCATAAGGGAAATTGGTCTGAAGTTCTCTTTCTTTGTTGGATCTTTGTGTGGCTTTGGTATCAGCGTAATTGTGGCTTCGTAGAAGGAATTGGGTAGTGTTCCTTCTGTTTCTATTTTGTGGAATAGTTTGAAGAGTATTGGTGTTAACTCTTCTTTGAAGGTCTGATAGAATTCTGCACTGAAACTGCTTTTTTTGGTTGGAAGACTTTCTATGACTCCTTCTATTTCTTTAGGCATTATGGGACTGTTTAGATGGTCTAGTTGGTCCTGATTTAATTTTGGTATTTGGTATCTGTCAAGGAAATTGTCCATTTCCTCCAGATTCACCAGTTGTGTTGAGTACAGGCTCTTGTAGTAGGATCTGATGATTTTTTGGATTTCCTCAGTTTCCGTTGTTATATCTCCCTTTTCATTTCTAAGTTTGTTAATTTGGATACTTTCTCTGTGCCCTTTGGTCAGTCTGGGTAAGGGTTTATCTATCTTGTTGATTTTCTCTAAGAACCAGCTCCTGGTTTTGTTGATTTTTTGTATGGTTCTCTTTGTTTCTACTTGATTGATTTCGGCCCTGAGTTTGATGATTTCCTGCCTTCTACTCCTCTTGGGTGAAATAGCTTCTTTTTGTTCCAGGGCTTTCAGGTGTGTCATTAAGCTGGTAATGTATGCTCTCTCCATTTTCTTTTTGGAGGCACTCAGGGCTATGAGTTTTCCTCTTAGCACTGCTATTTTATTATATGCCCAAAATCAATTAAATCAATGATCAGTGAGATACTTGCACATCCATGTTCACTGTGGCATTATTCACAATAGCTAAAATATCAGGCCAGCCTAGATATTAATCAATAGATGAATGGATGAGTAAAATGTAGTATATATATATATACAATGGAATACTATCTAGCCATAAGAAAAATATGCTTCCAGAACATGCTGCAAATGGATGAACTGGAGGACATTATAGTAAGAGAACTAAAGCAGAGTCAGAAATGAAAGTATGACCAATCATCTCTTAGATCTGATATCAAAACAAAAGTTTGTCTGGAAGAAATCTAGGATGTACTAGACACTGGGAAGGTTATAAAGATGAGATAGAAGCGGAGTGGTTAAACCAGAATAACTAAGATAAAAAACTTAGGTAGTAGCAGATGCAGACAAAGATGTAGAGAAAGACGAACACTGCTCCATTGCTAGTGGGATTGCAAGCTGGCACAACCACACTGAAAATCAGTCTGGTGGTTCCTCATAAAATTGGACATAGCACTACCTGAAGACCCAGCCACACTACTCTGTATCCCAGAAGATGTTCCAACATATAACAAGGATACATGCTCCACTATGTTCATAGCAGCCTTATTTATAGTAGCCAGAAGCTAGAAACAACCCAGATGTTCTTCAACAGAGGAATAAGTACAGAAAATGTGGTACATTTACACAATGGAGTACTACTCAGCTATTAAAAACAATGACTTCATGAAATAGGCAGGCAAAAGGATGGAACTAGAAAAATATCCTGAGTGAGGTAATCTAATCACAAAAGAACACAAATGGTATGTACTCGCTGATAAGTGGATACTAGGGAAAAAAACCTCAGAATACTCACGACACAACTCACAGACCATATAAAGTTCAAGAAGAAGGAAGACCAAAGTGTGGATGCTTCAGTCCTACTTAGAAGGGAAAATAAATAATCAAGGGAGGTAAAGGGAGGGAGGGAACTATAAGGGAGAGGGGAAGGGGAGGGAATGAAAGTCTGCAGGATAAGGTGTGGGAAGAGATGGTAGAGATGTACAGAGGGTCAAGAAATTGAACAGAGGTGTGTATCAGTAGAGGATGGAGAACTGGGGTTAGCCACCAGAAAGCCCCAGATGCCAGGAAATCAAGAAGCTTCCAGGACCAAACAGAGATGTCATTAACTGAAAAACCCAACAAAGGGGAGAGAGAACTTGTAAAAACCATGTCTATAGGTTAGGCATGGCCCCTGTTTAAGAGATGGGACCACCCACCCATCTCAAAAAGTTTTAACCCAGAATTGTTCCTGTTTAAAGGAAATACAGGGATAGAGTAGAGCATAAACTGAAGGAAAGGCCATCCAGACTTCCCCTCCTGGGGATCCATCCCATATACAGACACTATTGTTGAAGCCAAAAAGTGCTTGCTGACAGGAGCCTGATATAGCTGTCTGCTAAGAGGCTCTGTCAGAGCCTAACCTATATAGATATGGATGCTTGGAGTCAACTATTGGACTGAGCTAGGGACTCCAATGCAAGACTTAGGGCAAGGACTGAAGGGCCTGAAGCAGTTTGAAACCCCACAGGAAGAACAACAATATCAACCAACCTGATTCCCAGAGCTCTCAAGGAATTAATCACCAACCAAAGAGTACATACACATGGGGAGACCCATTGCTCCAGCTGCATATGTTGCAGAGGATGGCCTTATCTGGAATCAATGGAAGGAGAGGCCCTTGGTCCTGTGTAGGCTTGATGCCTCAGTGTAGGGGAATGCTAGAGCAGTGAGGCAGAAGTGGGGATGGGTGGGGGAGCACCTTCATAGAAAAAGGGGAAGGAGATTGCAATAGAGGGTTTTAGGAGGGGCAACCGGAAAGGGGGATAACATTTGAAATGTACATAAATAAAATAACCAATAAAAAGTAAATGGAATGGTTAGATTTAATCTGATTATGATTAAGGGATATATAAAACTAAAACTCTGAACCTCATTAATATGCATAATTAGTACATATTGAAAAGGATGAAATAAGAGATGGAAGAAGAGAAGGAGGAAGGGAGGGAGAAAGAAAAGGTAGGTAGGAAGAAAGAAAGGAAGAAAGAAAGAAAGAAAAAAGAAAGAAAGAAAGAAAGAAAGAAAGAAAGAAAGAAAAAAAGAAAGAAAGAAAGAAGAGAGAGAAAAAGACAGAAGAGAGAAAGAGAAAGAGAGAAAGAAAGAAAGAAAGAAAGAAAGAAAGAAAGAAAGAAAGAAAGAAAGAAAGAAAGAAAGAAAGAAAGAAAGAAAGAAAGAAAGAAAGAAAGAAAGGAAGGAAGAAAGAAAGGAAGGAAGAAAGGAAGAAAGGAAACTGAGACACAGAAAACTTAAACTGTCTAATGTCACTTGGTTTGTAAGCAACACAGCCAAATTTTCACATAGGTTTAACAGTTATGAAATATTTGCCTTTAAATACTTGTTTATCTTGCATGTCAACATGCATAAGACCTAACACCGTTGGGATTTAAACCCACACTAGAGTATCTCAACTTACTGTCACTCCACTTCACTCCCAAAAGTTAGCACTTGTATAATCCATTTGGGACACATCTCCAATTTACACTATTCTGACTTCTGCTTCTATAAAAAAAATTTAGAGCATAAGTGCCTAGTATTGTCACATACATCATAAGTTTAGATTCATTATATACTATACAGTTTCTTGAGTGGAAACAATTCTTTTGTTCAGAGAACCTCACAGCCAAGCAGCATCACAACACACCTAAGCTCAAATCAGCTCCCATTTTTGGAAGTCCACATACATGTCAAACAGAGCACCACAACACTCCAAGCTATACACCCATGTATTGATTATTCCTTTGTTCTTGCATCTGCTTTGCTTCCATACCTATTTACTAATTGCTGCAAGTCATGTCTTAGTCATTGCTCTGTTACTCTAAAGGAACACCAAGATCAAGGCAAATCTTATGAAAGAAAGCATTTAATAAGGAGCTTTCTTATAGTTTCAGAGGTTTAGGGCATTAGCATCATGTCAAGGAGCATGGCAGGCATGGTGCTGGAGAGATAGGTGACAGGTAAGAGTCCACAGGGAGAGAAAAATGGAATAATGGGTAATGTGACACAATTTCTACCACAAGATCATACCTCCTAATTCTTCTAATCCTATGAAATAGTTCTGCAGCTCAGCAACTAAGCATTCAAATATATGAGCCTATGTGGACCATTCTCATTGAAACCACTACATGCATCTATTCACCAATCACTGCCTCTTATTTCTGCAGCTAGCAACCCCATTCTAATTGCTCTCTGCTAGCATAAGCCTCTGTCTCACTACTATACTGTTAGAAAAGCTACCTAATCAGCCATTTTCCCTCTATTTGGACCTCTTCAGTTCATCCATAGCATAGATTCATTCATTAGTTCAAATACTTACTTAATGTTTATATTCCTACTGAATGACACGTTCTCTACAGAGTGGCAAAGATACAAGGTTGGGTCTAGCATGGGAGAAGTAGTTCTCCTTATTTCATCTCTCTTCCTAAATCCCACCTGATAATTATATGTGCTGTGTACTAAGCCCACGCATGGCAGAAGGAGAAGACTGGAGATGGAAATAGAGAAAGCAAGAATTTTTATTGAGTATTTTTACATCGATATTCGTAAGCAAAATTGATCTGAAGCTCTCTTTTGTTGTTGCTGTTGGGACCTAGCGTAGTTTAAGTATCAGAGTCATTGTGGCTTCATACAATGAATTAGGTAGTGTTCCTTCTGTTTCTATTTTAGGGAATAGTTTGAAGAATGTTGATATTAACTCTTCCTTGAAGGTCTGGTAGAATTCTGCACTCAAGCCATCTGGCCCTGGACTTTGGTTCGTTGGGAGGTTTTTAATGACTTCTTCTGTTTCCTTAGGGGATATGGGCCTGTTCAGATAGTTGATCTGCTCTTGATTTAACTTTGGTATGTGGTATCTGTCTAGAAAAACCATCCATTTCATCTTAATTCTCCAGTTTTGTTAAGTATATACTTTTGTAGTAGAATCTTATGATTTAATTGAATTTCCTCAGTTTCTGTTGTTATGTCTCCCTTTTCATTTCTGACTTTGTTAATGAATACTGACTCTGTACCCCTTAGTTAGTTTAGCTAGTGATTTATTTACCTTGTTGATTTTTCTCAAACAACCAGCTTTTAGTTTTGTTGATTATTTCTCTTTCTCTTTGTTTATATTTGATTTCTTCCCTGAGTTTGATGATTTTCTACTGTCTGCTCCTCTTGGGTATGTTTGCTTCTTTTTGTTCTAGGGTTTTCAGGTGTGCTGTTAAGTTGTTCTTTCTGATTGTTTTTTTTTTAACCAGGGCATTTAGCTATGAATTTTTCTCTTAGCACTGCTTTCACTGTGTCCCATAAGTTTGGGTATGCTATGTTACCATGTTCATTGAATTCAGAAAGTCTTTATTTTTTTTTTAATTTCTTCCCTAACCAAGTTATCACATACACCATGACCTAGATGCTGCCAAGGCTGTGCCCTGATTGGTGCTTTACCTCATAAACCAAACCATATGTCTTTATATATGGACATGACACAGAGCCCAAAGCCAGTGACTACCTCATCTCTGGGAGTCAGGGACAGAAAGAAGTCAGAGGAGGACCATCATCAATGAGAATAAGATAATATCTTGTTTGTCTCTAGTTCTATGTTTGTTAGTGACCAAGGAATAAACAGTCACTAGGGACAAAACAAAACAAAACTGCACTTTTATCCTAATGTGTAGTTTGTAGGCTCTGATCTTTTCACAATGACTTTCAATACCTCTTTCCAGAAAAGAAATTTACATAAACTCTCCCTAGAAGGTCTTCATGTACATAGAAGATTATTTTCCATCTTAACAAGCTTCTAGAATTTAACAAAAGTCGTTCTGCATTGGGCCTTGGGAACCAACTTTTGTCTCTGCAAGCAAATGGTCTTCTGTGAATCAGATGTGTAGAAACATATTACCGTGATATGGTAATTATATGACCAATAAAGTTGTCTGAAAATTATTCTCCAAATACGGATTCAGATAAGCCCCACCTTGCCAACCAATATTCTTTGAAAATGAATTGAAATATCAAACTGGCAGCCTCAAATCCAACTGAAGGCATTATATCTAGAAGAGAGAGACATAGGGTTAAACATTTTCCAACTTTAAGGCATTTAAAGCCTTTTTGGGGTCAGTTCACAATGACATATTAGACCTTAGACTGGCATGAAAATAAAGTTATGGTAATATTTACAACTTTCATTGATATTTATCTCACCTACCCCAAACAGATTTTACTAGAAAAACTAAGTGTTCCATGTTTATGATTAAGATCATGGATTAAAGGAAATATTTTGAAAATAAGTGTCTGCTATGGAAGGTCTTGTTATTTGTGGATCCACACTCCTTTTTGACACCAGGCATGTTCTGAAATATGCTAGGAAACAGATGAAAAGGTGCTGGAAATATAATGAATGCTGTGAATTCTCTTGGATGTTTCAACCTTGCTTCTAATATATGGCAATAATACTTGCAACATTATTCTGGGCTTTAATATTTTGCATATCTACTACTTCTGACAGTTTTGTGCATGACTATTAAACTGAGAAGAGTGCTAGCCTTTCAGATGGATGATGTTGCCAGGGAAACAGTCTACCTAACTTCCCAGCATGCTGGTATACCAGATGATTGGGCATGCATGCAGAGCTAATACATAACAAAACACAGCTGGAAAACTGCCCTCAAAAACCTTATAGTTCCGAAGTCCTATAGAGAAGATGGTTTTTTTACAATCCAAATACCTATTCAGCCAGGTATTTTCCTAGAATTTTACAGAGTAGGAATTATCAATAGAGCAGCTTCAGAGTAGGGGAGAGGGCAAAGGAAACATAAACAGCAAATATTGGGAAAATTTAAGAGATCTTTATTGACTGTGTCCTGGAAACCACCAACTCTACATCCTACCAGGTGTTTAAACTTATCTCCTCAGTCAGATCGAATTAAAATAAATGTTTCTAAAAGGATAAGTCTTGTCTCTGCTGGAAGTGGTATATTTCACAAAAGACATCACTTGACTTGGACTAGAGGAAGTTTCGATGGCCACACTGGAGCGGTGCTTGTGGACAT
The DNA here is from genome assembly GCF_947179515.1 of Apodemus sylvaticus. Classification (NCBI taxonomy): domain Eukaryota; kingdom Metazoa; phylum Chordata; class Mammalia; order Rodentia; family Muridae; genus Apodemus; species Apodemus sylvaticus. The sequence goes on along the minus strand of NC_067473.1, from coordinate 140,752,865 downwards.
AGGTAGGGATGCTGGTCAACATCCTATAATATATAGACTCCATCCAACTGAACAATATATTACCAGTACCCCAGAGGTCAAGAAGCCTAAGCAAGAAGAAATGGAAGTATAAGAAAATGAGTAGCCATTTTCTTTTCCTAAAAGAATCTCTGCAGGATGTTACCTGAGCTATGGCAAGAACATGATGAGACATAGCTTATTTTAGGCCTCAGTATGATTTTGGAAATCTTTCTCTTACTATTATTAAAGGAACCTTTTCATATTGTCAGATATCACCACCACCTTCCCTCTATTAACATCTCTCTTTCTGCTCATTCTATAAAACTATTAGATTTTGACTATAGCCAAATCTCCAATGGATCAATAGTTAGGTTTTTTTTTTTTTTAAATCTCCTTGTTGTAGCCATGGGTAATTCATTTCTAGATAATGGTTAGAAGTATATTTAAGAATGTCATAGTTTACTATTTCCAGAAAGCTTTATGTATGTTGCTTTTCTTCTTAGGACCCAGTATGTTTCCATAGCCTGAATTATAATCACTACTACATTAGGAGATTGAGCCTAGAAAGCATAGAGATGTGGACTCTGAACATTAGATTATCTTCACTCTGCCACTCACACACCATTTGCCCTTTTAGAATTCTTTCCAACCTCTCAGTGCCCCATCCTCTTCGTCTGCTCAATAGAAACAATAACAGCACCTAGATCCTAGTATGGTAAGGATTTCAAATGGATTGCATACATAGTACTTTGATTATGATTGGAAATACTATCTTCATTATTATGGTCACAATCATCATCTCAGGTATACAGGAAGAATTCCATAAAATATATAAGACATCATATTAAATAAGTAAGAATAGTGTATTACCTGTTTGTCAGGCAAAGGGAAAGGCATCCACTTTTAAATATGTGTGACTGTTTTTAACTTAAATTTAAATCAAACATATGTTTGCTAATTATCCTCTTTTATGTTTGTAGAATTCTAGCTCATATGTCAATATTATTTTAGAAGTAGTGCTCCTTCTGTTCACTCTAAATTGGGGGGATAGGGAAATTAAAAGCCTCTGTTAAAATGCCAAAACAACAGAATGGCCCTTGTTTAGAAAGGTTTGAAGAATTAAAGAGATTCCCAGGCTCATCATAACTGGCCACAACAGAAAATTCAAACACTTTGGTCAAGCGTTCTACCATCTGGCCCACGTGCTGCATGAGAATACTGCTTGCTAGCCCCTGGCCAAAACTAAGTTTCTTGTCAAATTGCAGTGGTACTATTTACTTTCCCTGAGCTACTTAACTCAGATATCCAAGGCACCCACCCATATGTCTACCTCATATAAATTCGATCAACCTTCAATCTTCCTTCCTGAAAGTGTTTGATCCTAAAATGTTCTCCAACTGCCTCACCATGTAAAAGACTTCTTTCTCAGGTTGGTAATATTGGAAGATGGGGTCTAGTAGGAGGTACTTGGATCAGCCAATGCCAGTAAAGGTGTGTGAAATTCTGGTCTCTAGCTAGTACCCTTTTTTCTGACCCAGCCATGCCTAGTTATATATTACTGCTGTGCCGTTCCACCCCCTTCAACCAATGTCCTATTCACAAACTCCAGAACTGTAAACCAAAACAAATATCCTCTCTAGAAATCGATTTATCTCAGTGATTTGCTAGAGTAAGAGAAAGCTGACTAACACACAGTCAAATATTATCTCTGCCATAAGGACTTCTCAGAGTCCCTTCACCCCTTCCTAAAGGAAACAGCATCTCTCCCTCTACTGATTTTCCAACAATCTTTGATTTACACCTTGCAGGTGTTTCCATGCCCATGAATCTAACAACACTGTGCAGGATATTGGAAATGGAAGTTCCCATTTGAGCTAGGAAAAGGATTCCTGTCATCTCCTCGCTGTTATAATGTAAAGAACATGGAAGAGTAAGAAATCAATTCAGAGTTTGTAATCTGGGCCTGGTGAATAAAAACAACCCCCTCTAATCAATGGCTACACCATTAGTTTCAGAAATTAAGCATATACGTCCTGTCTTCTTGGAATGAGAAAAGAAATAAAATTCTGCCAGTAACTTCAGACTCCTGGAATCAAAGGCTCAGCAGGCTTGAAAAATTATGAAGTATTTCCAATTATTTAGATTAATTGTCATTACTTGAAGATCAGGAATCTATTTCCCTTCAAGCTAAGGTAAAATGTTGGCACCTGAACTCTGTCTGATTCCCTTTGTTTCTATTGTCTGTTGACTTCCTCTGTCTGCCTCATTACCCAATCTGCCTTTCCTTCCCCCCATTACTCACCTTAAATATGAGTTGCTCTGAAGATCATTGGTAATTCACATAAAATATGGTCCTGTTACTTTTCTTTTTCTTTAAAAGGACCATGATAATTACAAACTGCAACAAACGGAGCTGAAAATAACTCCCCAGGCCGTTGTGCATTAGGAATTAGATTAAAATGAGCCCAATTTATTTTTAAATGACCTGGTAATTTGTAGGAAAGATTTAAGCTCCTTAAAATTTTCATCAGTGGAAAAAGTAGGAGGCTCAGAAAATCAACAGCTAGTCACTGCATTGGGGGAACAGAGCCTTTCCTGGCAGCCTCAGAGGTAGTGTTGATGGACTCCTGTTTAAAGATTTAGATTTAAACAGCAACAAGGGAGAAGAAAGACCTAATTTAATATAAGTTTAATCTGCTCTAAAAACCTCGAATAAAGGAAGCTCAACATCAGCACGCGATTGTATGTGACAAAAATCTGTACTGGGAACTAATTTTCTGATTAGAGTTTGAAATCAAACCCTTAGGATTTTTTTTTTTGAGATACATTTATAGCTTGAAGGATTTTATTCTTAATATTCTAGGGTAAGGCAATATCAAATGTCTGTGCTCTTTGCAAAGTGGAGACAGGGTTAGGGTACTGAGGCAGGAGTTTCACCATCACTGCAAGGTCATAGTCACTCTGCTACATTGGAACGCTGATGGCATGTGCATGCATAGGGACAATGGCCATGAGACTTCTTCCATTTAAAAGAAAGGTTTCTGTTTTTCACCACCTATCAATGTTTTACAACAAGCTCCAGTATATGCACAAGCATATGCACAAGATGAATTTTAACTCTAGTACAAAGGTTACTACAACTATTAATAAAAATGGCCCTTTCTCTTTTCATGGGAGGATATCATTGCCATTATTCTAATAATGGTATATGCAAATTCACTATCAACTGGCATTACTCTTTATATTCAATATAGTACTATAATAGTAAATATTAAAAATCCTTTATTGATATGTAACTAGTCTTCCTTCTCTTGTTTAATAGCACTATGACATATTGATCAAGAAATGCACAGCTTAACATACAAATATGCATGTATACATATATATGTGTGTGAGTGTGTTCTCACAGTCATAGTTCCTACTAAATTTTTAAAAAGCCAAAATTTTAATAAAAGCAGTGTTATTGATCAATGATATTCCACTAAAATACAAATTATTCAGGTTTGGAAGAGAAATGCTGATATAAATAAATGTTTTAATGAAAGGGGAAAGTTCCATAATGTTTTAATCTATGTTAAAACTAAAGGCATAAACATAAAATACTTTAAATTTTAAAGGTGCCCATAACAAGGTACAGTCCAGATACATGGAGAATTTGAAGTATACACTGTCCACACATATTTTGCATCTCTTTTCTCCTATAGAAACACTTCCTTTCCTCCAGTGTGTGTTGTCTATGAAACACTAACATACTTGTATCTCATTAAAGGAATGAAATGCTGTCTTTCTTCCTCTATATTTGGCCAATAAGAGCTCCAGAAAAATGCCAGAGAATAATAATGTGTGCATTGGTGTAACAATCTCAACTATCAACTTGATGCGATGCAAAAATGCTTAGTGGCCTCCCATGGAAGGGAGAAAGGCTTCAGGGAAGCCTTCAAGATTATCTCAGTTAGGTTAACTAAGGTGGGAAGGCCCACTCACCTCGAGTGGCACCATTCCTTGAGTTAGGGCTCTAGACTATGATTAAAAATGAGAAAGAAAGTTGAAAATAAGCATTCAGCACTCTCAGCTTCTTGACTAAAGCTGCAATGTGACTGGCTACCTCAAGCTGCTCATGATGTACTCAACATTAGGGGCTGTAATACTAAACTATAATTCAAAAGAAACCTTCCTCCAAGTTGTATTTTACCATAGCAATAGGAAAAATAACTAAGATATAGTTTACTCACTAAACCCACACCCTGAGAAAATGGATGTATCAAGGCATTGCTGGAACTCTGAAGTCTGCCAATTACATAGGTCTCTCATTTTGTGTCCTTAAAGTGTCTGCCTAATTCCCACCCTTGTAGTAACTGGGAAAGCTCCTTTCTTTGGACTTATGTTCCCTCTGCATCTCCTATGATTCTTTCCTCTGCAATTGGTCTTTCTATAAATAAACTCTCATAAATGATCCTTCTCTATGTAAACCATCTGTTTCTTCTTATGGAATTCTTGTATTCCCAGATTTTCTCATCTAATCAAGGTAAAGTTCCTATATTCTAGCACTGCTATGAATTTGATGCAAAGACATGCATACAAAAGGAGAAAAAGTGGCTCACATCTATCTAGAAGAGTGGTTCTCAACCTGAATAGCTGCGATTCTATTTTTTTATATAAAACAAAATATTTAATTTAGTGCTTGCCTACAGTATCAGAGCATGCATCCGTGTTCATCATAGAAAGAATCCTGGCAACAGACTGGCAGGCAAGTCACTTGAGCAGTTTTTTAAGTGCTTACATCATTATCTGCAAGACAGTGGCAAAAAGAGAAAAGCCAATTAGGAAGGCAAAGGACACTGTCAAAAGGATAAAACAGCAACCAACAGATTGGGAAAGGATCTTCACCAACCCTAAGTCCTACAGAGGGCTAATATCCAATATATACAAAGAACTCAAGAATTTAGACCCCAGAGAACCAAATAACCCTATTTAAAAATGGGATACAGAGCTAAACAAAGAATTTTCACCTGAAGAACTTCGGATGGCTGAGAAGCACCTTAAGAAATGTTCAAAATCATAATCAAAACAACCCTGAGATTTCACCTCACACAAGTCAGAATGGCTAAAGATAAAAACTCAGGAGACAGCAGGTGTTGGAGAGGATGTGGAGAAAGAGGAACACTCCTCCACTGCTGGTGGGATTGCAAGATGGTGCAACCACTTTGGAAATCAGTCTGGCTGTTCCTCAGAAAACTGGACATGACACTTCTGGAGGAAACTGGTATACCTCTCCTGGGCATATACCCAGGGGATTCCCCTGCATGCAATAAGGACACATGCTCCACTATGTTCATAGCAGCCTTATTTATAATAGCCAGAAGCTGGAAAGAATCCAGATGTCCCTCAATGGAGGAATGGATACAGAAAATGATGTATATTTACACAATGGAATACTACTCAGCAATTAAAAACAATGAATTCATGAAATTCTTAGGCAAACTGTACAACCCAAACAGTTGGTTGGAACTGTAAAATATCATCCTAAGTGAGGTGACCAATCACAAAAGAATACGCATGGAATGCAATCGTTGTTTTCCAATGCATCACTGATAAGTGGATATTAATTAGCCCAGAGGCTCTGAATTCTCAAGACACAATTAGCATATCAAATGATACCCAAGAAGAGGGAAAGAGAGGGTCCTGGTTCTGAAAAGAGTTGATCAAGTATTGTTGGAGAGTACCAGGACAGGGAAATAGGAGGGGGGTAATTGGGAAATGGGCAGAGGGAAGAGGGCTTATGGGACCGATAGGGAGGCGGGGAACCGGGAAAGGGGAAAGCATTCAGAATGTAAACAAAGAATATAGAAAATAAAAAAAAAATACCTGCGATTCTATCACAACAAAGGTCCCTACCTCTTTGGGGATCAAAAGACCTTTCACAGGAGCCACCATTGGAAAACAATGATATTTAGATTATGATTCATAATAATAGCAAAAGTGCAGTTATGAATTAGCAACAAATACAAAATACAATTTTGTATGTATGTATTATGTGTTTGTTCCCTTAGCCCCAGGTTCTGTAACAGAGACTACTCAACCCAAGATTTTAGCCCTGTAATCTCTCTGTATCTATACCCTACAATTCATCACTGCCTCTTATGACTACAGATCATGCCTATTTTAGAAACAAAAGGGTTTCCCTTAGACAGGATATAATACCAAGGGAAAAAGTGAAAATTGAACAACAGTAGTCTTCACTATCAAGTAACCCAAGAGCCACTGATAATTTTTGTCTCTGCCACATTATGAAGCACTATGGCTTCATTCATTGTGAACTCATCATATACAACTCAGGAACCCTTCACAAACAGACTACAACCCACTACAACTCACTCACCTTCATATCAATGCTTATGAGAAGTTCTCTCCTCACCAGACTTAGACCACAAAGCCTGCAAGAGCAAATGTTCCACCCAAAATAAGCATCTACTCAACAGCTTTAAGAACATTAGAAATGAAGGAATCATGGCATGCCCAAAGAAACAAATAAAAATAATAATTATTTAGTGGCTAAATTTGAAGAAATGGGTATCTCTGTCCTTACAGAAAAAAATTCTAAAAAGAGATGCTGAGGAGTGCAATTAGATGAATACAAAACAAAACAAAACAGCTCAAAAACAGGAAAGTCATATTTGAGCTAAATTACAATTTCAACAATGTAAAACTATGTAAACTATGAAAATTATGTAAAAGGGTTATACACTGAGTCTAAAACTAAAGTATAATGCGATTGAGGTTAAAAATTCAATACAGAGAAGGAGGGTGACCTCATAGGAAGACTAGCAGTCTCAACTAACCCAGACCCCTGAGTCTCTGATGCTGAGTCACCAACCAGGCAATATATATGAGCTGGTTTGAGGCCCCTGACACATACAGCAGAGGACTGACTGGTCTGGCCTCAGTGGGAGAAGATGTGCCTAACCCTGGAGAGACTTGATGCCCCAGGGAGTGGGGTGGCCTGGCGGGGTGAGAGGAGGGGCAGACATGTGACAGGGGCAGGTGACATCCTCCCGAATGACAGTATGTTCATATATACATACATACATACATACATATATATATATATATATATAATCATGTAAAATATATTTAAAACTTAAAAATACAAGACTTGAAACCATGAAAACACGAAAACAGAAGAATCCTTAACATTTAATTTGATAAAGATTTTACACACATAACTCCAAGATCACAGACAACAGATGAAAAATGACCAAGCAAAAATCCACTGGATTAAAGGTTCTACACAACAAAAGGGACAATCAGCAAAACTGAAGGGCAATCTCTAGAGTAGCAGAAAATATGCTGAAATTGTCCATCTGAAAGGGTACTAATATCTGAATATATAAAAAATGTGTTCAATGCCACAGCAAAAAAGCAAATAATTAAGAATGCGCAAAGGAATGGAGCAGACACTTGCCCAAGAAAGACAGACAGCCAACAATATATGAAAATGTACTCAGCTCCAATCAACATCATTGGGTAGCTGACTTTTGAAAAGTGCAAATCAAAATAATAACCATATATAGCTTGGATTTTTTCATACAGCTATTATTATAAGTGATCAAATATAATTTGTTTTGATGATTGGAGAAAGGGAATCTCATATACCACGCCACTGGGGATAATGGCAATTGGTATATCCATTAAGAAAAACAGTACAGTGAGCTCCAGGATAGCCACGGCTACACAGAGAAACCCTGTCTCAAAATATTATTCAGCAGTAGCTTAAGTGTTCATCAATATATCAATAGACACTCAAAATGTGATAGATAGATAGATAGATAGATAGATAGATACATATATGATACATATATACATATATGTATATACATTATCATTTAACCCTAAAATGAAGAGATATCAAACTTGAGGGCATTGCTGTATAGAGACATAAGCCAGAGACTATGACAAATATGTCATGTTCATACTCAAGTATAGGAGCTACAATAAACTCAGAGATAGTAGAATAGTTATCACAAGGCTAAGTCAGTCAGGACTGGAAAGATAGATTGGTCAAAGGTTATAAACATTTAGTTAGACTTAAGGGAAAACTCCAAGAGATCTACAATACAGTATGGTGACTATGGTTAACAATAGTTCATTATACACTTGAAAATCATTAAGAGTAGATTTTTAGATGCTCTTACCAGTCACAAGCCCCTCCACTGACACATAATGGGATTATATGAACTAATGTCTATCATAACCTGCTTTAGAGTTGTTTCCCACTTTCATTGCTAAATAGGCTTTTTTAACAGGAAAATAAGTAACATCACCATTCCTTTGTTATAAAATATAGCTTTTTAACCAGATTCTGAATTGCAAGTTTTATATAACTTAACTCCTTCTCAAAGCAATTCAATATTTTGATGTTATAAATTGTTTACAGACAATAACTTGTCTCAAAAAATCTGAATAAAACATAAGTGAATGCTAAAGACATTGCTCAGCAGTTAAGGACACTTTCTACTCCTGTGGAGGGCACAGGTTCTATTCCCAGCATCTACACAACGTGGATCATGACCATCTATAACTCCAGGTGCAGGAGATCCAATCACCTCTGAATTCCATGGGCACTAGTCACATATGATGATCAAAAACTCATGTAGACATATATACAAATGCATAATTAGTAAATCTTAAAGTAGATATACATGCAAAAATTTCAAGATAAAAAAAATAAAATGATGGGTCCATTTCTTATCACTAGCCAATGGTAACTTTAATAGAAATGGGACAAAGTCCAGTGATACCAGCATTCCCTGGGAGAGGATCAAAGTATTAATTATCCAAGTTACCTTAGTTAACAATGTTTATACATCCATAAAAGTCAATGTTTATATTTTGCACTTCCCATTGCTTCCCTCGATAGTTCTTTAAAGACCTAATCTCTACTAAGTAATTAAATCCATACTCAAAGAAGTCCTCCTAGTATAATTTATATGCACTACGATATTAATGTGTCCTTTCCTATCAGGACTTCCCCTCCAGGCAAAAAATGAAGCAAGTACAACATATTTTTAAATCATTTCACAGATCATGTCATTCAGAGATATGATATAATTAGTCTTATGACAGTACCCATTTAATTAAATTATGGAGGAACAATTAATTAAATGACAAAAGGATGAAAACATCAAAAATTAACATCCCATTGACATCAATATGTCAAGACGAGAATGTCATTATGGATACAAATATTTAAATTGATAGGCTCTCATAAAGAATAAAATTCCACCCTTGCAAGCATTTGACTATGGCAGAGTGAAGTATTCGTGTTAACATAAGAGAATAGAACTATGTACTTCCCAGAGCACAGGCAAAACATCTTGAAAGGCAAATTTATCAAGATAATGCCTATAATCTTAAACTCAGTCACTAGTAGTTGGTGTTTCTCTTGTTTGTTTTGGTACATATTCTTCTGTAAAACCTCTGTGTTGCGGAAGTCACAGACAGCTGTGGTCTTAAAGAAAAAGCTTCTTTTTCACCCTGTATGAATTAACTCCTTCAAGCCACAAGTTTACCAACTATCAGGAAAGTCTGCTATCTACTGTTATTTAGAGTGCTAAATTTACAGTAACTTGTAATCTCACCTAACGTGTTCAAGGAGTAAAACATATCAGAGCATAAAACTCTGGCATCTTCTCTTGTTAAACAGAGATCTGATTCCATTGGAGAAGGCACCTTGAGAGACCCAACATTAGCATAAAAGCTATTCTGTTGGTGTCCATTGATCCCAACAAGGGTCTCTAATACCTTGAATGTGTTTCCCTTTCATTATAAAGAGGATCCCACATATTTCTTCAAAGAGAAGGTATTTCAGAAATATAAATAGGAAAAGGCAAAAGCTAAGACCATGCTAAAAAAGCAAGGTTCTCAAGTAATAGTAACACTAAAATAATCCTAATAGCAATGAAAAGCAGTGACACATACCATAGGGGACTTTCTTTAAATATGTGCTTCCAATGATTTATAAGATTAGGTGCCAGGAATTAAGTATGAGCTGGGAAAATAAATAAATAAATAAATAACAGTTATAGCCATAAGACTCAAGCATCATATTATCTCCTAAAATGTGATCCAGGTGAAATATGTCAAGATGGACTGAAGCATGTTAGCCAGATGCAAACAGCCAAGAAGTAAAGAATCCAGTTTGATATCAAAACAGTGGGGTGCAAGCCAAAAGTGCTAATCATAGCAATCATGGGTAATCTGTTGTAGAAAACAATTGTTTTCTTTTTAACCGAAAATAGATTCTCCTCTCATAAAATACATCCCAACCACAGTTTCCTCTCCCTTCATTCTTTTTAGCTCCTCTCATGTCCCCTCGTTCCAGATCCACTGCCCATCCACTTCCTCTTCAAATAAAAAGCAAGCCTCCAAGACTTACCAACCAAACAGAACAATACAAGATATAATAAAACAATACAAAGGCCCTCATTTTTGAGTCCGGACAAGGCAACCCAAAAGAAGGAAAACAATCCCAAGAGGAGGCAATATAATCAGAAATATACCTGCTCCCATATTAGGAGTCCCACAAAAACACTAAGTTAATGGCCATAGCATTCACAGATAATCTGGTGCAGTACCATGCAATCCAATTCTTGCCAGGTTCAGTCTTGGTGAGCGTTTGTGAGTCCTGCTTAGTAGATTCAGTGGGCCATGTTCTCTTTGTGTCTTCCATCCCCTTTGACTTCTACAATGTTTCTTCCCTCTCCTCAGCAGGGTTCACTGATGCCTAAGAGGAGGGACCCAAGAAGACTTTTAATTTAAGTTCTTTCTCTGCATAATATCTGGCTGCTGGTTTCTGCACCTGCTCCATCAGCTTCTAGAGGAAGCCTGTCTGATAAGGTGCCAATCTACTAGTACAGCAGAGTATCATTAGGAATCATTTCATTGTTGGATTTTTGTTTGTTTGTTTGTTTGTTTTGCCAGCCATGTTTGGTTCTATCTTGTGTTTCTGAATACAATTCTTAAAATCATAGTGATTATAAATCCATGTGAACTGAAAAGCAGAGTGACTTTTCATGAACTGGATGCTGTGCAGTATAAGAATCAGTAAACAAAACACAGTAGTGATAGAATCTAATTAAACTTTGTCAAGAATATAAGAATACCTTAACAATTACTAAGATATATAGGTTATAAGCATCTATTGTTAAATCTTGAAACTATGCCCACTCTTTAAATACTGTAAGATAAACAGTAGCACTGAACTATAACATAAAAAAGAGGACATCATCTTAAATTTTGAAAAGGTAAAAAATAAAGCAAGAAAGAATCCTTCTCTCATCAAAAATTAATACCTTTTCATTTTAATAATGTTTAATTTATCCTAGTACATCCAGATGACTAACATTTTGACAGGTAGCTGTATAAAAATTACTAATGAGACACAATCACATTATTTTTCTATCTTGGAGTCTTAGACACTCAGCACACACTTTATAACTATGGATCCCTCTGCCACGCTGTACCCAGTGCTTGTGGAAAACGGGGGGTGAGATGATACAGCAAGATAGTGCAGGCCTGCTCTTTAGAGATCTTTATTCATGATTAAATGGTAGTTTTTCTAGCTTCATCTAACTTTATGTACTTATTTAATAGTGTATATTAATTGTGCAAAGTAACAAATTTCACACTACTATCTCATTACACAATCATGCGCTGATGGTTAAAAAGTATTGTATTACCTTTTCTTATCCTCCATATTCTTTCTTCCTTTCTTCCTTCCACATTCCTAATTCTTACATCCCTGCTTACTGCCTAAATTCCATATATGAAAAAAATATATATGTATAATACTTGTCACTATGAGACAGACATCATGATTATCACCACTACCACCACCATCACTATCACATTATTATTATTATTAATTATTTTATTATTATTTTTTGAGACTATCACCTGTTTTGTGCAAGCCTAAGCCAGACCAAATTGGTGTATGTAAGTGGGAGTTGAGCACACAGTCCCACCACAAGTCATGATGCTACTAGCAATCATGGAAGAGATGGAGACAGCTGCTGGGAGAGGCAGAGACAGCTTTTTCTATGAGTCTAGCCCCTGGTAAGTCAAAACATTCTCTAGTGAAAGAAAATACGTCCAAAAATATTTGAGCATCACAAATGGTCTTGAAGGATTAAAAGGAAAAACGGTCATAAAATAGATGGAGGGTGAATATGATTAATATCCTCTTACATAACTTCTGCTGTTAAAAGTATGGAATTTTATTTGTAATAACTAATGCAAATCCCCATTAGTGCCTGATAGTAATTAAAATAACAAAGTTACTGGTTAAGGGACTTAACAAGACACTACATAGCCACATGTTTGACCTGGACTCTTATGCAAGAGTATGTGCCAATTGGTTTTATTTAGATTCGGGTACAGATGAAATCACAAATGACTTCTCAATTCATAGGTATATAAATAGTCCAAAACTTAAGCAACTACCATGCTTTTCCTGGTATATATTAAAACTCATTTAATCAAAATCTTCCTAGATGATAAAATAATTGTTTATCTATTTTTCCTTGGAAAAACTTGGATTGATAATGAAAAAAAAATTGCTTTTTTTTTCTGGTATCCTAGATTAGCTTTAACTGTTAACCTATCATAAACTGAAATCATCTGAGAAAGGTGTTCCAATTGAGGAACTACACAGACTTGATGGTTTTTCAGGTATGTCTGTGGGGCATTGCATTGATTAGTACTATAGATCAGAGGACCTAGTCCATTGTGGGGGGGGGGGCACCATCATCCCCTGGATACAAGATCTATTCAAAAAAGCTATACAAAAAAACGTAGCTAAGGATTCTAAAAGTAAGTCAGCATGTACTATCACTACATGATTTCAAGCTCCTGTCTGAGTTCCTGACCTGATTTCTTCCAATGATGGACAGTGACCTGGAAGTATAAGTCAAATAAACCCTTTCTTTCCTGTCTTAGTTCCTATTCTACTGCCCTGAAGAGGCACTATGACCAAAGCAACTTTTCAAAGGAAAGTATGTATTTGGAAACTTGCATACAGTTTTAGAGGTTTAGTCCATAATTGTCATGGTAGGAATCAAACAGGCACAGCACTGGAACAGTATCTAAGAGCTTTACATCCTGGTCTTTGGCAGCAGGCAAACAGAAAGACACTGGGCCTGTCTTGAGATTTTGACATTTCAAAGCTCATCCCAGCTACATTCTTCCTCCTACAAGGCCACACCTCCTAATCCTTCTAATTCAATTCAAACAGTTTCATTCTCCATGACTATTAATTCAAACATATGAGTCTAGAGGGGCCATTCTTTTTCCTTTCTTTTCTTTTCTTTTCTTTTATGAAAAGGACTAATTTTTATAGGTTAGTTTATTTACTTATATTTCAAATGTTATCTCCTGTCCCAGTTTCCTCTCCACAAGCCCCCCTATGCCCTGCTCCCTCCCCCAGTCTCCATGAGGGTGCTCCCCAACTCACCCAACCCTCCTGCCTCATTAGCCTAGCATTCCCCTATCTTGGGTCATCAAGCCTCCACAGGACCAAGGGCCTCCCCACCCAGTGATGCCAGATAAGGCAATCTAGAGGGGTTATTCTTTTTTATTTATTTTTTTAAATTTTTTTATTCAAACCACCACATTTTTCTAAGATGCTTTAGTCAAAGTGTTTTATCATAGCAACAGAAAGCAAATAAATACCTTTTAAAAATATATGCAAAACTATTCATGGTTGCTTTTATTCTAATATTCTATGTGATGTAAAAGCTATGTGTCTGACAAATATAGTCACATAATGACTAGTCTTTGATCACATTTATCTCAAAATACTTTCGATTTTTTTTCTTAATGTGCTCAATAAGTCATCTTCATCTTGATATGGCAGTCTTCTAGTTTTGTAAATGAATATAAAGTTTTCATCCCTCCATCATCTGGAGCTCGTGTGAGCCTCCTGTGCTACATTTAGGTTTTATATGTTTTATCATGGAGAAAAGTGAACATTTTAGTTTACAGAATATTCAGAATTACAAAGAGTTGAGTTAGTCTCTTCTTTACTTGATAATGCAGGATATGTCTTTGTTGGTTACTGTTTACTTATTTATTCCTTCTGCATGTGTTTGCACATGCAGTGGCATGAACATGCAGGTCAAGAGTGCAATCTGCAGTATTTGGTCCCCATCACATGAACCCCGACGTTCAAAGTCAGATCATGAATCTTTTCAGAAAATGTATTACTGTGCTGAGTTGTCTTGCCTGTCCACGCCTTTTAAAAAGATTTTTAGTTGTGGTTGCCTTTTCCTAAATGTTCTGTACTACTTTTAAGTTGGATTATGATCAATAGCTTTACACAGTGGCATGGAGTTGACTGATAGTACAGTTATTTAAAAATAAAACTATTTTATTCGTTTTTATTATAATTTCATATGAGAAATGGCCTGTCAACAAAGTGTCTATAAACCAGGGAACATTTGGAAAATATTTCATCAGTTTGGGGTCGTGTTTTTATTTCATTTGGTTTGTTTGTTTGTTGCTGTTGTTTCCTTTTCTTTTTAAAACAGTTCCACTATGTGGCTCAAGCTGTTAGTAGATTTTGCCTACTTTATTCTCCCACATGCTTGCATTATAGATTATCCAGGAAAGTTTGTATGTTATCTGTGGCCATTAAGGTAATCTTCAAGATGTAAAACAGAAACACCAAGTTTGTGTACCAAGTGTCCACAAACTCTGGTCTCCTGAGAAAAGGTATTTGTTTGCATATAGCTCAGTATTTTTGTTGTTCCTTGTCCTGCTTGTGAGGATTGCTCTTTGAGCTCTGCCTCCTGTGCATCTTTCAAGGAGTTATCAGAATCATGGCAGGTATATTTTTCAGCAAAATTCTAAGTGCTACACTTCACGAAAAACTTGCCAAACAGTTGCCTGAGTATAGCTTCTCATTAAATGAGGTAGCTGCCACAATAACCCAAGAAAATTGATGGATCCTTTGAAGGCCATGTATGTTTAATGAGCCAAGTTCACAGCACTTTAATTTGAAAACATTCTTATTTGCCTTACATGACCATTCATCTTTGTTATGCAGAAGAGCACTGATTTTGTTATACTACTTTATGAAATGAAATGTCACATTCTAAGGGTAAAAAACTGAAATTGTTCATTCTTTGTTTATTTCTCTTTGAGAAATCTTTATGTAAAAATAAGAGCTACTGGTACTATAAGCCACTTGTTACCATGAGAACTGGTTATGGTTACTTAGTGTAGAGATGAGATTAGCACTGTTTTCCTTTTATCTGTGTCACTTTTAATAATAATATTCATAACAGACTGAAGTGTAAGTGCAAATGTAGTACAGCCATGTACATACTCAAAATATGTGCAGTCATTAAAATTATCTATAGCTGTACTGTTTAATTAGATCTAGTTGTCACATTTAAGGGCAAGGGAAAATGATTCACAATAACAATAAAGAGAAATGGGGAAAATCACTCTCTGACTGCTATTAATGATTTTCCAGAGAGTTAATTGCTTAAAAGTGACATTTATTTATAAAACCATCATTTGGTACCTACAATATAAAACATATTGCCATATTTATACATTCTTCATTATTATTTCCCCCAGAAAATTATTATAATAGTTTATAAATCCAAACTGAATATCCATGTTCAATGTGCTCTAATTAAAAAAAAATGCCCTCTTTGGTATACTCAATAAACTGAGCATAACATTTTATTTCAAAAGAGATGAAGCCAAAATATAGAGTTTAACTTCAAAAGTAACATAAAATGATGGAGAGGGTTAAGTAGTTACAAAGCTTGATGATCTTGCAGAGACCACAGGTCAGGTCCCAGCACCAACATTAGGATGCTCATAACCACCCATAACTCTGGCTTCAGGGGATAAGAAACTCTCTTCTGATATCCGCAGAAATTTACACATAGTGTGAACACATATATCCAGAAATACATACAAAGGAAATAAAAATAATAAGTCTTATTAGTAAGAATAAAATATGGGTTGAGGAGATGACTAGATGCGTAAAGTATTTGTCCTTCAAACATGAGGTCTGGAGCTCAAATTCCTGGAGCAGCATGTGTGGAAGCTTCCTGGGATCCTAGCACTTGGGAGGGAGAGACAGGGATCCACTCAGCAATCTGGCTCACTGAACTAGTCAGAACTGGTGCATGCCCAGTTCAGCAAGAGTCCTTGCCTGGACAAATAAACTAGAAAGCCAACAGAAAGAAATCTGACAGTAATCTATGAAATCCATGCATTTATACCACACAGACATGGTCACATGAAAAACAAATGAATAAATAAAAGAGCACAGGTAAAGAATTACATTAGATGAGGAAAGGGAATTGTAATAATAAAAACTGTCACTATTTTTAGAAAATATGATTTTATGATGCTATTTGGAGTTGTGAATTCCAAAGTACCACAAAAAGTAAGTAAATTCATCAAGTTCATGGATATGAAATGAAGAAACCAATTAATTTCAAATATAAAAACATCCATTTTTAGAAAATGTAATACTATAAAATATTTCATAATAACAACCAAAAGACAAAATACCTAAAAATGAACCCAATAAGAAGTATAACAGGTTTAATTGAAGAAAGCTCAGAACTCTTTGAAGTGTTGTTGATCCATTTCCCCCACATTGGTAGAAGTTTGTGATACCACACATGAGAGGACAATCTAACAATAACAATTCTCACTTTAAGAGAACAGGGGACTCTATACCAAAGACATGCACATGAATTACCCAAATTTCTCATTCATTATACCATGTTTGCAATGACTGAACTCTGAGAACAATCCATTCCATGTCCAAAAACATTCCATGTGGAAATAAGCAACCTGTACTCTACATCCATACAATCATGGTGATGCCTTCCTGTACTATCTATGTATCTATGTATCTATCTATATAGATATATAGATATAGATGTAGATGATATAGATAAATTAAGGGATTAAGGTATAGAAATAATTATAGAGCCTACAGTCCCTATTTATAGGAAAAGATTACAAGAACATGTCTTAGGCCAGGGCCATGTGCATGTGAGATAACACTCTTCAATTTATCAAGACCAAGAAGATACAATGAAAATGTAAGATCACCTGAGAGATGAATATTGGTGTTGGGCACAAGGGTCCATGAAGAGAATATAAAAGACAAGGTAAAATGGGAGTCTATGCATAGTAATATACTGCCCAAAACTAAGTGTTTTATGAAAATGTTCTTTTATTATTAATTATGCATATAGGTATATTTATGTATGAGTGTATGTACACAAGTTCAGGTGGCAGTAGAAGCCGGAAGAGGCTATAGATTTCCTGAAGCTGAAGTTACAGGTAATTGTAAGCTGCCTAACACAGACGGGTTCTGAACACCAAACTTGGATCCTCAGCAAGAGTAGTGAATGCTCTTAACATCTATAGCCCTCATGAAGATGTTCTTAAAAACATTATAAATTGCTAAGCTTTAAGTGCCCCATTTCCAAATGCATACTGAAATTTAATTGCCTGTGTGATATTCCCATGGAAGGTGGATCTTAGCTATTGCTTGAGTATTGTTTGATGTGTCCCACAACAGAAGTTCATTCTGGTGCTTTGAGAAGATGGAATCTGAGAATCAGGCCTAAGCAACAATTAACAGGTCCTGGGGCTAATATGTCAAAGGTATTAGTGCTGATCTGATGAACTATGTTCTCTTGAGAGTAGGTTGTTATAAAGTTAGATCACTCAATATATTTGGCAAGGATGCATACACTGGCTCCTTTTCTATTTCTCTGCCATGTGATGACATAGACAGAAGACACCAGTAACATATTGTTTGGACCCTGTACCTACCAAATTGTGAGCCAGAAAAAAAAAAAACACTCTGCTTTATAAACCATTCTGCTTCAAGTAATTTGTTATAGCAGCAGGAAATGTAGTACAGCAAGGCCCTTACCTGACATATCCTTTCAGTCTCAAAGTTTTTAGCCTGCAGAACTGCAAGAAATCAATTCTTTTTCTTTAAAACAATTCTTCAGTGTATGGGCTGGAGACATGGGTTAGCAGTTGCAAAGGACTCAAATTCACTTCCTAGAACTCACATCAAGCAGCCCACAAACAGACTGCTATTCCAGCTCTATGGGAGCCTCTTCTGGTCTCTGTGGACACAAGCATGTCGGTACACCTACAAGCACATAGGCACATACATACATATAAATTAAAATAATTTTTAAAGATATTTTGAAAAGTTACTCTCTGTTACATGCTATTTCTTCAGAATAAAGTTCCAGTAATTTAAAAACTACTTAGTCTAAAAGTTTTTTTATTTTAATGAAAATAGGCTTATTTTCATACAATATATTTTTCTTACAACTTCCTCTCTCCCTATCCCCCTGCCCCCATATTCCTTCCATCTTTAGAAAATGATCTATAACATAAATGCTGTATCTATTATCAGGGTCAAATTAAGCTAGGATATGCTGGGGTTTCTAACCTTCAATTTCTGAGACTTCTCATCACTAAATCTGATTCTTCCCTATGGTCAATCTCCACCATGGACTGCGAGCTTCGTTTGCATGGTTCTTGGTCATTCCCTGTATAAAAGGAAAATTGCTACAGGGCTTCACAACAACCACTTAGAATTCATTAACCAAAACAAACCGGGCATTCAGCATTCATCCCCACGCAAAGCACAAGAAAGGTTGATGTGATCTGGCTCACTGTATCATATATGTGACTGCAATAATTTTCAAAGCCATTTAAAAAACAGCTTTTAAATGTGCTCTTAAAATGACAAAAGTATGCTTTAAAAGTCTACATGCATTGACCCTGTTATTTGACGTATAGAAATGTATATCTAAGTAAATTGCAAGTGATTATAAGCAGATATGTTCATCTTCATATACATTAATGAAGCAAACCTTGTTAACTAAATTGTTTACTGTCATATTTCTAAGACAGCTAAAAGTTCCTGACAGTGTTATCACCTCATACCAAACAGAAACAAAGAAAGAAAGAAAGAAAGAAAGAAAGAAAGAAAGAAAGAAAGAAAGAAAGAAAGAAAGAAAGAAAGAAAGAAAGAAAGAAAGAAATGAACAAAAAGAATAAAGGAGTACAAATACACAAATATGTTACCAAACAAGCTCAAATATGAGACAGCACTTGCTTTTAAAAACCGGGGTATTAACCTGCAGTCATGGGCATTCCACTGGTAAAAGGCAATTTTGAAATCCTTCTGGAATGAAACAAAATAAGATGTTTATATTAATGGTTTCACCTTGAGCCCTGAGGTGAGTGCTTTTCCATAATTTTAATGCAGATTCATTTCAATTTCAGGAGCAAAAATTGTCCTCATTTTGTCCAGGTTTTAGTAACAATGAAATCAGATCATTATAGCAGATGAAAAGATATTTAAGACAAAAAGCCTAATCTCACTATAACTATAGAAATATATATGCATATATATGTACTCTTGTAACAGAAAGGTCATTTAGCTAATTCGAGTCAAATTAGTACTTATCTTGAGTTTTAAAGGCAATATAATGGATTCCTTAATAGTTTGGATTCCAAAATGGGTGGGTTTTAATCCTCGTTATGGTTTTTAACACCAGTTACAGCTGGAACAGATTCTGAAGCCTATAATAGATCTCTGTGTCTCTGCATATTAAATAGTGTGGCACTTACATATAGCACTTTTTTAAAAAAAATTAAGGTTTTTCAAGTGAAAACTTATACCATTATTTTTATTAGATATTATTTTATTTACATTTCAAATGGTATCCCTTTTCCTCATTTCCCCTCTGAAAACCCCCATGTCATCCCCCCTACCCCTGCTCACTAACCCACCCACTCCTGCTTCTCTGACCTGGCATTCCCCTGCCCTGGGGCAATGAGCCTTCACAGATCCAAGGGCCTCTCCTCTCATTGATGTCCAACAAGCCCATACTCTGCTACACATACAGCTGGAGCCCTGGGTCCCTCCATTTGTACTCTTTGGTTGGTGATTAAGTGTCTAGAAGCTCTGGGGATACTGGTTGTTTCATATTGTTGTTCTTCCTATGGGGCTGCAAAGCCCTTCAGCTCTTTGGGTCATTTCTCTATCTCCTCCATTGGGGACCCTGTGCTCAGTTCGATGGTTGATTAAGAGCATCTTCCTCTGTATTTGTCAGGCACTGACAGAGCCTCTCAGGAGACAGCTATATCAGGCTCCTGTCAGCAAGCACTAGTTGGCATCCACAGTACTATCTGGGTTTGGTAATTATATATGGGATCAATCCCCAGGTTTGGCAGTCTCTGGATGGCCTTTCCTTCATTCTCTGTATTTCCTCCCATGTATACTTTGTTCCACACATTGGTCTTCCTTCTTCTTGAGCTTCATGTGGTCTGTGAATTATATCTTGGATATTCCAAGCTTCTGGGTTAATATCCACTTATCAGTGAGTGCATACCATGTGTGTTCTTTTGTGATTGGGTTACCTCACTCAGGATATTTTCTAGTTCCATCTATTAGCCTAAGAATTTCACGAATTCATTGTTTTTAGTAGCTAAGTAGTACTCCATTGTATAAATATACCACATTTTCTGTATCCATTCCTCTGTTGAAGGACATCTGGGTTCTTTCCAATTTCTGGCTATTATACTTAAGGCTGCTATGAACATAGTGGAGGATGTGTACTTATTACATGTTGGAGCATCTTCTGTGTATATGCCCAGGAGTGGTATAGCTGGGTCCTCAGGTAGTACTATGTCCGATTTTCTGAGGAACTGCCAAACTGATTTCCAGAGTGGTTGTACCAGCTTGCAATCCCACCAGCAGTGGAGGAGTGTTCCTCTTTCTCCACATCCTTACCAGCATCTGCTCTCACCTGAGTTTTTGATCTTAGCCATTTTAATTGGTATGAGGTGGAATTTCAGGATTGTTTTGATTTGTATTTCCCTGATGACTAAGGATGTTAAAATGTAAGACCCCCCAAAACCGAGGGTGCCCCAGCACTCCACACCCCGGAAGGCGATACCCAAATCACTCACTAGAAACGGTCTCGATGCAATAACATGAGGATTTCTTTATTCCAGAATTCTGGGTTCCACAGCCATACACTATGCAGGGTTAGAGGACTGTGGACCACGAGTGCCAAATTGCAACAGCTTTTATAAGTTTATAACAAAGCCTGTAAATCACAAACCAATCATTTCTTAGCATGGAGAGCCCACGAAATGCGAACCAATTGATTTGTACCACTCCATAGTTTTTAGGCCAATCAGTTTAAATTTTCGGAGCCCACGCTCAGTGGACCCATTGATTTCCTATTTTCTTGAATGTCTATAGCTGCGTGAATTCCTCCTGCATAGGGATAATGGTGTAAGCAATTTACAGAAGCAAGATAAGCTTAGCCCATTTCCAGGATCACCTTATGGGGCCAGGATCACCTATTCAAGGCCTTTCTGCTAGCTATAAACAAAGGGCGGGCTCTGGAATGTGGCCTTTTACCTAGTTTCTAACAAAGCAAGATAGCATTTTGAACTTCTGACTTCTTGGGGTCATTAGAGTTAGGCTGTATTATTTTCTATCCTTTCAGAACATTTCTTTAGGTGCTTCTCAGCCATTCAGTATTCCTCAGTTGAGAATTCATTGTTTAGCTCTGTACCCCATTTTTAATAGGGTTATTTAGTTATTTGGGGGTCTAACTTCTTGAGTTCTTTGAATATATTGGATATTAGTCCTCTATAGGATGTAGGGTTGGTAAAGATCTGTGAGACCTTTATAAGTACCAGGGCTGACCAGGGAATCAGAACCACTATGGGTAGGGTTAGGTATGTTTGAGAGATAGAACATGTATGCATAGTGTGTGTGTGTGTGTGTGTGTGTGTACCTGCACCTCATACTCATTTTACTCATCATATGTCCCTTATTGCACTTCCTGACATGTGTATGTGGGTACACACACATACACACACACACACACATACACACACACACACATATTCAGAGAAGAAAGGAAGATAAAAGAAACAGGAGGGGGAAGAAAGGGAGTAATAATGAGGACAAGAAGAAAGGAGGAGAGAGAGAGAGAGAGAGAGAGAGAGAGAGAGAGAGAGAGAGAGAGAGAGAGAGATTGGCTGATGTATTGTAGATTTGACAACCCCAAAGAATTCAGAACCTACTACCAGGATGGAAGCCAGAAGATGGCTGATCTGATGCTGCCAGCTAACGCTCAAGGTCAGTCTGCTGGAAAAATTCCCTCTTCATGGGCAATTTCAGCCTTTATACAGCTCACCTATTTATGGAAGGCAATCTGTCTTACTGATTTCCAAGTCATACATGGAAGTGATGCCTTCATGTCAAAAAATACCTTCATATTTGGCACTCTATCTAGGGACCAAAACCTAGCCTTTTGGACATATGAGACAAGACATTAGACATCTGGATGACATTTCCTTTTTTTTAAGTCACAGGGAATCTCTTTGATAATTTTTCACAGGAATGAAAAACCAACAGAAAGAGACGGGATGATTAAGAAGGAGAGGTGAAGAGGAAACATAAACATGAGATATGGACATGCAGGTGTTCATAACATTATGATTGGAAAGGAAGAACTCATATGAACATCCAAAAAAAAAAAAAAAGAAAAGAAAAGACAACAGTTGCTGATCAAGGTTCTAAGGTTTAATGGAGGACTCAGAATTTAAAGTTTCAGGTGAGACCCCCTCCCCCAAATTCTGAGGTCTGTTCAGGAGAACTGGTCTGACTGCTCAGCAGGCATTGGCTCCACTGCTCAGGCAGCTGGGTGGGAGTCCTGCTTAATTCAGGAGTTTGTAGATCTGGAGGAACAATGAATGTCACCTTGGTCAGAGCCTAGGTAGGGGTGATTATGGCTAACAGCTCAAGGCCTGGGAGGGGAAGGGACAATTCCTCCCTTTTGATTTATTAAAAATTGACTGAACAGGGACAAAAGCCTTTCTTATGCTCCATAGTCCTATCAAGTGGCTCTTGGCTGAAAGGATAAAAAATAATATAGCCTAATTCTAATGACCCCAAGAAATCAGTAGTTTAAAATGCTATCTCGCTTTGTTAGAAACTAGGTAAAAGGTCACATTCCAGAGCCCGCCCTTTGTTTAGACCTAGCAGAAAGGCCTTGAATAGGTGATCCTGGCCCCATAGGGTAACTGGAAATGGGCTAAGCTTATCTTGCTTCTGTAAACTTACGCCATTACCCCTAAGCAGGAGTTCACGCTGCCGTAGACATTATAGGAAACTAATTGGTTCACTGAGCGCGGGCTCCGATAATTTAAACTGACTGGCCTACAAACTATGGAGTGGTACAAATCAATTGGTTCACATTTCGAGGGCCCTCCATGCTAAGAAATGATTGGTTTGTGATTCGCGGTCTCTGTCGTAAACTTATAAAAGCTGTCTCAATTCGGCACTCGTGGTCCATAGTCTCCTGACCCTGCGTGGTGCACGGCAGCTATGGAACCCAGAATTCTGGAAATAAAGAAATCCTCATGTTATTGCATCGAGACCGTTTCTCGCAAGTGATTTGGGTGTCGCCTTCTGGGGTGTGGGGTGCTGGGGCACCCTCGGTTTTGGGGGTCTTACAGTGGCCCCACCTGTCTTAGGTCAGAATTCTAGACTCTTTCTCTTACCCGTCTTTGGAAAAGCATGTTCAGCTTGTTTGTATTTATTTGCACAATCACGCTCCTTTAGCATTTATTATAAATAAACTTGATCTATAGGCATAAGTTACTGTCTTAGGTTGATGAAAGTTCATAGAATTTCATTTACCCGTTTCTGGCTTGCAAGCCTTCATAGTATACCTTTTCCCAATATCAGACCAAAGCCACATGGACCTAAATATATGCACTCAGGAAAACAGTCAGAAAGAAAAAGAGAGAGAGAGAGAGAGAGAGAGAGAGAGAGAGAGAGAGAGAGAGAGAGAGAGAGAGAGAGAGAGAGAGACAAAGAAACAAAGAAAGAAACAAAGAAACAAAGAAAGAAAAAGAAAACAAAAACAAAAACAAAAAAAAAGAAAGAAAATAGTCATAGTGAGTTGTTGAGCCAGGTGAGCCTGGGTGGAAACAACCAGCCTGCTTAAAATACAAGGTCAGAAGTTAGAAGCAAAACAGGATTAACTTGTCTGTGGATGTCCCAAGGTATCCAATTCAGATGCATATTAGCAACTATTAGACACAAAGTCTGGCTTCCCAGTGTGGAGGAAGTGGCATTGAGAATCAACAAGTATATGTCTAAAAACCAATGATTCCCTATTATACCTACCCACTTTTAAGGTTGAAAGTGTTAAGTTGTCCTAAACCTGCAATAACCTTGGATTCCAGGAGCAAGGAGGCCTGGAAAGCAGCAAAGACCATCCCTAACAGGAGAACCATATATCTAGGAGGGAAAAGCTCAAACTGGAGTAGATCATCTCACAGGAACCAGGCTAGTTACCGAAGAGTGATTGCAGGAACAGACTATAGGTACTTAATGGCAGCAGAAGCCCTGTGCAGTTCTGTGTACCCATCCTCTTACCCTGTTGTCCTAATTATCCTCTTAAAACCTACAGCTCATGAAGGTAAACTTGGAGAACCATTATACCCTTTATCTGTTCCTCCCTGTAGTGTCCACAGGTTAACTCTCCTTTCTCTGTATGTTTTACCAATCCTTATCATTTTAGCTGACATACTGGACTAATTGGCTATACCTACTGAGACTGCTAAATCTTTTTTTTTTCCCCATAAAGTTACAATGATATTGTCACTTTGGGGCATGTTTGAAATTTTCTGTTGTGAAAACAGACAACCAAAGAGTACACATGGAGAGACCCATGGTTCCAGCTACATATGTAGCAGAAGGTGACCACTTCAGACATCAATGAGAGGAGAGGCCATAGGTCCTGTGAAGGTATGATTCCCCAGCATAGGGGAATGCAACTCAGGAAAATGGGGTGGGGAGGGTGAGCAGGGAGGGGTGGATGGGATAGGGGTTTTTCAGAGGTGTAATGCAGAAAGGGATAGCATTTGAAAAGTAAATAAAGCAAATATCTAATAAAAAAAACCTTTTTTTCTTAAAAAAAAAAAAGAAGAAGAAGAAGAAAAGAAAACAGACACAGAGATGGGTCCTGGGGGACATAACACAGTCAGTAAAATGGTTGCAATACAAGCCTGGGGACCTGATCTTGATCTCAGGAGCTCATGTTTAAAAATTTAAAAGCTCAATATAGTGGTGTGTGTTTGCAATCCTAGTGCTGAGAATGGTAGAACAGAGACAGGTAGATCCCTGGGGGATTCTGGTCAGAGAATCTAACCAAACTAGAGAGTTCCAATACTGGAAGAGAACCTGGCTCAAGAAAAAAACCAAAAAGCAAAGTAGACAGTCTCTGAGTCGCCGAGGAGTGAACCTGGAGGCTGACTGCTAGGCTTCACACATAGGCACATGCACACACAGGTGCATGCAAACACATGTGCATACACACACATGCATACAGAGAGATAGAGCAAGAGAGACAAAGAGACAGAGAGAGAGAGAAGGAGGGAGAGAGAGAAGAGGAGAAGAGAAGAGAAGAGAAGAGAAGAGAAGAGAAGAGAAGAAAAGAGAGAAAAAGAGTCTACCAAAAGTACTCTCAACAAAGTTGCTAAAGAGTTGTCTGTTGCTAAGCAAGATGGAAACTATCTCATGCTCAACTTCCTTAGCAGCTGTCTCCTTAAACCACTGAAAAGAACTTGACAGGTAAGAACTACTCAGAAAAGCATAGGAAAAAAAAACTCCCTGGTTTCCTGCCCCTTCCAAAGCACTTTCCCTTCCCAGGTCCACCCAGGTCCATTCTCTTCCCCATCCCTTCAAATGTCAGTGTCACTCTGCCCTACTGCTGTACCTGCCATCTTCTAGAAGACTCATTCTTCTACCCTATTCTCACTCTTCCACCCATATTCTTCCAATACCTTCATAGGCTGAAACCTTCTCAAAGAGCACCACTAAACTTAGATGTTCAGGGAGCTGACATCAGTCCAAGTGCCCATTGGCATACATATGCTCTTACATTCTCTCTCTACCCACAAAGCCACATAAACAGAGGTTTTCTTTTTCATCCTCCTCCTCATCCAGCATCCCAGCTTCCTACTTGTTTCTCTTATATTGTTACTATGCCTACAGAGGACAATAATAGGAATCCAAAATCATCTGTCAAACTCAACAGAAATAGCTTCTTAACACTCATCTTCATTTAGCCAGGCACTGTTCTCTGTTAACAAACAATAGCATGCTAGGCAGAGGACTCAGAGGTAAAAATGTGCTTGCTCATGACCACTATTCAGAACCAAGTAAAACATACATTTTCAAATGACTTTAATATCCCAAAGTGACTTAAAATAGTTTTGCTGTAAATTTTAAGAAAATAAATACAAATCAAGCTTATAACTATGAGAATTTTCCTGGTGGCACAGAATAGAAATTATCTATTAATAAATGTCTTTCAGAACTTTTTATCCAGAAACTTGAGTTTTAATTTTGTGCTCAAGGTAAAAACAAATTAATTTTTAAAAATCAGTTACATTCACCATCAAGTTAAATGAAATAAATTGTTTTGAATGTTGCTCACACCAGTTGCATTGAAACCTGAGGAATAGAATCAATTACCAAAAACAAAAATGAAAGTTTTCTTTTCAAATGCATTTTAGTACATTTCCAATTAAATTCACAGTGAAGAGAACTATATGGAATCATCAAAAATGGCTAAGAAAAAGTTAACTGAAATTGGAGTATATGGGTGGAGTTGATAGATCCAATACATTTTTAAAGGCTAAGTATTTCTGATACTGCCATGTAATGTTAAACTTAAGGAAAGTTTATTATCACCAGGTAGATGTCTTTCAAAAGTCATCAAATGGAAACCAATCAAAGAGGTTAACTCCTGTATTCTTAAAAGAAAAGATCAGAGAGGATGATCTCTCCAGATTCCATTAATATATATTAATGGAATAATATATTATCTTTAAAAGATGTAACCAAGCATTATATTAGAAGCAATAGTATAATGCTTAAGTTGTCTCACTCAAGCCTGTCTCTTCTCACCATCACCCCCAAGATTCAGGGTACCACAAAGTACCTTCAGAAGAGAATGTTGTTAAACGGACCAGAAAGTCAACTTTATATTCTGCACTTTTTCACTTTGACATTCTTTCTTGAGCACATAAGGTCTCCATAGCAACACCCATGATTCCTACACCTTCAACTTGATGGAGGTCCTTCCTTCTCACACAAAAATTTACAAACCTAATAGCCTATTCCTTTAAGTTCTGCTTGTGAAAAATGTAAAGCATCATCTATGGGATGCTGAAAATAGATGCTGCTCCAGCATCACAGGTGAGAGCAAACCCAAGTGTAAAGAAAGACAAAACCAGAGTGCAGGCATGATAGGTCTCTTTTTGTGAGCCCTCCATAGCCTCAGTAATACTGTCAGGCCTTAGGACCTACCCTTGAGCTGGATCCCACTTTGGGCCTGTTGCTAGACCTTCTTTTCCTCATGTTCCTCTCCATTTCCATCCCTGCAGTTCTTTCAGATAGGAACAATTATGGGTCAGAGTTTTGACTTTGGGATGGCAACCCCTCCCTCACGTGATGCCCTGTCTTCCTGCTGGAGGTGGGCTCTGTAAGTTCCCTTTCCCTACTGTATGGCATTTCATCTAAGGTCCCTCCCTTTGAGACCTGAGAATCTCTCACCTCTCAGGTCTCTGGTGCATTCTGGAGAGTTCCCCCAACCCTCCCAACACCCAACAAGCAGTTGAAAGAGTCAGATGCAGATATTTGCACACATATTGACAGAAGTTGCTGACCCCTATGGTTGAAATAGGGAAATAGGGAAAGGCTGGAAGAAGCTGAAGAGGAGGGCAACCCTGTAGGAGGACCAGCAGTCTCAGTTAACCTGGACCCGGGAGATCTCTCAAACACTAGAACACCAACCAGGCAGCATACACCATCTGATATGAGGCCCCCAACACATACACAGCAGAGGACTTCCAGGTCTGGGTTCAGTCAGAGAAAATGCATCTAACCCTCAAGAGACTGGAGGCCCCAGGGAGTTTAGAGATTTGATTGGAAGGGGGATGGGGGTGGGGACATCCTCATGGAAACAGGGGTGGGGCCGGAAGGAGGTATGGGATGTGGAACAGCCAGAGGATGGACAGGAAGGGGGTGAGTAAAATCTGGAGTAAAATAAATAAATAAATAAATAAATAAATAAATAAATAATAACAAAAAAGAAAGAAAGACAAAACATAAGAGTGTGTCTAATCTAAAACTTAGATCCATACATAGGAAATATAAGGTGACGTATCTACACAGAAAACTTCATTAACCTGTTTTGTACAGAAATGAAAAATGATCTCTGGGATCTAAAACAATTTGTAGTCCAGATAATTTAGGATCTTATAACTATTTTTAAGTCATGGGTTAAAAGAGGGAAAGAAGGCTCTTAATTAGAATCATGACTGTACTGGCTGGTTTGTGTGTCAACTTGACATAAGCTAGAGTTATCACAAAGAAAGGAGCTTCCCTTGAGGAAATGCCTCCATGACATCCAGCTATAAGGCATTTTTTCAATTAGTGATCAAGGTGGGAGGGCCCATTGTGGGTGGTGCCATCCCTGGGCTGGTAGTCTTGGTTTCTATAAGAAGGCATGTTGAGCAAGCCAGTAAGTAACATCACCCCATGGCCTCTGCATCAGCTCCTGCTTCCTGACCTGCTTAAGTTCCAATCCTAACTTCCTTTGGTGATGAACACCTGTATGGAAGTGTAAGCTGAATAAACCCTTTCCTCCCCAACTTTCTTCTTGGCCATGATGTTTGTGCAGGAATAGAAACCCTGACTAAAACAATGACATAGACAAGATCCAAATGTCTTCAACATCCTTTATTTCTCTCCCCAACATCTCCATCTGTAGACTGTTCTGAGACACTCTCCCAATTATATCCTGTGGTCCACATTTTCCCAACCTAGTTTCTCCAAATTTCCTTGTCCTTTCTTTGATTTGATTAAATATATAAGTAAATTAATAAATTAATTAATAAGACAAGCTTATCATCAACTCCTGATTTATTTCACATAATTAGGTCCAGCCAGCTGAATATCTGTGGTAATCACAGGTATATGTGCTGCCAAAGTGAGCACGATGGTAATCACAGGTAACCAATATTTTTTATTGTAAGATTTACATAGGACCTGGAGAGATGTCTCAGTGGTTAAGAGCACTAGCCACTCTATCAGACAAGATCTGGGCTCAGTCACCAGAATTTGTGTGGCAGCTAACAACCACCTGGGGCTCCAGTTGCCTTCTTATGGCTTCCCTGGGAAGAAAGCAGGCCTGTGGTACATGGACATAGTTGTGGTGAAAACACCCATACAAGTACAACAAAAAATAATAAATTTTTTTTTAACTCATGCACAATGTAAGAAATGTAAATGTATGTATTCCTTCTATGAAAGGGTTAAATGAGACAAAGACAGTTCTGTCTTTAAGGTGCCATCTGCCAAAAATCCCTCCTGTCAGCCTTTTTGAAGATCAAAGTATGTATTCAAATTATATATACTCAAAAGTAGCTCTTTGCCCACCAACCAACAGCTTCAGACTGTGAGGAGCACTCTGACCACTCAGACTGAGGCTCGGGAACTATTTGCATTAGGAATAAAAACCCAATAGGACCTCACTGAGAATACAAGCTTGCTTGCTGGATTTTGAATGACTCAGCACCCATCTGTAAAAGAGTGACTTTGACTTTGCCAAACTCCCTAGGATTTGTGGATGCCCGCAGCTACATTCAAACGGGTTACCTGGTCACCTGGAAGGAAAGCTGGGAATAGCAACGGGATGGCGAGAGAAACATGGAGCCAAGACGAATTTCCTATTAAGGCTCAACGTTTATTGGGGTTCTCCAAATATATAGGCAGGGGAAGACCCTTCCCCCAAAGGCTGGAAACAGGTCTGCAAAACTGGATGTTACCTTCTCTTAAAATTAATAAAAAGGGAGGAATTGTGCCCTCCCCCTAGCCTTTGAGGGGGAGTTTCAGAACTGTGTTAGCCACTGCTTCCCACCTAGGGTGTAGCTCTAGCCTGTTGTTCTCTAAGAACCTGCCTCTTCCTGCGAGACACTAGCTGCCACCTGACACCAGCCTCCTGTGGAACAAGAGAACTAGTTCTGCAGACCTGTTTCCAGCCTTCAGGGAAGGGTGCACCCCTCCCCTCTACACCCCTCCCCGCCACCTATATATTTCAAGAACCCCATTAAACTTTGAGCCTTGAACAGGAAGTTTGTCTTGACTCCATGTTCCTCTCACCATCCTGTTCCTATCCCTAGTTTTCCTTCCAGGTGACCATGTAATCCTTTCGAATTCTTCAGCCTCTAATTGGTCTCTTATCTAATTGGTCTCTACAGTGGTCTCTTATCTAATACAATCACAGACAACTAAGGCTGGGACACTAAGGAGCCAAGTGTGGGGTGTAGCCTTGCTTTATCATACCCTGCTTGAGGGCATCTAACTCTGTGAGACCAATGTTCATTCCTCCCTAGGTGTTCCTCTTAATTTAATTAGCTAAAAACCCACAAGAAAGTTTCAGAAACCATCAGAGGCCAATGAGGTGGTTTTCAAATACAAATATTAGAACCCTGACAAACTGGACAAACTTTATACACACTTTCATAAATACAAAAGCAGTACTCAGTGTGTATGACACAGGAATCTATTGTCTGCAGCATTCCAGGTGATCACTAGTACTCAATGAGTTCAGGGTCGATCTTAGGCCAGGGCAGTGGCTCTCAGGCTCCCTTAGACATGGCCAGAATTACCTGGCATTTGGTTCCAATAGAATCCACAGAGATCTGAGTTCTACCCATAGAGTAGAGGCAATCTGGCTTGGCATCTGTGTTCTTTGGTAATGCTGATGCTACCTGTTGGTATGGGTACCACACTTGGCTTCCTAGCATTTTTCTTTATTTATCTAGATCATGTCCTCTGGTAACAAACAATGGGGAACTGGAAAGTAACTAAGTAACTAAAACTAAGAATATAAGGCAGGGAGTCTGTCATAACAGGAAAGATGGACTTCCCAGGCTCTTTTCTTGGTCTCTAGCACACTCTATATTATATGCTCATTCTAGCCACTGACTGCCTGGTTTACATTGTGAGATAAAGAGGCAAGGTGGTGGAGCTTAGACTATATATTTAAGCTGCTTCCAGTAGCTACCTCCTCCAGAGCAGAACTTTCTAGGTCCACAGGAAGTCAGCAGAGAATTACTCAAAGAACAAGGAATCTGATTGTTGGTGTCCTTTTTATGGGCATTTGTACTAGAGCTCACATATTAACAGTAGGAAACTGTTGAAATGTGTTAAATCTAAGTAACAGACAATCCAAGCCTAAAGCATCAGATAGATATTCCTTGTCAAATAGTCAAATGCATATCCTTTAGAGTATGTATCTAAAGTATGGCTAACTTTGGACAACATATAATAGTTCATGTGGTTAAGGAAAAATGTTTCCCCACAAAAATAAATTTGCTGAATTTCAGCTTTAACTTTTAAAGAAATATATTGAATAAAGTTACGTATTGATTAGTTGGATGAAATGGTGGTAGGCACTACTTCACAGAACCCTATTTTGTATTTCTCATCTGAACAATAGTTCAGTGTTTCCTAATTCAGCATTCAAAGTGACTTTTTAGCATGGCTCCACTGCATATGTAGCAGAGGATGGCCTTATCTGGTATCAATGGGAGGGGAAGCCCTTGGCCTGTGGAGACTCAATGCCCCAGCATAGGGAGAACACCTTTATAGAGGTAGGGGGAAGAGCCTGCATTCAAGCACACTAGCCTACCATGCATTAACTCAAAGGAACGGTATATCACACTGGCATGAACTTGAGGTTCAAAGCCAGGCTTGGCCCTGTTTAATAGTAGGCTGTTATCTCCCTGTGCCTAAATTTCATTGACCATTAAAATTATTCATAGCACATAAATAACTCGATATGTGCCATATACTTAAAACATTTCCTAAGTTAATTTGAAAAGTAAACATTTATAGAATCCAGATTTTACTTGACAGTGAGACTTGTCAAGTGTGTCTCTTTCTCCATCACTACACCCAGCCACTGGGTTCTTAGATAAAGATAAAGAGTGGGCAGCAAAACCTATGTACAAGGTGTTTCATGTAACCACCTGAAACTGAGGAAATTACTTTCATAGGTAAGAAAATGCCTGCCAAAGCTAACACATCAGCTTCAAAGGTATAGCAGAATTGCATTCCCCCAATATCACAGCCACACAAACATCAGACCAGAATGGAGAAGTTACAATTTCTACATACTGTGATACATATCATCTCTCAGGCTGTTGCATGGCAGGAAGCACTCTGTGCATGATTAACGAGCTCATCCCCTGCCATAATAACCAGGCTCAGAATAATTCTGTTTGTCAATTCTTTAAAATGGTTGGCTTTGGAATATCACTCACAAAGGTATCCATCTCCTCATCCCTTCCAGGGTACAGAATAAGGTGTGATTTCTACCTCCTGGATAAAAACATAACACATTGACTTATCTGAATCTAAATATTCAAGAAGTATTCACGTAAAAGCAGAGCTTTGGAATTTTTCTCCTGTTTTTTTTGAAATATACAAGTAGCTTTCTTCAGCTCTAAGTGTCATTGAGCAGAATTAATAAATACATTTAAAGCACTCAGCAAGTGCCTAGTCTGGACAAGACCAAGACATAGGCGCACATATTGAGGACTAACACTCTAGCATACTTCAGATATTTAAATCTCTGGGTAGCATCTATTTAGAACAGATACTAGGTGATGCATATAGCTAAATCCCCTACAACCCACATTCTCCTCTTACAAACCCTTATTTCTAGAGGTGGGCTTATCAGCTGAACAATATTAGCATTTGTAACTTGGTAATTTTTTATTGATAGAGGAAGTCAAAATGTCTAGCCCATTAGAAAATATATGTTCAAAAGCCTAGCCTTTACATTCTAGAGGTTACTATCTTCTTCAATCAGATAAGAACATCAAAACTCTCCTAGAAATGACCAGTAGACTCCTGTGAGTAAAAGTTCATGACCAAATTAATCCTTCAGTTGAGAGTGTCTACTGTAGAGACATGCAAGTGTGGACCCGTTATGGACAGTTGTACTGTGTGATCTGTACTCATGTGCTATCCATGCAATATTTCTAATAAAAACTTATGAAATGGGGAGCTAAATGAGAATTTTATATGATCATCTTCCAGAATGACAACATATATATATATGGTACTAGCCTTGGTATACACCAGATCCTACAATGGCACGCAGAACACAGAAAGTTTGATAGACACCATACATCATTATTATTAATACAGCTGTAGTTATATATGATTTTAAAATCCTGATACTTTAAAAATTTCAAAGTTGTGGTATTTGTTATTGTTTTAACCATTCATGAAAACAAAGCCAAACAAATATCACTTTCATCATCTTTTTTTTCCTGTGTATGAAGAAGAGTGCTTGCCTACATTTATATGTCACTGTGCATATGCAGATCCCGACCCCAGGCCAGAAGAAGGTTCACATTCTCCTTAACCTGGAATTATAAGTGGTTCTGAGCCACCTTGTACGTGTTTGAAACCAAGTCCAGGTCCTTTATAGGACCAACAAGTTCTCTTAACCCACTAAAGCAAATCTCCAGACCCTCAGCATCTTTGAATATAAAAATCCTAGTTAGGACCCAGATATTTCTTAGGAAATGTGGTGGCAAAGCTTTATTTTCACCTATGTGCATTTCTCTTCTACTCTACACAGTCACAAACACAGGGTGCATAGTCATTCAAGGTATATTCCAGTAACGATTTCACACATATACCATTCCACTCTTAATAAACTGTTCCTGCAGAAGTTGAATTAGAATACAGAGCTGGTACAGTATCCTTTCCTATGTTGCTTGGTGGCTCAGAAAACTCAAAGCATAGATGCTTTCTCTATAAATAACAGCAAACACGTGCCATATGGCTCAACAGTTGTGGTAGGGCTGCATATCACATCATTAGCCCTTGTGTTAAGCACACCAATTAACAAGGGAGCAGTGCTGCCTACACTTCAGAATTTGAGCTGCAAGTGTCAGCGATGCAGCCACAAGTTGTAGCAACACCAGAAATCAAACAAGCCAAAAATTGTATCCCCCACCCCCAATAGTTTAATGCCTGCCCTTTAATATCAACTGTATTGTTCCAGCTCCAGCTAGAACTCCTAAAGTTCTGCCAACATTGTCATCTAGTCAACTGTTCATTTACCTCCAGGGAGGATAAGCCCTCTCAGAAGGAGGGGGTAACAGCTGTGCTGATTCCTCTCTGGAATGACATTAACTTTCTTTCGTTATATTTAGCTAACATCTTAAATAAAATCACCTTTGCTGGAGAAAAAGAATAAACCCAAGAGATTAAGGTTCAGTCATATGAAAAGAGACAGCTGGCACAGGGGGAAGCAAAGATCTGTTTTAATAGCAGGCAGCCTTCATGCGGATGGGAAGGCTGGGAGTGGGTAGGCTCTGTGCCTGAGGCTGTTTAACCACTGACACACTCAGTCTGTCCATCCCAGGGACTCTAAGGCTTGCAGTGTAACACACACACGCACACACACACACACACGCACACGCACACGCACAAGCACACGCATACACACGCACGCGCGCGCGCACACACACAAGTTCCATATGTAAGAAGGCAAGGCTTCTAGAATTTGAGAGACTTGGGCAGAACTGGAGTCTAAAGGAAGAAATAAGTGCCAAAGATCCTGTACATCAGAACATTGAATAATGGACATCTTTATAAGAGGAAGAAATAATTCACATAGAAAGTCCATGTGCATATACAATGTAGGAAAGTACTGTTTGCAGAAAAATGTGTCAAAGATTCTTCATGGCATTTAATTTTTTCTGAATGTCTAAATACCTGCTGCAAAGAATATTTTGTGCATGATTTACTTGAAAGGGAATAAAATCTAGCACTCAGAAAAAAAAAAAAAAACTTCGTATGCCTTAATACAAACATACCAAGAGGTATGGCTGGGGAAATAGTTCTATGGACTTATAAAACTTTTATTCTATATAAATATATAAGACTAGATGCCTATGCACACAATTACATGTCTATATGTGTACACACACACACACACACACATCCTATCATTTTAAAACATTAGATCAGAAAGACATAAAGAGAAACATTAATGGTTATCTTGCCATAGCACTTCCATGTGTTTCAAATGTTCTGGATAGAACAGATGCTATGCTCTCATTAAAACTACGAACAAAAAATGTTTATATTTAATATATGCTATATGCAGCTAGCATAATGATTCCTAATCTGTCAACTCTTTTATTCTGAAATCAGGGTCAGGGTAGTCCTGAGCCCCACAGAGGACCCATTTCCCCACAAGCAGTGAGAAGAAGCTTCCCCCTCATTATTATGCTGCTTCCACTCGCAGTCTTCTCAAGGTGTTACCAGAAATGATACAGTCTCCCAGGGGGAGAAGTCATTTCACTGAACAGGCAAAGAACTGATGTGCTCTGCCCTGGGATTGCACACAGTTCAAACTGGCCTGGTGCTTGAAGGAACTTCTATTTGCAGGAATTGTGCCTGAATCATTATCGGAAAGCAGTTTATTCTACGCTCCCGTACAGAAGTAAGTCTGAAAGCCCAACACATACCTATAGCTTCTTCCTCTTTGGTGTAAAATAACTGAATTGGATGCAAAGCGTCATGCACATTTCTGGAATCCTTTCTCTCCCTTGCTACAATTTCATTTTCCTCCAGGACCACCATGAGTTGGTGACGACCTTCCTTGCCTGCTTTTCTCAGAAATGAGGCCTCTACCTGCTTCGTGGGCATCTGTAGTCTTTCTCTAGCCTGCCCCTCCACTCTCATCTACTATACCCACCTAAGATTCTGACGCCGATTTCTCACAACTCATGCCATGGTTTTGTTCTGTCTTATACCATCTCCCCTGCCTGGCTTCTTGAAATTTCTTCAAGGCAAAATGTCCTTCTTCCTCCACATGCCAATGCCCTTGGCTGCCTCCTCAGTGGTGCATTTTATGTCCCCGAGGAGACATTTCTTTCTTCTTAATCTCCAGTACGTGTGCTGGTTCTTTGCTTAAAACACTGATTTCTCTACTTTGTATAATGGAGGGTAAACAGGCAACAGGATATTCATCTTTTCTCCACCTGTTTTATCTTTAGTTTTTCTTGACATGAATCTGACAGAAAGTAGACAGAATAAACCAGCATCTGTATAAGTCAGTATAACAAGTGCTTCCAGATGCACGGTCTCTTCCAGTCCTCACAACATTCTACAGATGTTCTACTAGATGATTCCCATCTAGTAGAGGAAGAGACTGAGGTCAACTTTCTGGGCTGGGCAACATACTTGTCAATGGTATCTCTCTCAAATTGATCTACTGACATTTCACTCCAAGCTATCTACTTGTTTATGCTCTGGGTCTGTCCAACCACCTCAATTAACCTGCTTTCTCCGAGAAGCTGGCCCTGTCTGCCTCACACAACATCTTCCTTCACTAATGAGGCCCCAGAAGGAAGGCTACAGAATACTCTTTCTCCCTCCTTCAGCCAAGCTAGTACAGAAGCTATGAGTCCCCAAAGCTCATACCTATTATCATGGCTGTGAAGTTTACTAGGCTGGGCCCTTCATGCTAAGTCACACTGCCTCCTCTCCTACTTTCAAGTCCCTTCACACCTGCCAGAGAGACCCAAATGGAGCTGGCTGAGACTGACTGCTTCAAGCAGGGCTAGCTAAGAGCTCTGGGAAAGCAGGACTGCTCTGAGAAGTTAGCCTGAAGACTCCACTATACCCTATCATTCTGCTGATCTAGAAATTTCTAGAATTGCACTTTTCCTTTGGGATGAGGACATATTGTCAACCACTCAACAAACATTTATCCATGCTAGCTACAATATGGACTAATCTCAGCTCTGAAGATTAAATAGTATCTTCCCAGAAAGCTCCCTTCCTTGCACTTAACCAAGTTCTCTAGAGGTATAGCTCATCTGGATACTATAAAGGAATGTCAGACTGGATACTTTATAAAAAACAAAATGCTATTTCTCATAGTTCTTCTAGTCTAAGTGCTAGCTAGCTTAGTATCTGGCAACACATGTAGCATGAGTCCTGACGCCCTGTGGGTACCAAGTTCTGCAAATGCTCAAACCTCTTATACAGAATGAAGTTGTATTTACATATAGCCCACACTCTTCCTCCCCTTATATTTTGTTTCTGGGTTGTTTACAGTCCCTTAATAAAATGGAATCTGTGTGATTATTAGGCTGTATGGGTCTTTAACACTTCCTGTCCACAGCTGGCTGAATGTAATAATACAGAATCTATGGATACAGAAAGACTCTCCTCTCTGTCTCTGTCTTTGTCTGTCTGTCTGTCTGTCTGTCTGTCTGTCTGTCTCTCTGTCTCTCTCTCTCTCTCACTGTGTGTGTGTGTGTGTGTGTACAAAGATTATCCCAAGTGTTTTGCAATCACAATGAAAGATGCTAACAGGAACAGACCTTAAAGCTGAAAACCTCAGTGAGAAGAAGAGATGCACTCTCCAAAAAGTCTACCTTAACTATTTTTTATCTTAAGGTCCCTAAAAATGGAACTGTTCTTTTTTATTTTTCCCTTTTTAAAAATTAATTATTTTTATACACTCCATATTTTATTCCTTACTTTTCCAACCTCTGTCCACCATCAGACTGATCCACATCCCATACCTCCATTCCTGCCCCCTGTCTCCACATGGATGTCCACATCCCCTACCCCACCTGATCTCTAAACTCCCTGGGGCCTCCAGTCTCTTAAGGGTTAAATGTCTGAATAAACACAGACCCAGCAGTTCTCTACTGTATCTGTGTTGGGGGTCCTCATATCGGCTGGCGTATGTTGCCTGTTTGGTGGTCCAGTGTTTGAGATATCCCAGGGATCCAGATAAATTGAGACTGATGGTCCTACTAAAGGGTTGTCCTCAGTTTCATCTAATTTCCTCTCTAATTCAACAACAGGGGTCAGCTGCTTCTCCACATTGGTTAGGTGCAAATATCTGCATCTGACTCTTTCAGCTGTTTGTTGACTCTTCTAGAGTGCTATCATGCTAGGTCCCTTTTGTGAGTGCTCCATAGCCTCAGTAATAGTGTCAGGCCTTGGGACCTCCCCTTGAGCTGGATCCCACTTTGGGCCTGTCACTGGACCTTCTTTTCTTCAGGATCCTCACCATTTCCCTGTAATTCTTTCAGATGGGAACAATTATGGGTCAGAGTTATGACAGTGGGATGGCCCCACTTTCCCTCATTTAGAGGGGAACCTGGTCTGGAATTGGGGGAGAGAAAAGGACTGAAGCCCTGAGGGCCAGCAGAAAGAATGGAAAGAAAGGAGGCAACCTCGGGAGATAAGAGGTTAGGGGAACCCTCCAGAGTCCAGGGAGGTAGAGAATCACAGGACTGAAAGGGAGGGACATTAGATGAAATGCCTGACACTAGGGTGGGAACTCACAGAGCCTACCTCTAGCAGGAAGAAAGGAAACTCTTAGGGGGAAAGAACACTTCAGCTTCTCATCATCAGACCTGTTGCTAAAGCTGCTGACAAAAGTGTAATTAACACACAGCTTGTCTGCATGCTAGTGGACTGATGCCATGGGCTATTTCAAAATGCTGCTGGGCATCCCTGAGTTACCAGAACCCAACTACTCAGTCTGAGATAAATGTACAGTCATACCCTCTGGATAAGACTATAAGGGGTCCATAACTCACTCTGGATTCAGGAAATCTCTTGCTAGTATAAGTGATCTGAAGAAGCAATGGGGGTTGTTTATCAGAGAGTCAAGAACCTGCCTAAGACTTAGATAGATCCCTGGCACTGAGAACTCTGTTCCTTGGAACTGCAATCCCCAGCTGAGACTACTCTATGCCAAGAAATGTCAATTTATTTGCAACTCATGCTATGTTCTTTAGCTAGCATAGATCTTGCCTAATGTGAATCAGTCCTGGCCAATCTTGTTGGGTTCTCTTAAACACATAGTAATGAAACAAGACAATACATGTATTCTCACCTAACACTCCCTCCCCCAGAACTGTTTTACTGTTATCATCTCTTTAATATTGTTTCATCCCTCCATGTGATCATTATGTAATGAGCAATGCAATCTCCTTTTAAATTAGGCATGTTCCTATAATCATTTATTCCAGAAAACAATCAAAGCTAGGAATAAATACAGGCTCAAGCCTGTGCTCCCACCACTCAGGAGGCTGAGGCAAGAAAACTACAACAAGTTTAAGGCCACCCTAGGCTACACCATGAGTTTACCTCAAGCATAAGCTATGCAGCAATACTGTATATCAAAAACACACAAATAATAACAGTAAAATGATAATAATGTATATTATAGCCTCTTTTAAATAGTATTCAGTAATTCTTCCAAATATTCAATTCAAATGCATTTCTAAAGCACACCTGTTCAGAGGATCCATAAATAATGCTAAGAAAACAGGGACTTAGGGACTTTGCAGCTGTCCCACATTATAATAAGAGAGTAACAAAATAGCAAACAATTTACCTTAACTGATTAATTAACCACAGAGTACAAAATACAAATCCCTAAGTACAAGAAGGAAAATAAAGCAGATAATTATGATTTTCTCAATAAAATAAATAAGTAAACTTTCCATAAATGTGTCAATTTGGTTTGTCATACATCCTAATTCTTAATAAATAGGCAGTGCTCAAGTATTTTATAAAATTAGAAATTCAGAAACTTATGGCTTGTTTTTATTATAAAGTAACAAATCAGAAAGAGAATTATTCTGAGACTGGATCAATGGCTCAGTGGTTAGGAGTACTAAGTGCTCTTACAGGAGACCCAAGTGTTGTTCTCAGCACCAATTTCAGTTAGCTAATATCTGCCTCCAATTCCAGTTCCAGAGAATCTGGCATTGGCATATGCAGTCTAGATCTCAGAAACCCAGCTTAACCTTACAGAGCCTACTCTAAACCCTCATTGCAGAAAAACGGGAGACAAGAATGGCAAACCAAGCTGAG
Organism: Apodemus sylvaticus; assembly: GCF_947179515.1. Classification (NCBI taxonomy): domain Eukaryota; kingdom Metazoa; phylum Chordata; class Mammalia; order Rodentia; family Muridae; genus Apodemus; species Apodemus sylvaticus. Next base: position 140,712,727 of record NC_067473.1, on the reverse strand, counting down.
CAATTGAGAATCCAGACTGTTTTATACTTCCCTAGCTCCTGGGATTTGACCTTACTGTGGAGACAAGGAATGAGGATAGACACACAGAAAAAGATGGGATTGTGTTGACTACTCGGCTTTCAGTGTGACTTTCAATAAACAGAAGCTCTTGGTAGAAAAGTAAAGACTGACTTACAACATCACCCTGGGAGTACGAACATAGCAAAAACCAAAGTAAACAGGGCTCCATGCAAAGGGATGAACATGTAATCTTAGGGTAGTTTCATGGTAGTGGATACCGTGAGCATAAACAATGAGGATGGCGCTAGAGATAAAGCGTCTTCAAGGGAAGCTTGGGTAGACCGAACTATGAGGAAAGAGAAGTCATCCATTCAAATATCCAGTAGATAAACATATTTAAGAATCTCAGGGTAAGAATCAGTTTATGATTTCTGAAGCCAGAATGAAGAAGAATATCATTTCAATTCTAGTTCATACACAAGAGGCAGTAAAGGGGGGGGGTGAGGTCAGAGAAAATGAAAATACAGGTGAAGATCCTTTAGGATCTCGCAGGCAACAGGAAAGATCTGGAATTCTGGTTCAAAGACTCAAAATGAAAAATCCAATTGGAGGATACATAGAAGATAGGAGTTGGTTGCATGCCTAAATTCACTTAGACACAAGCCCTCTGGCTGCTGCAAGAACAGACTTTAAGAACAAGAGTAACAGCAGGGAAGTTCTGTTTGGAGACTATTGTGCTTATCCAATGTTGCTAGCAAGAGCTGAGGTAGGGGCAAAGGGTCTGGGGAGTAGCCAGTCAGATTCTAGACATAGGACAGGCAAGACAAGCTGGGAGAGAGATGGGTTTCTTTAGCTCTGTCTGTCACCCGATGAGAAATCATGAAGCCGCTGACAGAGTGGTGATCCTATTGCTAAGGACACAGTCTGTGGAGCTGATGGCTCAGTAAACTAACCAACTTAATCAACTATCTTGACATGTCTCCTTTTGTACTCTGAAACTACAATTATCAATAACACTGATAACCACTTTTGTTAACTGCGCATTTGTGCTGCTATTGGTAATCTGATCAGGGGTTCTTATGCATCACTTCAATGAATTCTGACATCAAGACTATGATAGGAGTGGGATATATCACATTAACAGCAAGGGAAATGAAGCGGAGAGATGAAATAAGTTGGGCCAAAGAGAGGTAAGGAAAAAACTAGGATATACATGTAATCTACCCCAGGTCCCAATCTTACAAAGAGATGCTTCCCAAGAAGAGTCAGTTTCTTCTTATGGTACCCAACTATGCATCACATCCTAATAGCACACCATGCCCACGGCTTATTGCCGTCCCTTCACAAAACAAACAACCTTTCCTCAAGCAAGATACTTCTAATACCCCCTCCCTGTTCCTCTCCTTCCCAGAAAGTTCATTGGTTTAACATTTCCCTTTAAAATGGGGTACCTGTGCAAGCACATGTGGCCCTATCATCGCATTGCTTTCTTTATTTTTTAATTTTTACTTTTATTTGGTTTTTCTAGACAGAGTTTCTCTGTGCAGTCCTGGCTGTCCTGGAACTCACTCTGTAGACTAGGGTGGCCTCAAACTCAGAAATCCACCTGCCTCTGCCTCCAAGTGCTGGGGTTAAAGGCGTGTGCCACCACCGATCGGCTATCACATCACTTTCTAAGCTCATTCCTTTTCATCATAAATCACCAATAATCACTTAGATTGCACTAATCATTGTTTACACCTGTGTATAATACCCCCCACTTGAAAAAACACAGAGTTCTAGACCAATAAATGAACAATGGAATTCATTATCTTATGTTCAAGTCTCAACTATGCTTTTCTTTAGCATTATGGTTTTGAGGAAGTCAATAAGCCTATCAGCACATCCTTTCTCCCTTTGTGCGATGAAGAGATACTACCTCCTTTGCAGAGTTACTATGCGGATTAGATGATATAAACTGACCACAGGACTTGACATCACCAACACAGAGGAACTGATGGGAGAGAGGAGGCAGAAAAGAGGGAGGAGAGTATACTATGAAGAAATGTGGTGATTTGAATGAGAATGTCCTTCTTAGAAATTTATTTGTAATGCTTGGTTCCCAGTTAGTGGAACTGTTTGGGAAGGATAAGGAGGTGTGGCCATGTTGGAGAAAGTATGTCACAGGAGGTGGATTTTGAGGTTTCAGAAGCCCATGCCAGACACCTCCCTCTCTGCCTACTGCTTGTGAATCAGGATATAGGATGTAAAGCTCCTAACTATTGTTCCAGTGGCATGCCTGCCTGCCTCCTGTCATGAAGATCATGAACTAACCCTCTAAAACTGTAAGTGAGCTCCCAATAAAATTTTATGCCCAGTTTTCTGAGGAACCGCCAGACTGATTTCCAAAGTGGTTGCATCATCTTGCAATTCCACCAGCAGTGGAAGAGTGTAGCTCTTTCTCCACATCCTTGCCAACACCTGCTGTCTCCTGAGGTTTTGACCTTAGCCATTCTGACTGGTGTGAGGTGAAATCTCAGGGTTGTTTTGATTTGCATTTCCCTAATGATTAATGATGTTGAACATTTATTAAGGTGCTTCTCAGCCCTCTGAAGTTGTTCATGTGAAAATTCTTTGTTTAGCTCTGTACCCCATTTTTTAATGGGGTTATTTGGTTCTCTTGGTTCTACCTTCTTGACACTTCCAGAGGACCCTGCTATACCACTCCTGGGCATATACCCAGAGGATTCCCCAGCATGCAATAAGGACACATCCTCCACTATGCTCATAGCAGCCCTCTTTGTAGTAGCCAGAAGCTGGAAAGAACCTAGGTGTCCCTCAACGGAGGAATGGATACAAAAAATGTGGTATATTTACACAATGGAGTACTATTCAGCCATTAAAAACAATGAATTCATAAAATTCTTAGACAAATGGATGGAGCTGGAGAACATCATACTAAGTGAAGTAACCCAGTCTCAAAAGATCAATCATGGTATGCACTCACTGATAAGTGGATATTAGCCTAGAAACTTTGAATACCCAAGACATAATCCACACATCAAATGATGTACAAGAAAAATGGAGGAGTGGCCCCTGGTTCTGGAAAGACTCGGTGCAGCAGTACAGGGGAATACCAGAACAGGGAAGTGGGAAGGGGTAGATGGGGGAACAGGGGGAGGGAAGAGGGCTTATAGGACTTTTGGGGAGTGGGGAGCCAGAAAAGGGGAAATCATTTGAAATGTAAATAAAGAATATACCGAATTAAAAAAAAAATCTTATGAGACTTGCCTTTGTCATGGTGTCTTTTCATAGCAACAAAATAGTAACTAAGACAATGAATATGCTTTTTGTATGATATATACTTATATAAAAATATTCTTTTTTACTGCAATTACACTTGAAGCTCAGTTTATTCATGGTATTGCACAAATAAGCAAAATACACATATAATTTAAAACTCCAGGCACAGGTTTCCTGATCTTCTTCAGCAATTCTTTTTTTTTCTTTTTCTTTTCTTTTCTTTTTTTTTTTTTTTTTTTTTTTTTTTTTGTTGAATATCGGCTTCATTTACACTGCGAATGGCAAAAACCTTTCCTGATACCCCCCTCCCCTAAGACCCCCAACCCCTCCCCCTCCTCCCTACCCCTGCCTCCACATATATGCCCCTCCACCCGACATAAGTCCACCTCCACTCCCTCAGTTTCCCTTTGTTGGGGCCTCTGTTGAGCCTTTACCTGACCAAGGACCATTCCTTCCGCTGATGCCCAAGAAGTCCTTCCTCTGCCACGTTTTTGGCTGAAGCCATGTGTGCTCCTTGGTTGATGGTTCAGTCCCTGGAAGTCTTGGGGCATCTGGGTGGCTGAAATTATTGTTCTTCCCATGGGGCTGTAAACCCCTTTAGGTCCTCTGGACCATCCTCCAGCTCCTCCATTGGGGACCAGTCCAATAGTTGGTTGCTAGCATCTGCCTCTGTATTTGTAAGGCTCTGTCAGGGCCCCTCAGAGACAACCATGGCATGCTCCTTTTTGTATACACTTCTTGTCATCCACAGTAGTATCAGGGTTTGTTGACTGTTTATAGGGTGAATCCCCAAGTATGGCAGTCTCTGGGTGGTCTTTACTTCAGTCTCTGCTCCACCCATCATCTCCCTTATTGCTCCTGTGAGTATTTTGTTCCCTTTCTTAGAGGAACCAAAGCACCCTCACTTAAGTCCTCCTTCTTCTTGAGCTTCCTGGACTAGGTGAATTGTAACTTGTTTATTTTGAGCTTTTGGGCTAACATTCGCTTATTAATGAGAGCATGCCATGTGTGTGTGTTCTTTTGTGACTGGGTTGCCTCACTGAGGATAACACTTTCTAGAGCAACTAAAAATATTCTTATATAACAGTACTCTACACAATAAATATATACAGTAGAATATTTTAGATCACGAAGTTCATTTACATTGAAAATTTCCACTAAAATAAAAAGGAAAGTAATAAAACAGTAAATCTTAGAAATTTTTAGTGTTCTGAGGAAAAAACACACTAATGTGACCAGAAATTATAAGCCTGTACATGGTGTTATTTCATAAACACAAAAGATTCCCCTAACTCCAATGATCAGGACACAAACTTGAAGTTACCAATTACATAAAGTAGTGAGTTTTAGGGGAGAGGCTATGACAATACTTCACCTTGGACCACTCTGCCATATAAGAACCCCCCCTCAGCCTCTCTGAAATGTCCTTCCTAGCTCCATGAGCAATCTGAAAAATATATCAAATAACACATAATAAATGTTCATCATGTCATTTACACTAAATGTCCAGAATATGGACAGAAATACTTTCCTGTATTAATAAGAAAGTATGTCATAATTTTCAGCTCTGTTGGGCATGGTTCTTAGACCCTAGAGACAGCATTGAATAAATCCCCCATTATTATGATGCTTACAATCTGGTGGAAGAAGACTAATAATAAACAAGTATGTTAGGTAGTAATAAATGTTACAAAGAATTATAAACCTAGAAAAATGAGAGTGTGGGATTCTAGCTTTTAAAGGATACCTAGGACAGAAAGCTCTGCCTACTGGAAATTGACCGTTGGCTCAAGTAATGTTCCTTCCTGTTTTTTTAAGCCAAAGGTAGGACCATCATTTCACCTTGGTTTGGTCTGACTTGTTTTCTTTTATAACAAATAGGTTCATTCTAGTACAGCTTGTTAAGCAGTCAGAAGATAATTTCCATGTGGCAAGACTCTAATGAATAAAACATTGCCAGGGAGTATAAGCAGAACCTGACACACTATATGTTAGATACGGAGCATCAGAACTGCAGGTAGTGCTACTGCCACGGAAATCAAAGATCACACATGTTTAGAGGTACTTAAGAAGAGAAAAATATTTCCATAATCAAATAACACAGCCTTGGTCTGCTTGTCTGTTTAAGAAGGAATGACAATTCTTTTTCACAAGTAATCCCCACCCCCCCCACCCCCAAAAATCATACCATTGAGATGAAAAAGCAAACTCCATGGGAACATCCCAAATTAGAAACCTTTCCAGATCGAGGCCACTTGACTTCTATTGATGGATTATAGCCAAGATGCAGATGCATTAAAAATATCTAATGTTACTGTCTGGTGCATTGGACAAGATGCATCATATGAAATAAGAATGAATTTCTTGTTGAAACTCCAGTTCCATCCTTAAAATAATCTCAGAGTGCATGTAAATATGTTCCAAAATCAGAACAAATTCCCAGGCTGGGAACATTTCATTTCCTAAGCAGTTTGGATAAACATCATGTGGAGACTGTAGCTACAGAATCACATTGACACCTAAGTTTCAGATTGTCGGTTAGACAGACTCATCCTGCATATAAAAGAACAGAAAAACAGACTCCAACTCACAATTTAAATAAACTCACGGGCATTTACTAGAGAAGACAACTTTCACAAATATTCATAGACAAATAAAAGAAGTGTGCAGTAGAAGGAAGGGGTGGAAGGAGGAAGACAGGAATAGAAGAAGGTAACCTGGACGTCACACTCCAATTGCACTTTGTAAAATAACACGTGGGAAAATCAATACGAATGAAGCCCATGCAAACATGGCAGCTCAAACACAATCTAGTATTCTTGTTTTATTGGATATTTTATTTCTTTACATTTCAAATGCTATCTCTTTTCCTGATTTACCCTCAGAAAACTTCCTATCCCATCCATCCCACCTCCTCCTGCTTCTTTAAGGGTGCTCCCACACCCACTCACCCACTCCCACCTCACTACCCAAGCATCCCCTTTACTGGGGCAATGAACCTTCACAGGACCAAGGGCCTCTCCTCCCATTGAGGCCTGACAAGGCCATCCTCTGCCGTATATGCAGCTAGATCCATGGGTCCCTCCATGTGTACTCCTTGGTGGGTGATTTAGTCCCTAGGAGCTCTGGGGGGGTTCTGATTGGTTGATATTATTGTTCTTCCTTTTGGATTGTAAAACAGCAGTGTACATTACAAAGGAACTGAAGGTGGAAGGTAGTGGCACATTTATTCCCTGCACTTAGGAGGCAAAGGCAGGCAAATCACTATGGATTTGAGACCAGCCTGGTCTGAAGAACAAGTTATAGGACAGCCAAAGCTATACACAGAGAAACCCTATCTCAAACACACACACACACACACACACACACACACACACACAGCCCTAACTGGTAATCCCTACTCCCAGTAAGACACTGTTTCTCAAACAAATCACTAAAAATTGAATATCTCTAAAAATTGAGGAACAATACTCAAATTGACATCAGGCCTCTACACGCACAGGCACAAAAATAAAATTACACTGCCACACAAACCACAGACTTTGCAAACACAAACACACACATGCATGCCCATAAACATGCCCACACTTTCATACACAAATCAAAGTAAAAAGAGCCAGAAAGAGAATTGTACATTTCAGGGGCATAAAACAGAAATAGACCCACGTCGGGAGCAGTTCAAAGAGGTGGTAGAGTTCTTATCTCAAAGAACTGAGCTGGCCTCCTTCCTTCCTGTCATATATCTAAAGACAAGATTGATCAGCTGTGCATTTAAAATTAATCATGTAAATATCCCCCTATTAATTGGCTCCTCATTGTCATTCAGGCATCCATGTCCAATTTTAAAAACATAATTTGTGGCCTTAGATCTGTCCTTATTCTGCCCCCTTTAGATTCACACCCGAATGTATGAAACTGAATTTATGACTGGTGAAAGGCAACAGATTAATAGCACCATAAATTAATCTATTCATCCATATACTAAGAGGAGAAAATCTAAAAAGAGGCAGTTCAATCTAACATCTTCTATTATTATGCTTTAAAAGTGAAGTCCAGGAAAATGAGATAAAAATTTATAACCCAAGACCAAAGAGCAAGTGGCATGCCGTGGCTTCACTGCTAGGTTTCCAGGCTTCTCAGAGTGACACTTTCAAGTAAAAATTTCCTTCTTTAAAATAACCATGTACCTGTATATTGGGTCAAATATAAATGCTTCAAAGTATTACTGATACATAAGGAAGATATATTAAAATATCATTTATTCTAGATACTATTCAACAAATAATAAGATGATGGTGGTGATAGAAAATAAATAAGAAGAGACCTTCAGGCTCTTAAAATGCTTTCTTCTTTTGTTTCTAAAAGATACAAGGAGGGCTACCTTTAGTATTTCACTGCCTATAGCAGAGATCAGAGCCATTAAACACATAGTGTTAACTGCCACCATCCTTCTCTCCCAATAATCAGACACTGCGAGTCTGTGAGCATTCCTCCAGACACAGTCCTCAGCCATTTACCCCACACTGCCCATCGGGAGCTGGTAACCAGTATCCTAGGGCAGCAGATCCCTCCCGTTTTCCAAGTGGTCCAGCTTCTCTCTTTCTAAATCCATCTTGCTGTCTGTCACTAGAGCTGTATTCGTAAAACCCAAAGCTAACTGTAGCATAAATTCGTGTTCATACCTTCCATTGGCTTTTCAGCACTTATAGGGTTAATACAGACTTTTCAGCCTAGCCTGCCTAACAGGTCTTTTAGATTCGTTTTATATGCTTTCTAGGATGTATCACGAATCCTTTTTTGTTAATACACCCTTGTTAGCCACTCCATTCAACCCCAGACATTGAGAATCTTGGAACAAAATGTTGGTTTTGCACATTCTGTTTCATTACTCTCAACTATGTGATTTCTTATCCTTCAAAGAAGGCATTAAATAAATGTTATATCCCTGTTAAGCTCTTCCTTTAATAAACACCTGATAGTACCCATCCCCTCCCATTCAAGGCACACCTTTTTCCTACCTTCGCCACATGGAACTCAAGAAGAGATACCCAAAAGGTCTCATGACTTTGACCTGTCCAGGGATAATGGCCATGTCACAGAATACAGTCTAGCTCAAACCCAAAAGCTAGATCAGAAAACCATTTTCCCCCTTGAGTCCTCCAAGCCAATAAGAAGGTGCTTTAAAAAAATCAATATCTGATATAAAATAGTACAGAAGCAGTGGTAGACTATTTATGCGGGGGAGAGTTGTGCAGAAAAATTAAGCTTCAGCCTAGGAAGAAGACTTAGGAAGAAATAATGAAGATTGACACATGAAAGATAATTCTAATGGACAGTATTGAGCCCCTGGATCCTTTATTTTTAAGTTGCCATTAAGTTGTTGTTTTGGGTAAAAGAAAATGATCCAGCAGAAGAATGCTCTGAGAGTAAAGGATCATTGTATCTCTTGGGGTCCACAGATCTCTGTTTACATCCCCTAGAGTGACAATTATGGTGCTCCATTGTAAGTTATTTGTTTGCACAGAGCAGTCATGTGAGCAATGGCAGAATATTACTCATCTTTGGTTCTTTAGAGTCTTTGGGGGGAGGGGTATTTGTTGAATAGCTGGAGGTCCAAGAAGGCAATTTTATCCTTTATTTCTAATACCAGTAGCTTAAGTCGGCAATACTCAAAAGCTGGTGGGCCCCGTTTGTCCCTTTTCTCAGGTGCCTCTGAATTTCTAGTGAATCCAGAGGTGGTAATAGTTTAAGATACACTTGTAAGTCTCTCAGATTATGAACTACCTATCCCAGTGGAGTGAGCCATCGCATCAAAACTTCCCCAAGGCTATATGTTTAGAAATAAAATGTTAGGTTTTTTATTTTATGGGTAGAAACTACTGAGAAATCTAATGATTTTACATATTAATTGTGGCAACTAAAACTCAATCCAATGCTTTTGGCCAGTAGGGCCATAGATAAAGATAAATAGATAAATACCAACATTTTCAAAGTAATCTCAAGGTGCTAATAATATAGAGAATATTGGAAAATTCTCTTTTTCACTCAGTTCTCTACTTTTGAATTGTACATACAAGCATGAATTTATAATATAAAAAATAAATATTCTTTTCACTTTAAAAACATGTGGCTCTCTGCATCTATATCTGTTTTTGTGACTTTTCTTGAATTCTTTTTCCTTCTGTTCATTTTGTCCTATTCCAATGTGTTTGTTTTTGTTTTCTCATATTATATTTATTTTATTATATTATATTTCCTTAGATGTCTAGTTTTTCTCAAATGAGGGACAGAAATGGGGTATATACAGATGGGAGTGATGTGGGGAGGAGCTTGCAGGAGTAAAGGGAGGAAAAACTATAACCAGAATATGTTACATTGAAAAATCTATTTTAATTAAAAAATATATGCGTCATTGTTCAAATCATGTCTCCTGTGTCATTCAATAAAAGAAAATAGATTTTGAAATGATAAGGGTCCTAACCTTGACACGTGAGCCTCATATATGCATGCTTCTCTATATGTTGACATCAGGAGCAGAAAGAGAAATTATTACACATCTCTGTAGCTCCCTTGGTGACTTTGCATATGTAACCTCTGACTTCTCCCTTAGAGCATTCCCTCTAGTGCCCAGAGCAATATGTCACTAACCGTCCATGTTATGGAAGAATATTCACATTGTACAGTTTAGAAAAATTAAATGTGCATCATGATATTACCATATGGCACTCACAATGAATCATCTTTAAAAGTAAAATTTCATGCAGTCACCCGTGGCCTCTGTCTTCAATTTTCAGCTAAAAATAAATATAAGAAAAGCCAGGCTCTCCCTCAGCTGACACCCTAACAGAAGGTATCTCCAGACTCTGGAGGTAGCTAAGGAACTGAATACAAAGAAGAAAATCCTGACAAATGTGAAGAGTGCATACCAGATATCACCTATTGTGTAGTCTAAGAAAACACTACAAACATAAATGTTTGTCAAAATGACTGGCCATGACCTCATCTTCACAGAATCATCTGTAGATCCATGTAGATCCCTAGAACCATGCAGGCTTTACTAAATTTCCAATCTTCCACACCTGCCAATCTCGAGACAAGTCTAGATACAGTTTTCCAGAACTCCTCCTAAGTTCAGCTCACATTATGCATCCCCTCTACACCCATCAGGGATCTTTTTATATCAGTCCATTGGCTGGTCTTATGATAATCCGTCCACTATAATGAATGCCAAGGTTACAGTGTGATCTCACTTAATACTTAATATGGCATTGGACAGAATCGTTCAATGCTTATTCCTAGACAGACACTGAACATGTAAATAATTCCAAGAGTATGTATGATTGGCAAAGACAGAAAAATAACTAGTACTAGGCAGTTCTGAGGATCATCTTTGCTTTAATGTACTATAAAATATTATAATATAAATCACATACTGTTTATAATGTTATAAAATCTATAATTATTGAAATAAATATTTGTGTTTATAGTTATACTGTTTTAATAACACAACTGTTTATGCCCTTATAGAACTTAACTTTTAATTATTTCTGTTTAATATCCTACTCATAAAATCTCATCAAGTTGAACATCTGCTCCTTGTAAGTTCTTTTGAGTCAGGTCAGCATAACACTGCACCAGGCCCTGGGCTATAGTCTAAGAATACATGAATACAGTGCAGTCTCTGCCCACCAAAAGGCCTCAATCCTGACAGAAAAGAGAAAGAGATGTAAAGAAATTACAGCAAAAAAGAAAGTGCTAAGTGAAAGTCTCTTCAAAACACAGAGAGTACAGACAGGCTTGAAATGAGAGTCAGGGGAGAAATTTAGAAAATGTTTTGTAGAAAATGCATCATTTGATCTGAGTCCCAAAGTACACAGATGCAGGTGGAGAAAAACACACATGACAGAGTTGGGGAGACATGCACATCCTGATCCCCAAAGAAGCAGCAAGAATAAGAGTTTAAATATATGAAACAGCCAGATATTTTCTAGGGATTACAGTAGATTTGAGACATGGAAATCCAAAAGAAGGAGAAACAAGAAAGAAATGTTCATGTTTTTATCCTCTCAAGAAAATATTATCTATATAAAACAGCTTCCCTTAAAAATTATTTGGGATGGTGCTAGAAAGATAGATCAGCAGTTAAGAGTACAGGCTGCTCTTACAAAATCCTCAGTTTTGATTCCTAGCATCCACATGGGGACTTACAATCATCTGTAACCCATTCATTATTAGGGTATCCCGTGGTGTTTTCTTTGGGACTCCATGGTACCAGGCATGCATGCCGTACTCATGCACACAAAGCAATTTTTAACTTAAAATTTATTTTGCTTCACGAATTTGTGTGTCATCCTTGTGCAGGGGCCATGCTAATCTTCTCTGTATCGTTACAATTTTTTAGTATATGTGCTGCACATGTTGGCCACATGCCTTCTACATAGTAAAACCATGTCTCAGAAAAGAATTTACTAATGTACAAAAGATGTATAAATTTAATATATATTACATTGAGTTTGGCTGTATGTGCACATCAATAATACCATCAGCAAAAGTAAAGTACGAACACATATATCTTCCCCTTCAAAATGTCTTCACATAGCCGGGCAGTGGTGGCGCACGCCTATAATCCCAGCACTTTTGAGTTCAAGGCCAGCCTGGTCTATAGAGTTAGTTCCAGGACAGCCAGAGCTATACAGAGAAACTCAGTCTCAAAAAACAACAAAAAAAATGTCTTCACGTTATACTATGTGTGTATTGCTATTACTGTACATTTGTTTCAGCAGGAACTTTTGTGTGCATGTATAGTATTGTGTGTTTGATTGTAGGCAAATATTCATGCAGTGTTTTCACTTGTGCCTGCAGATGCACATGCGCACATATGCAAGTGGTGGCCAGAGGCTGACATCAGGTGTCATTCTTAATCACTGTCCATCTTGTTTCTTGAACATGGAGAATCACTGGTTCAGCTATGCTGTCTGGCCATCAAGCCCCAGGGATCCACCTGTCTTTGTCTCCTGATGCAATCCCATGTCCAGCTTTCTATGTGAATGTCAGGGGTCTAATCTCACATCCTCACAGTGCCAAGCAAGTACTTTATCTACTGATTCATCTATCTCTTCAGCCCCAAGGGCTTTTGACACAGTATCTCCTTCGCTTCCAATCCATATTACTACATTGATAACTGTAGGAGCTCAGTGGCACACATCTTCCTAAAACATTTTTTCTTCAGTAAGAGAAGCTTTATACCTATTGAGGAACAATGGCCCCTTTGTCTTTCTCTATCAGCTGTTAAGCACTATTCTGTCTATGCTTCTATAAGTTTGATCATTTTTGCCTTCCTCTTATACATAGTATATATGTATACTATACATATGTGTAGTATATGTCCTGTGACTTTTTGTTTAAATATCTTAATGTCTTCTAAATTTACCATGCAAATTTTCTCATTTTTAAGGTTGTATAAGATAATATTGCATTGTATGTATGTTTGTACTGTCCTAGTTTGCTTTATAATGTTGTAGTAAAGACCAGGAGAAAAAACAATTTGTGGAAGAGAGGATTTATTTCGCTTATATTTCCCAATCACAGTCCCTCATTGAGTGAAATTTAGCCAGGTAGGAATCTGGAATCTGGAAATGAAACAGAGATCATGTATAGATACTCCTTTTGGGCTTTATCTACAAAAGCTTGCTCAGTTTGTTTCCTGATACAACCCAGAGCCACCTGTGCAAGGATGTTACTGCCCACAGTGGGGTGGAATTTCCCATATTAATCATTAATTAATAAAATGAACCCACAAACATGCATACAGGACAATCTGGTTCATATATCTTCTCACAGTTGAAGTCTCCTCTTCCCAGATGACCCAGGCTTGAATCAAGTTGAAAAGAAAACAGTAACAAAAGACAAAAAACAAACTACTTACTATCACATATATGCTTCTTACCCATTCATCTGTCAATGAGCATTGAATCATATCATATCTTGGATATTTTATACAATGCTGATTTGAGCATGGTACCAATACATCTCAAAAATACTTATTTAATTTCTTATGGACACATATCCTAGTGTTGAATTGCTAGATCATAAGGTAGTTCTATTTTAGAACATAAAATACATGGTTCCTAAACAGACGATTAGATCAAATAAAATAAGCATATCAGTATTTGTGTGCTATTTAACATTCCACTAGAGACAGAGAAAGTAGCTTCGAATAAGCAAGAGAATTTTAAAATGAATTAGATACAACATCCATTTGGAATAGCTCACAGAAGCTACACCATGAAATAGTAAGTGAAAGGCCAGTTGCAAAGGTCTAAATACTACCCCTAAACTCATGTGCTATGGTTCAAGCCTTCCATTCATTTAAGATGCAGTACTTGTGTTATTTATTAGGTCATGAGTTTCAAATTATATTCATTCATGTCCTTACAAAAGAGACCCCAGAGAACAAGCTAGGCTAATCTTCCATAGGAAGAAAATGGGAAGTAACCATCTATGTACAAGGAAATGTGACCTTCCCAGACACTAAACCTGCTAGTGTCTTGATTTCACAATTTTCAAACTCTAGAACTATATGAAGTAATTTCCCATTGCTGATTATTTGTTTGTTTGCTTTGTTTTCTTTTGAACATAGTTTTTTTCATCATATCATCTATCTTGATTATATTGACCCTCCCTCTACTCCTACCAGTTCATCCCCATCTTGCTTCCCATCCATATCTAAACAGGCTTTTAAAAGATAATAATAAAATAAAATACAACATAGTTAGACAAACCAAAAACAAATACAACATAAGTGGACAAAACAAACAGAAGAAAAAGAAGCCGAGAGAAGGCACATGAAGCCAAAACCAACTTCTCATATTCAGGAATCCCATGAAAACATTAAACTGGAAGCTATAACATATATGCAAAAGACCTGCCAGGTAAAATGGGGAATGAAAATGATATATGTACATATTTTTTAAGTAAAACAAGATAATTTGATAAAATGTCTTACAAAGGAAAGGATCTGACATGGCATTGTGAGACAAGGAACCTCCCAAGAAACCACTGAGTTCATTTTCTGTTGGTCATCTGCTACTTGTCACACAGCCTACACTTAATAGTGGTTTTCCAAACCATCAACCAAAGAGTAAACATGAGTCAGTCCACGGCTCCCACTACATATATAGCAGAGGACTGCCTCACCTGGCATCAATGGGTGGGGGGCGGGAGGTGCATGGTCCTCTGGAGGCTTGATGCTCCAGAGAAGGGGGATGCTAGAGGTGTGAGGAGGGAGTGAGTATGTGGGTGTGTGGGGGCGCACCCTCGTAGAGGCAAAGGGGAAAGAAGAAGATGGAGGAGAGACCAGGAAGGGGGATTACATTTGAAATGTAAACAAAGAAAATCAAATTCACATTTGCAAGTGGTATCAGCTTAGAGATTGCTTCTGGGTTAGGGATTTGCCACGTGTCCACATCTCTTCTCAGCTCTAGGGCCCCATCTAGGGTGGACAGGGGCAGGGCCTGTGCATGCTGCCTCAGCCTCTGCATGTTTTATGTGCCTCAATCCTCCTGATTTAGAGGGCTTTGTTTGCTTGGTGTCCTCCACACTTTGGTACTTACACTCTTCCTGCCTTCTCTTTACAGGGATCTCTGATCCTTGTAGAGTATAATTTGATAGAGATATCCCATTTAGGGCTGAATGTTCTAAGGTCTCTCACTCTGCATTGTGTCAGTCTGTGAGTCTCTGTATTTGTTGCCTTCTGCTGCAGGAAGAAGGCTGAGCAAGGCTCTAATACAAGAGTAGAGCTGGGTGTCATTTGGAGTAACTTAATTGCTATGTAGCTGTTTGTTTTTTAAAGAAGTAGTATTTGGTTTTACCTTAGGTCCCTGGGCTATGTGGTCTTGGGTTCTTGGTCAGACTACAGTGTCAGGTACAGGTTCCATCATGTGGAATGTGCCTTATATCAAATAAGATATTGATAGGTTTCTCCCACAAACTTTGTGCCACCATTTCACTGGCATATATCTTGCAGACAGCACTGTTGCTGAAAAGGGTTGTGGCTGGTTTGGTGCTTTCGTTTTTCCTTTGATGACCTACAGAATTCCTTCCCATAGGAAAAACATAAGAATGTAGGGCTGAGGGTGCTGTGTTGACCCTCAGACTACATAGACTCAACTTCTACAATACGTTGTATAGGTCTTCAGCAACGGGGCCTTGCTATCAGTTTGTGGAGAGGAATTAATAGACTTGGCTACAGCCTAGGTTGTTTGAGGGTTCCTGTAGAACACCTTTGACCAAAACCCAATTCTAGTACTGCAAGCTTCATTTGGTGACAAGAGATGTCCAGTTGGAGCTCGGTCTTCCCCACTATTTGCCAATTTCATTTAGTTCTCCTTTACATTGTGTATATACTTTAGGAAGATTCTACTGTGTTAGATTTCCATACCACACCTCAAGTGCCCTTTTATTTTAACCATCTCACCCCATATTCCTCCCCTCATTCACTCTCTCTTCTCCTTCCCCTCTTGATCCTCCCATTCCACCCATAATTGTCTATTCTATTTCCATTTCCTAGGTATATCTATCTGCAACCTCCACCTCAGTCCTTTCCTCTATATGTAACTTCTGTGGTATTATGGACTCTAGCTTTGTTATCAATGACTTAGCAGTTAATATCTACATAGAAGCACATACATGCCATAACTGGTTTTCTGTTAACTCACTCAGGATTTTTTGTACTTGCATTTGTTAACCCATAAATTTCAGGATTTCAGTTTTTCTAATTGTTGAGTAATACTATATTGTGTAAATATGTAACATTCTCTTTACCCATTCTTCTGTTGAGGAACGTCTAGTTGTTTCCAGTTACTGACTATAATGAATAGAGCAGCAATGAACATGTTGAACAAGCATCTCTGAGGTAGAATGAAGCATCCATTTGGTGTTTGCCAAGAGTGGTATAACTGAATCCTGAGGTAGATCAATTTCTATCTCCCTGAAGAATTACCATGCTGATTTCCACAGCAGCTGTACAAGTTTCTGCTCCCAGAAGTGTTGTAGTAAATATTATTTGGGGGTTGCTACACACCCTTATTGTTTTTATATATCTCTTTGTGGTGTGTACACCACTTAGATCATTCAGTTTCCAAACAAAACAAATGACAGCCTTTATATTTATAATAAGCTTTAAAAAACTAGAGCTGGGAAAATATCAACCCTCTATGCCATTTTGTCTACTTTCCTGTCAAAACTCCCATGATATCACTTGTCAAGTTCTTCCTGGGTTACTCATACTCTGATAGACCAGCCTTCATGGCAAGTGCTCCTACTACACAGAGACTTCATCCTTCTCCTCCCTCATTTCTGTTCTTTATCTCCAACCCCCAAGCCTGGCGAGCCTTTGTTCTAACCCCACTCCTCTGCGCAGCTCAGGCTATAGGCATCTTTATTAACCAATAAGGGAAATTTTGTAGGGCAAGGTTTGCACAAAACATCTGGTATAGGTGAGAATACACTTGTCTTGGGGAAACCATGTCTGAGGATACAGACTTTACCATTAGAGTACAAAGGAGCACCAGACAAAACCCCTAGATACCAACAATGGAGGAGTGATTCCCTTGCTCTACATCCTCACCAGCTGTCTGTCACCTGTGGAAAATGAAATCTCAGGACAGTTTTGATTTGTATACCTTGATGGCTAAGAATGTTGAACATTTCTTTAAATATATCTCACCCATTTAAGAGTCCTCTATTGAGAATTCTCTCTTCATACATGTACCCCATTTATTAATTGGACTATTTGTTTTCATACTAAATAATTCTTTAAGATCTTTATGTATTTTGGATACCAATCATCTACCAGATGTGAAGTTCTTAAAAATATGTTCCTATTCTGTAGGCTGCTGCTGCTTTTTCCAAATGATGGTGTCCGTTGCAATGCATGAAGTTCCATGTATTATTTGTTGATCTTAGTGCCTATGCTAATAGTGTTCTGTTCAGAAAGTCTTTTTCTATGCCAATAAATTCAAAGCTATTTCACACTATCTCTTCTATTAGTGTCAGTGTATCTAGTTTTATGTTAAGGTGTTTGGACTTGAGTTTTATACATGGTGAAAAGTATGGATCTATCTGGACTCTTGCACATGCAGATATTTAATATGACCAGAACCATTAGTTGAAGATTATGTCTTTTATTTCAGTGTATATTTTTGTCACGTTTTTCAAAACTCAGGTGTCTGAAGGTGTGTAGATTTAATGTTTGGGTCTTCAATTCAATTCCATTGATTAGCATATCTGTTTTTGTACTAATACCATACTGTTTCTATAACTATAGTTCTGTAGTACAATTTGGAGTTGAGGATGGTGATATCTCCAGCAGTTCTTTTGTTGTTCCGGATTATATTTGCTATCCTGTTTTTTTCATGTATTCCCATGTGAAGCTGAAAATAGTTTTTTGAAGATATGTGAAGGATAATATTAGAACCTTAATGAGGATTGCAATTAATCTATAGGTTGTTTTTAGTAGAGTGACCATTTTTACTGCTTTAATCCCACACATCCATGAGCTTGGGAGATCTTTCTATCTTCTGATATCATATTCAAATTCTTTTTTCAGTGCTTTAAGGATTTTTTTTATTCGATATAATTTATTTACATTTCAAATGATTTCCCCTTTTCTAGCCCCCCCACTCCCCGAAAGTCCCGTAAGCCCCCTTCTCTTCCCCTGTCCTCCCTCCCACCCCTTCCCAGTTCCCCATTCTGGTTTTGCCAAATACTGTTTCACTGAGTCTTTCCAGAACCAGGGACCACTCCTGCTTTCTTCTTGTATCTCATTTGATGTGTGGATTATGTTTTGGGTATTCCAGTTTTCTAGGTTAATAACCACTTATTAGTGAGTGCATACCCTGATTCACCTTTTGAGTCTGGGTTACCTCACTTAGTATGATGTTCTCTAGCTCCATCCATTTGCCTAAGAATTTCATGAATTCATTGTTTCTAATGGCTGAATAGTACTCCATTGTGTAGATATACCACATTTTTTGCATCCACTCTTCTGTTGAGGGATACCTGGGTTCTTTCCAGCATCTGGCAATTATAAATAGGGCTGCTATGAACATAGTAGAGCATGTATCCTTATTACATGGTGGGGAATCCTCTGGGTATATGCCCAGGAGTGATATAGCAGGATCTTCTGGAAGTGAGGTGCCCAGTTTTCGGAGGAACCGCCAGACTGATTTCCAGAGTGGTTGTACCAATTTGCAACCCCACCAGCAGTGGAGGAGTGTTCCTCTTTCTCCACACCCTCTCCAACACCTGCTGTCTCCTGAATTTTTAATCTTAGCCATTCTGACTGGTGTAAGATGAAATCTTAGGGTTGTTTTGATTTGCATTTCCCTAATGACTAATGAAGCTGAGCATTTTTTAAGATGCTTCTCCGCCATCCGAAGTTCTTCAGGTGAGAATTCTTTGTTAAACTCTGTACCCCATTTTTTTAATAGGGTTGTTTGGTTTTCTGGAGTCTATCTTCTTGAGTTCTTTATATATATTGGATATTAGCCCTCTATCTGATGTAGGATTGGTGAAGATCTTTTCCCAATTTGTTGGTTGCCGATCTGTCCTCTTGATGGTGTCCTTTGCCTTACAGAAACTCTGTAACCTTATGAGGTCCCATTTGTCAATTCTTGCTCTTAGAGCATACGCTATTGGTGTTCTGTTCAGAAACTTTCTCCCTGTACCGATGTCCTCAAGGGTCTTCCCCAGTTTCTTTTCTACTAGCTTCAGAGTGTCTGACTTTATGTGGAGGTCCTTGATCCATTTGAATTTGAGCTTAGTACAAGGAGACAAGGATGAATCAATTCGCATTCTTCTGCATGCTGACCTCCAGTTGAACCAGCACCATTTGTTGAAAAGGCTATCTTTTTTCCATTGGATGTTTTCAGCCTCTTTGTCGAGGATCAAGTGGCCATAGGTGTGTGGGTTCATTTCTGGATCTTCAATCCTGTTCCATTCATCCTCCTGCCTGTCACTGTACCAATACCATGCAGTTTTTAACACTATTGCTCTGTAGTATTGCTTGAGGTCAGGGATACTGATTCCCCCAGATTTTCTTTTATTGCTGAGAATAGTTTTAGCTATCCTGGGTTTTTTGTTGTTCCAGATGAATTTGATAATTGCTCTTTCTAACTCTGTGAAGAATTGAGTTGGGATTTTGATGGGTATTGCATTGAATCTGTATATTGCTTTTGGCAAAATGGCCATTTTAACTATATTGATTCTACCGATCCATGAGCATGGGAGGTTTTCCCATTTTTTGAGGTCTTCTTCCATTTCCTTCTTCAGAGTCTTGAAGTTCTTGTCATACAGATCTTTCACATGTTTGGTAAGAGTCACCCCAAGATACTTTATACTGTTTGTGGCTATTGTGAAGGGGGTCATTTCCCTAATTTCTTTCTCAGCCTGCTTATCCTTTGAGTATAGGAAGGCCACTGATTTGCTTGAGTTTATTTTATAACCTGCCACTTTGCTGAAGTTGTTTATCAGCTGTAGGAGCTCTCTAGTGGAGTTTTTTGGGTCACTTAGATAGACTATCATGTCGTCTGCAAATAATGATAGTTTGACTTCTTCCTTTCCAATTTGTATCCCTTTGACCTCCTTATGTTGTCGAATTGCCCGAGCTAGTACCTCAAGTACAATATTGAAAAGATAAGGAGAAAGGGGGCAGCCTTGTCTGGTCCTTGATTTCAGTGGGATTGCTTCAAGTTTCTCTCCATTTAGTTTGATGCTGGCTACCGGTTTGCTGTATATT
This sequence comes from Apodemus sylvaticus, assembly GCF_947179515.1. Classification (NCBI taxonomy): domain Eukaryota; kingdom Metazoa; phylum Chordata; class Mammalia; order Rodentia; family Muridae; genus Apodemus; species Apodemus sylvaticus. Next base: position 140,692,647 of record NC_067473.1, on the reverse strand, counting down.
GCTTTTACTATGTTTAGGTATGGGCCTTGAATTCCTGTTCTCTCCAAGACTTTAAGCATGAAAGGATGCTGAATTTTGTCAAATGCTTTTTCAGCATCCAATGAAATGACCATGTGGTTTTGTTCTTTGAGTTTGTTTATGTAATGGATTGTATTGATGGATTTCCGTATATTGAACCAACCCTGCATTCCCGGGATAAAGCCTACTTGATCATGGTGGATGATCGTTTTGATGTGTTCTTGGATTCGGTTGGCAAGAATTTTATTGAGTATTTTTGCATCGATGTTCATAAGGGAAATTGGTCTGAAGTTCTCTTTCTTTGTTGGATCTTTGTGTGGCTTTGGTATCAGCGTAATTGTGGCTTCGTAGAAGGAATTGGGTAGTGTTCCTTCTGTTTTTATTTTGTGGAATAGTTTGAAGAGTATTGGTGTTAACTCTTCTTTGAAGGTCTGGTAGAATTCTGCACTGAAACCATCTGGTCCTGTGCTTTTTTTGGTTGGAAGACTTTCTATGACTCCTTCTATTTCTTTAGGCTCTATGGGACTGTTCAGATGGTCTAGTTGGTCCTGATTTAATTTTGGTATTTGGTATCTGTCAAGGAAATGGTCCATTTCCTCCAGATTCTCCAGTTGTGTTGAGTACAGGCTCTTGTAGTAGGATCTGATGATTTTTTTGGATTTCCTCAGTTTCCGTTGTTATATCTCCCTTTTCATTTCTAAGTTTGTTAATTTGGATACTTTCTCTGTGCCCTTTGGTCAGTCTGGCTAAGGGTTTATCTATCTTGTTCATTTTCTCAAAGAACCAGCTCCTGGTTTTGTTGATTTTTTGTATGGTTCTCTTTGTTTCTACTTGATTGATTTCGGCCCTGAGTTTGATGATTTCCTGCCTTCTACTCCTCCTGGGTGAAATAGCTTCTTTTTGTTCTAGGGCTTTCAGGTGTGTCATTAAGCTGGTAATGTATGCTCTCTCCATTTTCTTTTTGGAGGCGCTCAGGGCTATGAGTTTTCCTCTTAGCACTGCTTTCATTGTGTCCCATAGATTTGGGTATGTTGTGTTTTCATTTTCATTGTGTTCTAAAAAGTCTTTAATTTCTTTCTTTATTTCTTCCTTGACCAAGGTATCATTAAGTAGAGTATTGTTCAATTTCCATGTGTATGTGGGTTTTCTATTGTTTCTGTTGCTATTGAAGACCACTTTTACTCCATAGTGATCAGATAGGAGGCATGGGATTAGTTCGATCTTCTTATATTTGTTGAGGTCTGTCTTGTGACCAATTATATGGTCGATTTTGGAGAAGGTACCATGAGGTGCTGAAAAAAAGGTATATTCTTTTGTTTTAGGATAGAATGTTCTATATATATCAGTTAAATCTAATTGGTCCAAAGCTTCAATTAGTTTCATTGTGTCCTTGTTTAGTTTCTGTTTTCCTGATCGGTCCATTGAGGAAAGTGCAGTGTTGAAGTCACCCACAATTATTGTGTTAGGTGCAATGTGTGCTTTGAGTTTTAATAAAGTTTCTTTTATGAAAGAGGGTGCCCTTGCATTTGGAGCATAAATGTTCAGGATTGAGAGTTCTTCTTGTTGTATTTTTCCTTTGACCAGCAAGAGGTGTCCCTCAGAGTGTCTTTTGATGACTTTGGGTTGAAAGTCAATTTTATCTGATATTAAAATGGCTACTCCAGCTTGTTTCCTGAGACCATTTGCTTGTAAAATTGTCTTCCAGCCTTTTACTCTAAGGTAGTGTTTGTCTTTGACCCTGAGGTGTGTTTCCTGTAAGCAGCAAAATGTAGGGTCCTGTTTACATTTTGTTAGTTAGTCAGTTAGTCTGTGTCTTTTTATTGGGGCATTGAGTCCATTGATGTTAAGAGATATTAAGGAATAGTGATTGTTACTTCCTATCATTTTTGACGTTATTTTTTTAAATTTGATTGCTTAACTTCTTTTGGGTTTGATGAAAGGTTACTATCTTGCTTTTTCCAGGGTGAAGTTTCCCTCCTTGTATTGGTGTTGTCCTCCTATTATCCTTTTTAGGGCTGGGTTTGTGGATAGATATTGGGTAAACTTGGTTTTGTCATGAAATATCTTAGTTTCTCCATCTATGGTGATTGAGAGTTTTGCTGGATAGAGTAGTTTTGGTTGGCATTTGTGTTCTCTTAGAGTCTGCATGAGATCTGCCCAGGACCTTCTAGCCTTCATAGTCTCAGGTGAAAAGTCTGCTGTGATTCTGATAGGTCTTCCTTTATATGTTACTTGGCCTTTTTCTCTTACTGCCTTTAGTATTCTTTCTTTGTTTAGAACATTTGGTGTTTTGATTATTATGTGACGGGAAGTATTTCTGTTCTGGTCCAGTCTGTTTGGAGTTCTGTAGGCTTCTTGTATATTCATGGGCATCTCTCTCTTTAGGTTAGGGAAGTTTTCTTCCATAATTTTATTGAAGATATTTGCTGGCCCTTTAAGTTGTAAATCTTCACTCTCATCTATGCCTATAATTCTTAGGTTTGGTCTTCTCATTGTGTCCTGGATTTCCTGGATATTTTGGGTTACAAGCTTTTTGCATTTTGCGTTTTCTTTAACTGTTGAATCCATGGTTTCTATGGAATCTTCAGCATCTGAGATTCTTTCTTCTATTTCTTGTATTCTGTTGTTGATATTTGCATCTCTGTCCCCTGATTTCTTCCCAAGGCTTTCTATCTCCAAAGTTGTCTCCTTTTGAGTTTTCTTAGTTGTTTCTACTTCTGATTTTAGATCCTGGATGGTTTTGCTTAGCTCCTTCACTTGCTTGTTTGTGCTTTCCTGTAATTCTTTAAGAGATTTTTGTGTTTTTTTCTTTCATGACCTCAGCCTGTTGACCAAAGTTCTCCTGTATTTCTTTAAGAGATTTTTGTGTTTCATCTTTCATGACCTCAGCCTGTTGACCAAAGTTCTCCTGTATTTCTTTAAGTGTTTTTTGCATTTCCTCCTTGTTGGCTTTTGTATTCTCCTGGATTTCTTTCAATGATTTTTATGTTTCCCTTGCAAGGGCTTCTAACTTTTGATCCATTTTCTCCTGAATTTCTTTAAGTATGTCCTTCATGTGTTCCTGTACCAGCATCATGACCAGTGATTTTAAATCCAAATCTTGTTTTACTGGTGTGATGGGGTATCCAGGACATGCTGGTAGAGGAGAATTGGGTTCAGATGTTGCCATATTGCCTTGATTTCTGTTAGTGACGTTCCTGCGTTTGCCTTTTGCCATCTAGCTGTCTCTGGTGTTACTTGGTCTTGTCAGTCCTGGACTCACCAGTGCAAGCTGCCCCTTCCCCATTGGCCTCTGGTGCACAGCTTACACCCTGCACTGCCTGTAGACAGGGTGTTGCTGTCCAGGCTGTTCAGATCCCGAAGCAGGCACCTGAAGGTTCCCGCTGGGGCCCGCAGGATCTATTGGAGCACACCGACTTCTCCCAGCTGGCCGCCCGGAAGCCCCCGCTAGCCTCTTGAGGGACCTGGAGATGTGGTGCGGCCGCCCAGGCTGATCTGAAGCGGAGAGAGTTGAGCTGAGGGCTTCTGCCTGAGGCCTTGCCCCAGATTGTGTCTGTGGACCAGATGGAACCCGTGTGCACCCCCAGGGAGCGCAGAAGGTGTATGCTGCTGTGACCTCCCCTGTGTTCCGCTCACTCCGCTGGGCAGCCGATTTCCCCAACCGTGCTGGCGCACACTAGGTTAGCCTTGTCGCCCAGGCCCTGAGTCCAGGCAAAAGCCTGGGAGGCCAAGGTCCGAGCAAAGTTCGCCTGGGGCTATGACTGTTAATTGGGTCCGCCAGGTGACCCGGATGGCCGGTGTGCGTGTCCGCGCTCCCCGAAAGCACCGGGAGAGTCTGTTGTGCTAACAACCTCCTGGGCGGGTTGACACACAGCTGGCCCACCAAGCCGCCCAGTTCTTGGGGTCAGTCCTGTGCCTTTTGGGGCCTAGACCCCCGTTTTGTTAGCCTCAGGCTACGCTTGTTAGCCGTCTCTGCCCTCCCGAGCACTCTGGGTCCTGTAGGCAAAATGGCGGCGCGTGCGCCGGCCAGGGCAAAAAAAACCCTCCTGGCTGGGTTGGCACCCCGATGGCCACCCGAACAGCCCAGGGCCTGGGTGCAGGCCAACGCCCGTCGGGCTCAGACCCCTGCGGTGTTGGCCTCGGATTATGTTTGTGTACCTCAGTCTGTCCGATCTCTGGAGTCAGAAATCAAGATGGAGGTGAGTCTCTCCTGACTGGCGGGAAGCCGAGTTCTGAAGTGGCTTCCGTGCAGCGAAAGGCTCCGCAGCTGCTTGCCGCCCGGCTGGTCAGCGAAGGTCAGTGGTCATGGGCGCAGGGCCTAACTGGACCCTGTGTCGCCTTGGTTCCACCGCTGATGGCCCTTCAGCTGGACCAGCCACTGCTGCCGCCGCCGCCGAAAGATGTCCGCTTTAAGGATTTTATCAAACAATTCTTTCCCTTGTTTCTTAGAGTTACTCAAAGATATCTTATGTTGTTTGAGGCTATTGCTGAAAGCTGTAGTTTCTCTGATTTCTTTCCCAATACATTTGTCATTTGCATGTAGGGAGGCTACTAATTTATGAGTTAATTTGTATCCAGCTACTTTGCTGAAAGTGTTTATCAGCTTTAGGAGTTCCTCAGTAAAAATTTTAGTGTCACTTATGTATATTACCATATCATCTACAAATAAAGATACTTTGATACCTTCTGTTCTAAATTGCATACCCTTGATCTCCTTCAGTTTTCTTTATCATCATCATCATCATCATCATTAAATTATTTTTTGACATCCCAAAAGTTGCCCCCTTGCTAGTCCTCCCTTCCTGAGTTCTTTACCCCAGTAGTCACCCCCCTTGCCTCTGATAGGGTGCTCCCCCACATGCCAGCCTACCCCCAACTTATCCCCAGCAACATCCCTCTTCCCTGGCTCATCAAGTTTCCACAGGAATCAGTGCATCCTCTCCCACTGAGGCCAGACAAGGCAAACCTCTGCTACACATATGCCTGGGGCAATGAACCAGCCCATGAATTCTCCTTAGTTTTTTTGTCTTAGTCTCTGAGAGCTCTGATGGGTTCAGGTTAGCCAACATTGTTGCTCTTTCTAAAGGGTTACAATCCTCTTCAGCTCCTTCTCTCCTTCCCCTATGTCTTCCATGTTGGTCCCCAACATCAATCCAACGGTTGGCTGTAAATATCTGGATTTGTCTTAGTCACTTGCTTGTAGAGCCTCTCAGAAAACAGCCATGCCAGGCTTCTGTCTGCGTGCACAATATATCCTCAGTAATAGTGTCAGGATTTGGTGTGCACACATGGGAAGGGTCCCAAGTTGGGACATTCATTGTGTGGCCTTTCTTTCGGTCTCTGCTCTATTGTCCCTGAATTTTCTTTAGACAGGAAGAATTCTGGGTTAAGAATTGTGAAGATGGGTGAGTGATCTCCTGCCTCAACTGGGAGCCATGTCTATCTACTAGAGGTGGTTTCTTCCTGTTCCATCTCCCCACTGTTGGGCATTTCAGCTAATGTTATCCTCATTGAGTCCTAGTACTCATTATGCCAGGTACAGAGTACTATATTGAATTCATATATAGAGAGTGGACAACCTTGTCATTTTTGTGATTTTAATGGAATTGATTTTAGTTTTTCCCTATTTAAGATTAGGGTGACTCTCACATCCCAGCTCTCTGGGACTTTCTAGAGATTCCACCTTTCCCCTAACCCTGACTGCCCCATATTTTGATTCAGTTTTCTGGTCCTCTGTGCAACTCTCCTGTCTCTCCCCCATACATGCTCCTGCTCCTCCTTTGGCAGTTCCTCAGAAAATTGGAAGTAGCTCTACCTGAAGACCTAGATATACTACTCCTTGGGATATACTCAAAACCTGTTCCACCATGCCACAAGGACACATGCTTCACTATGTTCATAGCAGCCTTATTTGTAATGGCCAGAAACTGGAAATAACCCAGATGTCCTATGACAGAAAAATGGATACAAAAAATGTGGTTTGTTTACACAATGGAATACTTCTCAGCTACTTAAAATGAAGGGTTCATGAATTTAGTAGGCAAATGGATAGAACTAGAAAATATTGTACTGAGTGAAGTAACCCAGACTCAAAAGGATGTGCATGGTAATTTACTCACTGTTAAGTGGATATTAGCCAAAAAGTTTAGAATACCCATGATACCATTCATAGATCATAGGAAGCATATCAAGAAGGAAGGCCCAAGTGTGGATTGGATACCTGAAATGACTTAGAAGGGGAACAAAATAATCAAAGAATGAAGAGGGTGAGAGGAAACTGAGTGAGAAAAGAGAGGGGGAGAGGGAAAGGAAGGACAAGATAAAGTATGGGGAGAGACGGGAGAGACATCCTTCAGTTTTCTTTTATAGCCCCAGCTAAGAGTTCAAGTACTATATTGAATGCATATGGAGAAAGTGGACAACCTTGTAGTATCTGTGAATTTAGTGAAATTGCTTTGAGTTTTGCTTCATTTAAGTTGATGTTGTCTATGGACTTGTTGTAAATTGCTTTTATTATGTTTAGATGTGTCCCATGTATCCCCAGTCACTCTGAAACTTTTATCATTAAGGGTGTTGGATTTTGTCAAAGGTCATTTTTGCATTTAATGAGTACAGAGGCAGATGCTCACAGCCAACCATTGGACTGAGCACGGGGTCCCCAATGGAAGAGTTGGAGAAGGAGCTGAAGGAGCTGAAGGGGTTTGCATCCCCATAAGAAGAACAATATCAACCAACCAGATCCCCCCAGAGTTCCCAGGAACTAAACCACCAACCAAATAGTACATGTAAAGGGACCTATGTCTCCAGCTGCATATGTAGCAGAGGATGGCCTTGTTGGGCATCAATGGGAGGAGAGGCCCTTGGTCCTGTGAAGGCTGAATGCCCAGTAAAGGGAAATGCCAGGGCAGGTAGGCAGGAGTGGGTTGGGGAGTGCCCTCATAGAAGCAGGGGAAGGGAGAGATAGGGAGTTTTGGGAGGGGAGGCATTTGAAATGTAAATAAAATATCCAATAAAATCAGAGATCATCATGTGGTTTTGGTTGGCTTATTATGGTAGATAACTTTTATCAATTTACCTGTGTTGAACAATCCCTGCCTTTCTGAGATGAATGGTAGTTGATCTTCTTGGTGCATTTTTTTGGATTTGATTTGCAAGTATTTTAGTATTTTTACATCCATGTTTATAAGAGAAATTGGTCTATATTTCTCTTTGTTGGGTCTTTATGTAGTTTGGGTATAAAGGTAAATGTGATCATATAAAACGAATTAGGCAATGCTCCTTCAGTTTCTATTTTGTGGAATAATTTGAAGAATATTAGCATTAAATCTTCTCTGAAAGTCTGGTAGGATTCTGCATTAAAACTATCTGACTCTGGGCTTTTTTGGTTCAAAGACTTTAATGACTATTTCTATTTCCTTACTAGTCTGTTTAAATTGTTTATCTAATCTTGAGTTATCTTTGGTCTCAATAAAACTATCTATTTCTTTTGGCATCTTAATTGGTTGAGTAGGGTTTGTAAAGCATTCCCTTACATGAATTTTTGTATCAAATTGATCTGTTTTAAAGAAAATTCCAAGAAGGTATATTCTTTAGTATTTGTTTGAAATGTTCTGTAAAAATCTCTTAGAGGCATTTGGTTTACAATATCACTTAACTCTAGAATTCCTTTGTTTAGTTTTTGTCTGGAGGACCTGTCTATTGGAGACAGTTAAATATTGAAGTCTCTCAATTATCAGTGTTTGAAGGTCAATGTATGATTTAAGCTATAGTAGTGCTTCATTTGTGAATGTGGGTCCCTTTTGTTTGGTATATGGATGTTAAGAATTGCAATATTTGATTGCAAGCATGACAGAATAGCATTAATAGTGTGGAGGCTTAATTCTCTTACATGAAATCTCAATGACATGGTTCATTATTTGGATCTTCCCTCTGTCTCTGTTCCATCTGTGTTCCTGCACATTTTGTAGACAAGACAAATTTTGGGTTGAAGGTTCTGTGAGTGGATGGATGTTTTCCTCCCTCCTCTGGAGGTCCTGCCTGGCTACAGGAGGTGGCCACTTCAGACTTTATATCACCTTCTTATAAGAATCTAAGGTAAGGTCACCCTCATAGACTCCTGCATCCTCTCCCATCCCAGTCTTCCAGCTAGTCACCCACTTCCAGAGAGTCCCCACCCTGCCAATTTCTCTTCTTGTTCCCACTCCACTGTCATCCCGCCTCTCATCACACCTGTTCTCCATCCCTGTTCCCCTCCTCACCTCTTCTCCTACCCAGTTCCCTCTCTCCATCCACCTTCAATGACTATTTAGTTTCCCCTTCTGAGTAAGATTTTCACATCCTCCCTTAGGACTTCTTTATTACCCCATTTCTTTGGGTCTGTGGATTGCAGCATGGTTATCCTATACTTTACAGCTAATATCCACTTATAAGTGAGTACATACCATGCATGTCCTTCAGGTTCTGGGTTATCTCACTCAAGATGATATTCTCGAGTTCCATCCCTTTGCCTACAAAACTGTTGAATGAGTGTTTTGTTCTTTGGTATTGTATGGTAGAAAATTCTTCTAGAATCCTGATAGGCAAGACCCCTGGGGTATGTTTCTAGGTAGTAAAAGCCAACACTTAGGAATGGGGATGGGCTAGAAAGAATTGGATGAGGGGTCCATGGGATGGAGAAAAGCATCTGCTTAGTGCCCTGGGGAATGGAGGCAGAAAATAAGGAGAGGCTGCCCCACAGAATCTGCTGCAGACTCAAGAATTTGTCTTGGAGGAATAGAGGGATAGGTAAAGAGCTACAGTTTGCCTGCAGACCTCCCTGCTTTCCTGGCCAGACTGACATCTTGTTGCTTTGAAGCCCCCTGGTCTGGAGCATGTTATTACAATGCCTAAGTAGACTAAGATACAAGTTATACATTCATTCTTTTGTGTCCAGAAATAAAATATGAAAGGGGGCACTTGTGTGCTCTGTGTATAGCTCCTAGCTCTTACAACAGGTACTGGAATAACTCCAGAACCATGTCTCCAAATCTGTGGTTTCATCCCACATCCAAGGAAGTATATATCTAAGGGATGATCAAGGCAGCGGGGACATAAAGTCCCTAGACCCTTTTGTTTGGTCATGATAACTCTTAAAAATGCTCTTCTGTAAGACTGGCTATGAAAATTGGAAATTAAACATTTTACAAAATTTTGTTTTCTTCTCTCATTCCCTGATATTGACCACAGCACCTTCTGTATTTAGTATCCTCCATGCTTACCTCTGTCAAGTATCCATGCCAAGGAATATAACTTGTAACACAAGCTAACGTAAAAAGATGCAGTGCCTTCAAAAAAAAATCAATAAACATGTGCTTGATAAATACATGTTGAGTTCTCACAGTGTATAGGGAACTAACATTTCAGAAGTAAAGAAGGTACTCAATGATAGGAGATGTTGGTACAGTTTGGCAACCAAGACTTGAGCTCAGATCTCCAGGATTTAGTCACTGAGTCCACTGCTAAAAACCTCAGTCTTATATCTGGTGAGGAAGATGAGATAGGTAGGCAGACAAACCAGCCAAATATATGATGAGAGATCGTGTCTCCAAAATAAAGTTAAAGCAAAGAAGAGTCCAGTCAATCACTTCTGGCCTACACACACACACACACACACACACACACACACACGTGCGCGCGCGCTCACACACACACACAGAGGGAGAGAGACAGAAACAAAGACAAAGACAGAGACAGACAGAGATGGAGAGACGGAGAGAGATACACACAGAGAAATGCACATACACAGATACACAGACACACATATACACACATATACACATGTACACACATATACACATACACATGGAAGCATGTATACATAGAAACATATACACATAAACACACACACAAACAAATATACACATACATCCTACCAAAAAATGAATATAGGTTTTGTGTCATGAAATTCAGTGAAAGAATAGATGTAAATCAAATAAAACCGTGAATGAACAGAATGTGAAATTACAAAATAATTTCTCTACAAGAAAAGAATATAGCAAAAGAGCCCCATCTAAGAAACTGAACTATGCTGGGTGCTCAGCTGTGGAAAGGAGTGTCAATAACTATGAATGGCTTCAGATATTCCATAATAAAGCTAGGAAGATAGTAAGTTAGTAGTGGACTCTTAGGAATTCTGATAGGGGGCTGGAGAGATGGCTCAGCGGGCAAGAGCACTGACTGTTCTTCCGAAGGTCCTGAGTTCAAATCCCAGCAACCATATGGTGGCTCACAACCATCTGTAATAAGATTTGATGTCCTCTTCTGGTGTGTCTGAAGACAGCTACAGTGTACTTAATAATAAATAAATATATCTTAAAAAAAAGAATTCTGATAGAAGATTCATGGCTCATGGATGAGAGAAGAAGGGGAGCTTGCTATTCACAGCAAGGGTCAGGGTATCATCACATCTCCATCATCTCCCTTAGACCCAGTTGCAAAAAGTGAAGGGGAGGACAGGTAGGTGGGGGGAGTAATTTCCCATGCTTTCAATGGAATTACAGAAGAGAAATTCAGGGCTAGGGGCCTAAAACCTTTACAATAGGTACTAATAATACCTGCTTTAGCTAGATACAACTTCTGTCTTCCAAAGCTATCCATCAAGTGAATAGCCATTAGAAAAGTCAGTCTGGAAGATTAATTCACACTACATGTACATACAGACACATACAGAAATACAAGAGAATCAGAGCCGTCTCCCAACAAGTAGAGTACACAAACTTCCCTGTCTTTTTGTCTTTGCTTAGATTCCTTCTCTCTAATCCTTTATTTCTTTAGTGAAGGTTTAATGGAAATACATGTACCTTCTCTAAAAGAGTATCTCAGAGAAAGCCTGGCATATTTCCTTTTTGCGTGCAACATTTTCTTTCTTTTTTAAATTATCTTTAGTCTTTATTTTTTACAATACAGTCATTCTTCCCCTCCCATTGTGCCCTCTGACAGTTCTTCATCCCATTCCTCCTACCCCATCTCCAAGTGGATATCCCCACACCCCCATCCCACCAGACCTCTTAATTCTCTGAGACCTCAAGTCTCTTAAGGATTAGGTGCATCTTCTCTCATTAAGGCCAGACCAGGCAGTCCTCTGCTGTGTATGTTTTGGAGGCCTAGAATCAGCTGCCTGTTTGGTGTCTCTGTGTCTGAGAGATCTGAGGAGTCCAGTTTAGTTGAGACTGGTGGTCTTCCTATGGGGCCACCTTCCTCCTCAGCTTCTTCCAGCCTTTCCCTAATCGAACCACAGGGGTCCCCAGCTTCTGTCCATTGGGTGTACTTGCTTCTGTCTCAGTCAGTGCATGGTACATTTTTAAGGAGTCTTTAGAGCAGGTATATAGGACACACAGAGCTCCATTTGTTGTTGCTGCTGTTTTGTTTGTTTTGTTTTGTGCTGCTTTTTTTAAAAGAGAATGGTATGTTGCTAGGCAACATGTGGTCCTAGACAGGTACATGTGGACATGCAGAAGTTGGAAACAGTATGTGGCAACTGAAATTTTCACAATGTATGTCCTGATGTTCAGGTTTAGATGAGTAAGGCCAACAAACACTGATGTAGCCATTCACAGAATATATATATAAAACCTGTGTGGGAGGAAATTGAAAGGCTTCTACCATGCAGACCCAAATTCTAAGAAAATACTACCCTTAAGATTGGGCTTTCAGCATGGTAAAGAATATTGCTATTATAAAACTGGATATAGTGAGAACACACAACAAGCTATAAAACTCTTAAGATTCATAGATCTATGTTCCTTACATTGCTATAAGGCCCATAACTCCAAATGAAAGCATGAGTTTATGTATACATGCACAATGATATCCATGAAAATGTCACAATAAAACCCATTTTTGTATGCTAGTTAAACATTGTTTAATCATAGAGAGCAAGTGTTTTGCAGCTATTCTAGCATACCTATGAAGAAAGACACTTCCGAGTAACAGGTCAAGATAGCATTCACCACTTCCCCCATCAACTATACAATTGTATAGTTGTATACAATTGTAATTGTGCACCAAAACACAGACTGCATACCACTTAAGAACAGCAGTCTCAAAGTGTGAACTCCCCACCAGTACAAGAACCCAGGTCATGTGGAAATGTGTGTTTGAAGACCTACCTCACACCAAGTGGATAAGAAATTTTGGGAGGGGGATCCTGTAACCTGTTAGAACATGCTGCTCAGGGGAGTCTGAGTATATTGGAGAGCCACACTGCTATGAAAGTATTTGAAGATAATTTAAAGGTTAAAAAGTGCTGATTAATCCAAGGCAAATAAGTAGATCCTGTAAACATGCAGCTTGGTCGCTTTAACTTTAGTCTGAACCCTTCTTCCCAAAGCTATAAAAGGAAATGGTTGACAAGTTTCACTTTATTTTGCAGTTTAACAGCCTAAGCCATAAACCCAACCGCCTGAATTATCTTTCTTATCAAAACACAGCAGAGTCTGTTCTGGTGTGATATACAGAGGCAAGCACCAGATTCGAGGAAAATCAATATGCAAATCAATACATTCAACTCCAAGTCTCGTACATCAGTTCTTTCATATAAACTAGCTTAATTAGGAGCTCAGCGAAATGCAAGAATAGACCTAACTCAATATCCCATGCCAAAGCTTTATCAATAATATATAATTTTCCGGAAGATCGCTCAAGGAATTCATATGAAAGCTTCTTTGACTCAGAAAATGGAAAGGTGAATTCAGCAACAACTTGGTAAGTCAGTCTACCATCTGTTCAGACATTAGCAGCAGCAACACACAAAAAAAAGGATGCAGTTTTCTTTTTATTTATACTAAAGTCTCATCTGTATAGAAACATATCATAGTTGTAGAAAGTATAATAGTCACCTTAAGAGACTAAATCAGGTACAGGACTTGAGTAAGGATGTCAGATATAGGCATTCGTATGATCTAGCACAGTAGGGTAATATATAGTCTTAGTGATGGTTTATTTTATACTTTCAAATAGCTTGAAGAGAGGACTCTGTTCCAAATACAATGACACCCATTAGAAATTACCCCTATATCCTGATAATTATACATGTATCAAGATATCACATTGTAGCTCAAGAACATGTAAAGATATGATAGATTGAGCAATTTTCCCATGAAGCACACAACATCCAACACAGCACAATAATCCTTAGAATGTAGTAGTGGCAACATACCTTGCCAGTAACCAACAACTACTATAACACCTATGCAGTAAGAGGAAAATCATGCCTGAGAATGAAAACAGCCAACTACACAGGGTTACTGAAGACATGGGTCTTAAAGAAGAACCTTCAACCACTGCTTTACTAAAATATCATAGACCCTAACTACATTCAAAATATCTGTCCTAATACTCATATATGAGCATAGTTGTTGTCCCCTCATAAAGGCGACATCTCTTTATAAGGGGCAAAGACCATTATAGAAAACCATAACTAATAAAAATTCAGAGGTATCAAATCCATAGCAATATGTAAGCTTCAGCCTCTCAGATACTGGGATTATAGGTATACATACCACACCCAATTTAGAAGAATTTATTTAAAAAATAAAATAAAATAAAAACTTACCAGGCAATGCCAACAATAACTCTAAAACCTCTCTGAATCAACTACATTTGACTCATATCCAAAAATATTTTTCTAGCATGTGCTATATATGAGCATAGAGGGGAAGCAGAGGAACACCTAGAAAATTCATTTGAAGGCATAGGATAGGGAGATTTCTTCAAATATGTCCAAGATTCATTAAACCGGAACAACAATGGACATTCAAGAATGTGCTCAACCACTGAAAAATGCAATTGATGCTAATTTCAATGAAATATACAAAATATTATGATCCTGTGAAATATGCCAGTTCTCAAAAAATATCATCTCTACAAATTAACATACATACATATGACTGCGGCTACTGTTGTAACATAAATGGAGGTCATCGCTGATCACCTCCATGAAAAAGGACTGTTCAGCAGAATAAGGGCTTTCCGTGCCTGAGTATACATTTACCTGTCTAGAGAAAGGAAGGAGGCTACTAGATGAAGGATCCAGGAAAAGTAAGCTAGGACAACACAAAACAAATCTCCTGGGAAATTTGTCATCAGTACTTAATGGATGAGATAGCCGTGAATCTGAAAATCAAAGTGGCCCTAATATATAGTTTATGTGGCTCAGTTTTTGTTGTGGCAATGTCTACTGCTAATCAGGAAGAGCAATGGTGACCCTATCCTGTGAATGATGTAAACACTGTCACAATGTTGGGCACAGTATAGGAAAAGGTTAGAGATACTCCATCGTTACTACCCCTTATGCGATATTCATACCTGCAGACCTCCATCCCATAGAAAATTCTAGAGATGCTATTACATTTTCACTTGCAAAGATGTATCCTGCATTATTCATAAGAGTACAAAATTTAAGACAACCACTGTGTCCAAAAGCAGTATAGTCGTCAAATAAATTATGGCACCTTCTACACAATGGAACATTTAATGAAGGGAAAAGACTTAAAGCATAAAACAAAAGGATAAGAAAATAAAACTTTATCTACACCATGCCAGCAAATATGCAAGCACACATATATGTGCACAGAACAAAGGCTAGAAAAAATGTTCTTTAATGCAGTTTTGCTGCCTGTGGGAATGTGGAAGAATTACTTTTGTCTTTATGCATAACAATATTTTTCATCCCTTCTACAATTTATAAAGCAATACCTTCACAATAAAAATAATATTTTCAAAAGAAGCAGAAAGGGAATCCATAATTTTATATTGGTCCTCTTGTGACAAATGATCACAGTGAACTCAAAAGGCTAATTCATAAAATTTGCCCTTGCCTTCTCCAGAACGAAAACATTTCTATTTAAAGCTTATTAATTCTGAGATCTCACAAATGAGTACTTGACCCAGTAGTGAAATACTTCCAATCTTAGCACACCAATTGATATGTTAAGCGGTTTTCAAATTTGTTCTTTTCTACAATACAAAATATAACTGATCTGTTCAAAATTGAGGATAGCACACAGAACAGAAAAATCACAGATTTCCTTCTGCCTCTGCAGTTACATTATTGGGAACCTCTGAGCAACCGAGGAACAACTGACAGGCCAGCAAAGTGGAAGCTCCACAGCTCAAAAGCTCCTATAGTTGTTTAAGAGCTCAAACTCGGGTTCTCTCTAACCCTCTGGCCAGTACTGTGAGCTCTACGAAGAGCAGATGCTGAGTTTGCTGGTAACAGCTGAAGGGGAGCCTGCCTATTTCTGAATACAAAGCCTCTTCAGGTCTGTTCATGACATCTAAGGGAACAGCAAAGACACTAGCTAAGCCTCTTCACAGAGGATTCCATGGACTTTCTTTAATAATATATATGTTTTTATTTCATACCATGACCTGTGACCAGAATATAGTTTCGTTAATGCAGCCTTAAATAACTACCCAGGTTATTATTAAATAGATAGTTCAAAGCTAATTTGGTACTACTCAACCTCAGCATTCTCACAAACTCGCACTCTGGGACAAAGGTATTCATACACTACCTCTATAGCCCTATTATTCACAGAGGCTCTTTGTTCTGGAAGATGATTCAGTAGAAAAAGTGACTGCTTGCAAGTAAGAGGACCTCAGTATTGATCCCAAGAAGCCATAAAGAA
The DNA here is from genome assembly GCF_947179515.1 of Apodemus sylvaticus. Lineage (NCBI taxonomy): Eukaryota > Metazoa > Chordata > Mammalia > Rodentia > Muridae > Apodemus > Apodemus sylvaticus. The sequence goes on along the minus strand of NC_067473.1, from coordinate 140,676,961 downwards.
AAGTCAGGTGTGATGCTCTGCTCCTGGAATGGAGGGCCACTGGAGTTGGAATGAAAGAGCAAAGACAAACAGATCTATGAAGCTCAGGGACAGCCAACCTTTACGTTTATGAGTTTCAGGTTCAGTCCAAAAACCTGTCTCAAGAAATAAAGGTGGAGAGAATAAAGAATTATACTGCACATTGACTTGTGGTCTTCAAACACACAAATACACATTTACCTACACATACATATGTACACACACACACTAAGAATAATAGACACCACACACAAATACACACACACACACACACACACACACACACACACACCCCAAAAAATAAAAAAATATTTGCCTTAGAAAGAAGAATATCCTTGTGCATTACTGCTCAATGGGACTAAGTGCAGAATATAAAGGTTTAGTTTTGTTTTATAATAAAATAACACATCATATATTTTTATGCCATAAAGCATAAGTCTGGATTAATTTTCTAAAATACTCCATGGGGTGGGTCTGCCATAAAATTGTTTGCTCTAAACATAATTTTCTGAACCACTGAACACAAGTATTTTTCAGGGTTAGAAAGAAAAAGCCCTTCCCAGTCCTCAACCTCATAGTAAAAAATTACGAAAAAGATCTGAGTTGATATAAAGTTACCTCTCAAACAACTAGCTAGGAACTAAAAGCCTTGGGTAAGCCGTCATTATGAACAGCTATTTCTGATCAACAGTCAGTGGCATCACAATTTAATACCCCCAACTCAATGGTGAAGCCATTCATTGTTTCCTCAGCCACCGGCTGTTGCTACTACTTCCTGTCTAAAGCTGCACTCAGAACACTGAATTAGCAGTTGGCTGGAAATGACCTTAACAACACTCATGAAATGTGATACCTCTGCTCTTGACTCCTTGGGTATCTTCAAGTCTCCCTCATAGCTTTCGAATTTGTAAATGCTGCAGTATCCTAATCCAGTGCAGGTGCTGAAAGTGGAACAATCACAAGGAACTACTTGAGCACTGCGATGTTCTATGAGTAATGATTCTCAAAATTCCATTCAAAATGACAACAATTCACCAAAGAGCCCTTGATCAAGACCTTTACTCTTGAAAAGACTTCTCCAGATAGAAACTGAAGATATCAGCTTAACAAATGACAACTCTCAGATATTCTAAGTGAAAAATGAATCATAATACAAGGGCAAGAAGGGCCTCACCTCTCCACCATCTCTAGCTATTTCTAGTCACTATAAATTCACTCAATTATCAAACAAAGCATTTACTACATCCTAATGTCAGTCCAATGGCATGCAGAAAGAAAATCAAGGATGTGATGCATAAAGCAAATACATGCTTTTGCTTTAAAAAGCAGAAAGAAGCCTGATAAGTATAGTGGAGAGAAAAGTTACATTGTAAGGATATCTATCATACTGAAAGTTTAAAACATGCATATTTTTAAAGTGAAGCTTGTACACCCCTGTAGAAAAGAATCGTGTAAGTTGTTTCTGTATTTTGTTTCCTTTGACTTGCTTAATACGACCATGGGACTGAAGGAGCAGAGGATTATTATCAGGTACCATGTTGGTTTTATGGTACACCTGTACATTTCTTTGCTCTGTGATGCCACTCTGTTTCTAGGTCCCATTAGTTGGCATTTGGCACTGCATTAGCACAAAACCAAGCCCCATTACTGAAGTACCCAAGAGTATAAAAAGACCCAAGAATAGATCATCTACAGACTTCACATATTACCTTATTTGGGGTTTTTACTGATGTGATAAAACAGAGTGATGATAAGCAACTTAGGGAAGAAAGGGTTTACTTCATCTTATAGCTTGTATTCCATCATCCAGAAGGTCAGGGCATAGCCCCAAGGCAACAACCTGCTGGCCCATTCTGATGCAGAAGCCATAGAGAAATTCTCCTTACTGACTGACTTCTGGCTTTTCCAAGGTGCTTTACTACAATGTCTAGAAACACCACGCCAAGGGTAACACAGCCCATAGTGAGCTTGGCCCTTCTATACCAATCATCAATCAAGAAAATGCACCACTAGCTTGCCCACAGGCCAATCTAGTGGAGAATTACACCTTTCTCTTCCCATATGACCATATGCTTCTGTCTAACTGACATAAAACCAGCCAGCACAGCCATATAAATATCTAGAAAACACAGAGTGTATACCATGAGCCAGTTATTAAGGAATTAACACCTACCTAAACATATGAAACTTAATAGCTTAATAAGTAAGATTTTATTAAAGTAATAAAATTTTCTATGCATTTGATTAAAGTAACAGCATATGCTGCAGAGAGGACGGCAATAACAGTCTTTCTTGATCTAGCTTCATCGTTTATTTTAAAGATTTCCTAAAAACCCTCACCTCAGTTAACAACAAATGTTCTCTTCACACCATCTCCAACTTGGCAAGCACCAGAAAGAATATAGGGAGAGTTGGAGGATAAACTGGGAAGAGCCTAGGATCCAAAGAGTGTTGTGTTCAATTGGGCCATGGTGGCTTGTCCATCAGAGGGGAGAAGTTTTTTTTCTTTTTTTTTTAATATTTTTATTTTCTATATTCTTTGTTTACATTCCAAATGATTTCCCCTTTCCCAGATCCCCCCTCCCCATATGTCCCATAAACCCTCTTCTCTCCATCCCTTCCCCAATCACCTCCCTCCTTTTTCTCTGTCCTTAAATTCCCTCCCCATGCTAGATCAATCCTTTCCAGGATCAGGGCCCTCTCCATATTTCTACATGGGAGTCATTTGTTATGCAATTTGTGCCTTCGGTATTCAGGGCTTCTGGGCTAATTAATATCCACTTATCAGAGATTGCATTCCATGTGTATTCTTTTGTGATTGGGTTACCTCACTTAGGATGATATTTTCCAGATCAAACCATTTGCCTAAAAATTTTGTGAATTCATTGTTTCTAATTGCTGAGTAGTACTCCATTGTGTAAATATACCACATTTTCTGTATCCATTCCTCCTTTGAGGGGCATCTGGGTTCTTTCCAGCTTCTGGCTATTATAAATAAGGCTGCTATGAACATAATGGAGCATGTGTCTTTATTGCATGCCGAGGAATCCTTTGGATATATGCCCAGGAGAGGTATAGCAGGGTCCTCTGGAAGTCTCATGTCCAGTTTTCTGAGGAACCTCCAGACTGATTTCCACAGTGGTTGTACCATCTTACAGCCCCACCAGCAGTGGAGGAGTGTGCCTCTTTCTCCACATCCTCTCCAACACCTGCTGTCTCCTGAGTTTTTGACCTTAGCCATTCTGACTGGTGTAAGGTGAAATCTCAGGGTTGTTTTGATCTGCATTTCCCTAATGACTAATGATGTTGAGCACTTATTAAGATGCCTCTAGGCCATCCGAATTTCTTCAGGTGAAAATTCTTTGTTAAGATCTGTACCCCATTTTTAATAGTGTTATTTGGTTCCCTGGGGTCTAACTTCTTGAGTTCTTTATATATATTGGATATTAGCCCTCTATCAGATGTGGGGTTGGTGAATATCCTTTCCCAATTTGATGGTTGCCATTTTGTCCTTTTAACGGTGTCCTTTGCCTTACAGAAACTTTGTAATTTTATGAGGTCCCATTTGTCAATTTTTGATCTTAAAGCATAAGCTATTGGTGATCTGTTTAGGAACTTTTCCCCTGTGCCCATGTCCTCAAGGGTCTTCCCCAGTTTCTTTTCTATTAGCTTTAGTGTGTCTGGTTTTACATGGAGGTCCTTGATCCACTTGGAGTGAAGTTTAGTACATGGAGATAAGAATGGATCAATTCGCATTCTTCTGCATGCTGACCTCCAATTGATCCAGCACCATTTGTTGAAAAGGCTATCTTTTTTCCACTGGATGTTTTTGGCGCCTTTGTCAAAGATCAAGTGACCATAGGTGTGTGGATTCATTTCTGGATCTTCAATTCTATTCCATTGGTCCACTTGTCTATCACTGTGCCAATACCATGCAGTTTTTAACACTATTGCTCTGTAGTATTGCTTGAAGTCAGGGATACCGATTCCCCCAGAATTTCTTTTGTTGTTGAGAATAGTTTTAGCTATCCTGGGTTTCTTGTTATTCCAGATGAATTTGAGAATTGCTTTTTCTAACTCTGTGAAGAACTGTGTTGGGATTTTGATGGGGATTGCATTGAATCTGTAGATCACTTTTGGCAAGATGGCCATTTTAACTATATTAATCCTGCCAATCCACAAGCATGGCAGATTTGTCCATTTTCTGAGTTCTTCTTCGATTTCCTTCTTCAGAGACCTTGTCCTATAGATCTTTCACTTGTTTGGTTAGAGTCACACCAAGATACTTTATATTGTTTGTGGCTATTTTGAAGGGTGTCGTTTCCCTAACTTCTTTCTCAGCCTGCTTATCCTTTGAGTATAGGAAGGCTACTGATTTGCTTGAGTTGATTTTATAACCAGCCACTTTGCTGAAGTTGTTTATCAGCTGTAGGAGTTCTCTGGTGGAGGTTTTCGGGTCACTTAAGTAGACTATCATATCATCTGCAAATACTGATAATTTTACTTCTTCCTTTCCAATTTGTATCCCCTTGACCTCCTTATGTTGTCTAATTGCTCTAGCTAGAACTTCAAGTACTATATTGAAAAGATATGGAGAGGACAGCCTTGTCTAGTCCCTGATTTTAGTGGGATTGCTTCATGTTTCTGTCCATTTAGTTTGATGTTGGCTACTGGTTTTCTGTATATTGCTTTCACGATGTTTAGGTATGGGCCTTGAATTCCTGTTCTTTCCAAGACTTTTAGCATGAAAGGATGCTGAATTTTGTGAAATGCTTTTTCTGCATCTAATGAGATGATCATATGGTTTTTTTCTTTGAGTTTGTTTATTTATTGGATAGCATTGATGGATTTCCTTATATTGAACCATCCCTGCATCCCTGGGATGAAGCCTACTTGATCATGGTGGATGATCATTTTGATGTGTTCTTGGATTTGGTTGGCAAGAATTTTATTAAGTATTTTTGCATCAAAATTCATACGAGAAATTGCCCTGAAGTTCTCTTTCTTTGTTGGATCTTTGTGTGGTTTTGGTATCAGCGTAATTGTGGCTTCATAGAACGAGTTGGGTAGAGTTCCTTCTGTTTCTATTTTGTGGAATAGTTTGAAGAGTATTGGTGTTAGGTCTTCTATGAAGGTCTGATAGAACTCTGCACTGAAGCCATATGGTCCCCTGCTTTTTTTGGTTGGGAGACTTTCTATGACCCTTTTTATTTCTTCAGGTGTTATGGGACTGTTTAGTTCATCTATTTGATCCTGATTTAGTTTTGGTGTCAGATATCTGTCTAGGAAACTCTCCATTTCCTCCAGATTCTCCAGTTGTGTTGAGTACAGGCTTTTGTAGTAGGTTCTAATGATTTTTTTTTTAATTTCCTCAGTTTCTTATATCTCCCTTTTCATTTCTAAGTTTGTTAATCTGGATACTGTCTCTGTGCCCTTTGGTTAGTCTGGCTAAGGGTTTATCTATCTTGTTGATTTTCTCAAAGAACCAGCTCCTGGTTTTGTTGATTCTTTGTATGGTTCTCTTTGTTTCTACTTGATTGATTTCAGCCCTGAGTTTGATGATTTCCTGCCTTCTGCTCCTCCTGGGTGAAATAGCTTCTTTTTGTTCCAGGGCTTTCAGGTGTGTCATTAAGCTCTTAGTGTATGCTCTCTCCATTTTCTTTTTGGAGGCACTCAGGGCTATGAGTTTTCTTCTTAGTACAGCTTTCATTGTGTCCCATAGATTTGGGTATGTTGTGTCTTCATTTTCATTGTGTTCTAAAAAGTCTTTAATTTCTTTCTTTATTTCTTCCTTGACCAAGGTATCATTGAGTAGAATATTGTTGAATTTCCACGTGTATGTGGGTTTTCTGTTGTTTTTGTTGCTATTGAAGACAACTTTTACTCCATAGTGATCTGATAGGAGGCATGGGATTAGTTCGATCTTATATTTGTTGAGGTCTGTCTTGGGACCAATTATATGGTCGATTTTGGAGAAGGTACCATGAGGTGCTGAGAAAAAGGTATATTCTTTTGCTTTAGGATAGAATGTTCTATATATATCTGTTAAATCTAATTGGTCCAAAGCTTCAATTAGTTTCATTGTGTCCCTGTTTAGTTTCTGTTTTCCTGATCGGTCCATTGAGGAAAGTGCAGTGTTGAAGTCACCCACAATTATTGTGTTAGGTGCAATGTGTGCTTTGAGTTTTAATAAAGTTTCTTTTATGAAAGAGGGTGCTCTTGCATTTGGAGCATAGATGTTCAGTATTGAAAATTCTTCTTGTTGTATTTTTCCTTTGACCAACAAGAAGTGTCCTCAGAGTCTCTTTTGATGACTTTGGGTTGAAAGTCAATTTTAAAGGGAAAAAGTTTTGGCCTTTCAGAGAACCTCTTTGTATTCATTCTAATGTATCTGGACTCTTGGTAGGGTAAGGGGATGGCTCTCTGGAGCCCCATTCTTTACCTTCTCACTAGCACCCTCTTGCTAGAGAGTACAGCTTCAAGGATGGAAAACATTGCCTAAAGAATTCATCAAAAAAGCCTTCCTGTCTCAATCTTTGGCCAGCATTTCTTTCACATTATGGTGAACACACCGATAGCCTATTTCTATTGCTGTGTCCATAGGTAACAATTCAACTCAGTGAAAAAGAACAGACTCTTATGATGTTCCTCACATGGAAATTGAGGAATTGATTGAAAACAAGATTAGCAGGGAGTCAACCCAAATAATACTACCACAATGCCAAATTATCCTATCACAATAAAATAAAAATCAAGTAACTCAGCAAAGACATCAGCCTCCGCAACCAGTGTCAGCCATCTGCATTTCTGCCTCACAGGAGAGCCAGTAAGGAAAAGCTGGGAATCCCTCAATTGCCTTGTTTGGACATAATTTGATCTCTATTCTTGCCACCTCTGGTGCCTTAGTGTGAGAAATTACCTTCTATAGTGTCCTGCCCTAAATAACAGTTTTCAGAATTCACCTTTCTGGTACCCACAGAAACAGCTTTACAATCAGTGTTGCTCTCAACCCAAAGGCTTGCCTGCCTGCTCTCTAGCCTCCTGATCCCTGAGAAAAGCAAGGTGCACTGGGATGCTGAGGGAGCACAAAGCACACTGTTGGATGCCTCTTGTTCTCACCAGGAACTCATTTACTACAAATGTGTTTTGCTGGCACTATGGAGAATGACAAAGCTCCTGTTCCCCAGACGCTTACATACCAGGGGGTGTCAAACAAACATTTATTAAGCGGAGAAGCCAAAGACTAAACACAAATGAAAATAAAAGAGAAGTATAAAACCTATAAATGAACACGAATATTCATAAGGTGCTGCACAAACCATAAGACAATTTGAGAGACAGATACTCTAAGTGGATAGATATGAGGTAACATCTCATTCTTTACTATAAACAGGAGGTTTATTTTTTACTTACCTTTACTAAGGTAAACAGAAGGATGTGGTAAGTCTTTTGAAAATATAATACCATTTTACATATGCGATTTGAATATCCTTAGATTTTCATTTAAGGAAACCTAAACTTTCAAAGACAGAAAGAAACAACTGTTTTTATTTTAGGCTTGCTATAACAAGGTATCACTAGTCAAGTAGCTGAAAACAACAGAAATATAAACTTTTACAGTTTCAGAGTACTATATTTGCTGTGGGTGAAACCCTGTAGACCTTGCATCTTCTAATAGTTTTTGGGATAGACAATTTTCAGTCCTTGAGTCTCTCTCCTGTAACTGTCTTTTGTCTGCCTCTTTGTCCTAATCTCTCTCATCTTGTAAGGGCATAAGTCACTGGATGACAGACAATATTAATACACTATCATTACTCCTACATCTGGGAAGACCCTATTTCCAAAAGAAGTCAAATCAGGACTTGGAACATTTCTGTCTCTTTTTGTGTGAGTGATGGTTGTTAGGGTATCACAATTCAACATACAGCAAATAGGCAGAATTGTCCTGGCCAAATGTGCTTATATCCTGAGTCAGTCTCAATTTCAAGCAGTAGGTGGCCCAACTATGATTAAGGTGATACACATTGTAGGTAGAAAACAGCAAATGGATCTGTCCTGCACCTGGAGGAATTTACTGAGACAAGATTTCAAGAATAAGAAATACATGTTAAGATGCCACCAGCCATTTATTTGGAGGAAGAAAACAAAGATGACACAAAAACAATCACGAGCATGGAGACACCTGCATTCACAGATCCCTGTGGTAGCACTGCATGTAATGGCTAAGAAGCAAAAGTTTATGCAAAGAACAGCTCATGAGAGGTTCAATGAACCAAAATATCACTATTACATAGACATCTATATTGATGTTTATGAAAACAGAACAGACAGTAAGCAGAAATGTTCATAATGTGACAATTTAAAAGTAGGATAAATATACATCTTTGAAACTATACTAAAATGTAAATTTTTAAATTATGAACATAGATACACCCATCTCTCAGTCTGGCAGGCCTGTCATGCTATTACATGGTTTTGACTGCCATGGTATGAGATATGAAGGAGTGTAGGAGTTAATTTGTCTCTAGATTTTAGATGTTCGGGTTAATATCCATTTTAATAATGATAAGTAATTTCTGTATGAAAGTCACATTTCAAAATGCATTATAAAATCTTCATCTAAAACAATCTTATATCCACTGTAACACTTATCCCAGAATCCTGGTACATCTGCTTCCAATGCATACTTTAGGCAAGCATTATGGATATAGTTGCAGCCCCCTTTGAAAAAGCAATGTTTATAAAACAATCGTGCAAGGTGAAGAAAACTTTTGCATGCCATTCTTTAAATAGCATGGTTTTGGGAAGGGAACACAGCTGCCACAAAATTTACAAAGCAGAGCATGTGGCCATCTATACTGCACTTGAATTTATCTCTGCCAGAAACCTAGCAGTTCCTTGAAGAAAATAGTGGCCCATCATCAGAAGCATTATACACCAATTCCATTTCCACTACTTCAAATTGTGTTACATGCTCACAAAATGATTGGGCTCCCCCAACCTCTCTCTCTCTCTTCTCTCTCTCTCTCTCTCTCTCTCTCTCTCTCTCTCTCTCTCTGTGTGTGTGTGTGTGTGTGTGTGTGTGTGTGTGTTTGCAGAATAAAATGTAATGAAAAATAAGATGTGGAAATAGATGAAGAGATACCCTAACTCATAATCTTCGGTGTTAACCAGCAATCTCACAAGTTGAACCATGAGCTGGTGGCATGGGAATATTTTGCTTACGTTTCAGTCACAATGCATGCCAAGCAGATGTTATTTTTAAGGGATCTTCTTCTCTAGATTTGGCCACAAAAATTTTAATGGAAACGTAAATTAGTTTCATCACTTGGTAAAATATATCTCCATATCTCCATCTTGGACAGGGGGAATGTCAGTGAATTTTAAGCATCAGTAAGACTGTTAGCTCTCAAAAGAAATCAAACAATGGAAAAGACTAAGTAAATTTTCTCCTTTGGTTACCAAGTCTAAGAACTTGAATTTAGATAAAGTTGCCAATCAAATAATCAATGCTATCAAGTGGTCTTATTTAGTTTTCTAAATGTATTTTTTTGACATGTTGCAGCTATTTATATAAAATCAGCGATTTAAAATAGTTATAGTTCAAAAGAATATTAAAGAGAAATATTCTACAGACTTCTCTCAGTTCCCTAAGATGGCCATCATTTCATTTACTACATTAATCACTGTTTAACTGTGTGACCTAATGAAGTCACAAGCTAGAGAGGTTATTTAATCTGAAAAGTAGAAATAACCAAGCCAAATTAGTATATACTGGTGCATATATATCAGAGTTAACCTTATTGGACTTAAGGCCCACTCAACAGCAGGAGTATATGTGTTTGATACTGTAACGCTAGTCAACTCCCTGATCCTGCTGAAGTAACATACCCTAGAGAAGAGTCAACTACTACCTTTGTCTTAAGTGAGGGTTACTACTGCTGTGATGAAACACAGTACCAAAGCAACTTGGAGAGCAAAGGGTTTACTCAGCTCACGTTTCACCATCATGTTTCATTAGAGAACATAAACAGAACATCAGAGAGCATAAATAAGGCAGGAACCAGCAGGGAGACACTGATAAAGAAGTCATGGAAACTTCCTGTTTATAGACTTGTTCCTCATGCCTCACTCACTCAGCCTGCTTCTTACCGAAACCAGGAATACCAGCCCAGGGTGGCACCACTGACAATGGGGCAGACCCATCAATCACTAATTTAAAAGACAGTTTAAAAAGTTTCCTGCTCACAGCCTGGCTTTCTGGGGCTTTTACTCAACTGAGGTTCCACCTCTCATATGAATAAAGCTTGTGCTGATCAATGTTACAAACAACTAGCCAGCACAGGCACATTCCTAGACCTGTATTCTTTCCATCTGCATTCTAAACACCTACCCTTATATCCTTATATCTATAGATAAGTGTAGCTATCAACCTTAAGCAAATGTGCTTCTTTTCGTAGTAAACAGAGCTCATCAGAGAAATCCACAGCTGGTCAAAAGTCAAACAGCTGATTGTGGAGCACCCACTCTGAACTGATACATCTACAACACCACCCCTACACTAAGGCTCAGGAAGAAGCCTGGAAGGGGAGATGGAAGTTTTCTAAGAGCCAGAGGACCATGATATCTGCTACGAGACAGAGTCTGCTATGTCTGGCAGAGTTTTGAACCCTTGGAATCTTAATAATATGGTCTTCTACATAAGACCTACATGATGACAGCTCTCCTTGACATGCAAACAAGGCCATAACCCTAGATCAGTGGTTCTCAACCTTCATAATGCCTCGAGCATTTAATACAATTCTTCATGTTGTAGCGACCCCAAGCATAAAATTATTTTCTTTTTTCCATGTATGTATTTATTTATTTATTTATTTATTTATTTATTCACTTTATATCCTGACCACAGATTCCTTACTTCCAGTGTCCCCCTCACATGGCCCCTGTCCCCATCTCCCCTTCCCCTTCACCTCTGAAGTCAGACAAGGCAGCCCATTTAGCAGTGCAGGATCTACAGGCAGGCAATAGAGTCAAGGTAAGCTACCATTCCAGTTGTTAGGGGACCCATATGAAGATTAAGCTGCACATCTGCTACACATGTGTGGGGGCATGGAGGAGCTAGTTCCAGCCTTTGTATGCCCTTTAGTTTTTTTGTTCAACTGGGAGATGCCAAGGGTTCAGGGTAGTTGAGTCTAATGGTCTTCCTGTGGAGTCCCTATCTTCTCTGCGTTCCTCAATCCTTATCCCAGCATTTCCACAAGACTTTCTGAGCTCTGTCTAGTCAGGCTGTGGCTCTCTTCATCAGTGTTCATTCAGCTGCTAGGTGGAGCCTCCCAGAGGACAGTTATGCTAGGCTCCTGTCTGTGAATCCAAGCTGACATAATAAAGTTATTTTCATTGTTACATCATAGGTGCAATTTTGCTACTGTTGTGAATCATGATGCAAACATCCCTGTTTTCCAATGGTCTAAGATGAACCCTGTAAAAGGGTCATTTGACCTCCCCAAAGGGGTCATCACCCATGGTTTGAGAACCACTGCCCTAGATTAAGAGCTACTGGCAACGAAGAGCTACTAAAAGAGGGAGGTTGAGATTTCAGTCTTCTGCAGAGATGAGCTGCTGTGTTGTTTCATTGCATGGCTTGGGTCCAGGAGCCCTCATTAGGGGCAATGAAGAAGTGAAAGGAAGACAGGCACACAAAGCCACATACAAACAAACCAAGATCATGGGGTCTGTGCTCTCCAACGGAGAATCCGCAGCACTTCCAGAGCTCAGTGCGGTTATTATATACAGTTGAACAGAGAGCCAGTGCTACCACGCAGAGACAAACAAGAAAGTAGAGTTACTGTATGCAGCTGAACAAGGAATCAGGTTTACCCAATCTTGATAGGAATAGTCACTGAAGAAGAATAAGCCTTCAGGCCAAAAGACAGCATGAGAAATAACCTACAATGTATTTTTTATGGACAGCTATGAATATCTGTACATGGACCAGAGGAAGGCTTTGCCATCCCTCATAGTCTCACCTGGAAAAGGCTATGCCATGTCCATGGATCTGAGGTCCATGACATGACCATGCCTTTGTCATAATACACATTCACTCAGGACTTGAATTACTCCCTACCCCCTGTGCTGGGTTATCCAATACTAGGTGGTCAACCCTTTAATGTTGTATAATAATAATAATGTGCTCATGACGTTGAGAGGGAGTAGAGGAGACATGAGAGGTATTGGATGGGGGAGAGAATGGGGTGGAAATGATGTAACTATAGTACTCATATATGTAATTCTCAAATAAAACCAATGTTACAAATATAAATTCAAATTACAAAACTTTTGAGAATTACAAAAAGCTAAAAATATAAATAAAATACTGTCCTATGAAGATAGCACTGAATATCCAGCAAGAAAACCTTTTCCCAAACACTTATAATGTATGAGGAGCATTAAACATTAAGTTTTTATGTCTTATAAAAAGGCTTTACTGATTCCTTGGTATTATTGTATGACTAAATATCAAAAAATAGAAATGTAGTATTTTCTCTTGGCAATCTTGATTCTGCAATACCCTAGGTCTTTCCTTCACAAGATGCCACAGACGAAGATTTTCTATATTCTACTCTTACTAGTTACTTCAAAGATTTTTAGTAAGGTGGAGGGAGGCTAAACCCAGGGTTCATACTTTCAGGAGAAAAGCTGTGAATATTGAACCAAGAGATGAGTTCTTTAAAGCTGAGCATTTTTCTGCTGGCCTGAAATATGACATAAAACTGTGAAAGCTATGCATTCAAATGAGTCATTTTCAAATAGTAACCTTGTACAGCTCTCTCCACTCGTCCCACCATAACTCCTTCTGTTCACTATAATTTTTTTCTTTTACCTTTCTTTTTTCTTTGTTTTTGTACTTTCTAGATTCAAAATCATTTTTAAAATCTAGGCAATATTAGATTCTTCTCATTTCCATCCATCCATTCTTCATATTTGACCAGGAGTGACTTTTGTCTATTTCCAGAAATCTAATTCACATGTAAAGATCCACAATTTGCCACCATTGTCATTGATCAAGAGAATGTGCTTCAGGCTCAAGATGCATTAGCCTAAGGAAACTGCAGAACTGTATTGCCCTCAATATCAGCATCTTGAGAAAAAGTGATTATATCCTGACAACAGTGAAGAGACACTCACAACAGGGTATGTTGTCTCTAAATGTATTTATTAATTATTGATCATAGCAGTCACTCAAAACTCATGTCTTTGCAAATAACTCATAGCAAAATGCTCATAATATAATGGGATAGAAAAAGAAATACAGAGGAATTGTAACATATTTTCTTTCAGAAAAGCATCATTTACTGAATCTCTACATGCCCAACGCCATTTTAGATGTTAGGAATCCAGTAGAGAATAAGCTTAGTAATGCACCAAGTTTGTTTAAAATCAGAGAGAGATGTTAGTAAAATAGTTCATATTTGATACAGCATCCCAAGTTCTGGCAGATCTTTGTTATAACACTATTAATACAAGGAAAGCACACAACTTCCTCAGACAAGAAAACCGTGATGTAATGCAATAGGGGCAAAAGAAAGGACTGGATCCAGAGTCCAGGTCTTTTCTCTTTAGCCTAATTCTGTGCCTCACTCTTACCTTCACAGTATTCTCTTCAGGTCAACTATAGACCTCTCCATCTGCCCCTCACACGTCCAAAATCCCCCATGAGCCTTTTCTACCTGACAAAAAAGCAGAATGTATCTGGGGAGTAGAAGATCCAAACTCATTTCTAGACATTAAATCAGTGTTGAATCCTCTTAGCCTTTCCTCATTAAATAACATGGAAATGAACCAGCCCAGTAAACTTGGGACCTAGTCAAAATTTTGTCTTGTCTATTTAACTCCTTTATGGTCTTCTAGACTGCACAATAATATCCCCCAAATTCTAATTATCGAAAATGCTTTTAGCTTTCCTTTGCTAGTACTTGAAGTTACTTAAAAGAACCAGATTTCTTCTACCTTCAGTAAAACCCTAATTCTTAGCACAATATCATGCTGGAAACAGCGAAGAAATAGCTGGAACTCAAGATAGGAAAATGAATGGCACTTTTTCTAAGTGAAAATAATGTTAGCATACAAACCCCAATACTTAAGTGTTTGCACAGAACGGAAATAGGGGTGCTACTCATGGGAATGCTGGTGGGTCTGATGGCCTTTAACCTGACCATCTAAAAACCACAGCTATGTCCAGGTCAATGTCTTTGATGCTGTTGTCTAATAAGCCTACACTCCTCAAACTCTTAAATCTTTTCCATTCAGATATCAAGTGAAGAGAAACCAGAGAATGAACAATTGTCTCTCAGTCTCCTCAAGAAATGATGCACATACCTCCATTCACATTCGATTGGGCAGAACCTGAAATAAATTCCTGGTTGATGTCAGTGATGCTGGGAAATGCATCTCTGATTAGGAAACTAGCTATCTGCCATTTCTTTGCAATCAGATATCAGATGGTAGGTTGTCCACATGCTCTAACAAGTTGGTAAATGAAGTTGGAATGGAATTATCGGCAATCCTGTGCAGAAGAAACAAGTGAAGAAAGTGAATCAAACTAACTTGAAAATCAACAATCATGAGAAGCATTAAATACATTCTTATAATGGAGAAGAATAACATCAAAAGAACATGAAGGAAAACATCATTTAAACAAAGAAGCTTCTTTTTTGCTGCATACAAACTAACAAGGATATCTACAATTGGTCAAACAGCAAAGAATAAGTGACCACAGGTTGTCCAGACTAAATAGAATATCTATATCACTACCTCTATACCTAAGGCTCAGACAGAGAGGGTAGAAAGAGTGTACAAACAGCCTGAAGACCAGGATGACTGATATATGACTGTTTCTTTGGACAGGATAGGGATAATGCTCAATAATTATATGGCTGTCAGCATAAGACCTGCAAAGACTACACCTGTCAACAAGCCAACAAAAGCCCTACCCAGAAGTGAACAGCCTTAGGCAATAATTGGCTATTTGTCTTTTTTATTTTTCAAAGATGAGACCCCAATCAGAAGTGTTCATACCCAAACATATGCAAATAAAGGCAACACTAATTGTATGTAGTACATTGTGTGTCACATAAAACAAAAATGAATAAAGAAGTGGTCATAAATTTAAGAGAAAGTGGTTAGACGGATATGGGAGGAATTGGAGAGGGGAGGGGTATAAATGAAGGAAATATAGTGTATCTGAGTGTCAAATCCTCAAAATTTTAAAAACATGAAAAAAATAAAATATAAGGAAAAGACTCAGTGTTGAAAGGGTTTTAAAAGAGTAACTGAAATCACCACAATTTTAACCAATGAAAAGGAAATGACATAATCCCATGTGAAACAAAGACCTCTTTTGAAAACTGCACATCATGATTCGGTTCCACATCCACCAACTATCATCCAAGATCATTTCCATCTCACAAGCACGAATATGTCTCAAACTCTGGGTAATAAACTTAGGAGCACGGAAAAGATTATACTAATATAGGATGTAAACTTCCCTTTCCTAGACCTAGATCCCTAGATCATTAATGCCTTATAGTTACTTAGTGATGGATTATATCCATTTGTATGTGAGTGAAATGAATGTTTCAAGAGTTCAGAAACTCTTCAGAGAGCTATTCAAGTAACTCACAATGGAAGTAAGACTAACATTGTGGAGAAAATTCCCAGAAGTTAGGGACAAGCTACTGAAACGCTTCCCTGTCTATCAGATCCCATTTTTTAGATTATCAAATCCAAAAATATTTTCCGAAGATGTGACATAAATAGAATTGTTAACATCCTATATTTACTTCTCCTTATCACACTTTAAGAAAAGGAAAAAATTTTGTGATAACTAATGATAGGAACAATCTAGGCGACAAAGCCAGTGGGACCTGTGAAGTCACATGACTTTTTTCTTACATTGATGGCAATTGATATAAGTCATCCTAATGGACATTCTTCCATTCAGTGCCTGATCAACACACTTTTAGTGAATAAAACCTTCATTTTAAGGAGATAGCTAAGACAGTTCAAAGACTACATATACCTAGGCAAGAATAAAGATATACATGACAGTATAAATGTAAAAGTCTGCATATTACTATACAAGCTGAGAAGTGGCATATTTAATTGCTGGTTTTTACTCCAAAGTACTAAGGTCCTTGATTGCATTGTAAATAATAATGCTAGTGAAGAAAACCTATTTTAGAGCCTTCAAAGAAAAATTAATATTCATCTACAGCTGTCCATTTGAAAGCAAACAAGGTTGAAGTTGATTATTACCATGACCAGAAACCTTGCAGCAAGTGGCCTCATACTAAAATATTCTTCATATAAGCCTTTTCCTCTTAATTAAACCCTTTGGATATAAATTATGATGATGATAGTTGGTTAATTCAGCCAATCAATTTCTCATATACAAAGAGTCTATCGTTCTAGTGACACGACATCTGCACTTGGTACTTTTTCCAGTTAAATGAGGAATATTTAAATCATTTGGCCAAGGATTTTAGTTTTTTGTTTGTACTACAAATTAGTACAAATTTTGTTTGTAGTACAAAGTTTGGTTTTTTTTGTTTGTTTGTTTCTTGTCTGTCTGTTTAATGTATATATGTTTGTGTGTGCACCATGCCCAATGAGACCAAAAGAGGCTGGCACATAACTAGAAGGAGAGCTGCCCTGGAGCTACAGGTGGTTGTGCACTAACATAGGTGCTAGGACAAACACTGTCCATCTGGAAGAGCCGCCATTTCTCTTAACAGCTGAGCTAAATCTCCAGTAGGATTTAAATAATTTTATGACCTCATCCTATTCATAGAAATGGATAAGATTTTATGAGTTACAAAGCCTTTAGGAATGAAAAGCAACTTTGTCATCACCTAGATCATCAGCCTATGGCCAATGTTTAAAAAGGAGTTCTAAGTCACCTTATGGAAATAGTTAATTATAAAACAAGGACTGGAATGTAGATTTACTGAACAAGGACTGTTCATCAAACAATTACACACACTTGTCAACTTGGCCTTGAGACCTTCCACCCAAAAAGAGGTGTACACAGAGAAAATAGCAATCCTTCCAGTTCTAGGAGACTCAGCATGAAAATAGGTCATTTGTACACAGAAAAGCAGATTGGGCTCCATGATTGACAGGCCTAGAATAGTGATGAAGTATCCAGCAATTGGCCAGAACATGAAGAGAAGAAGACTGAGGAGCAGCCTCTGCCAGACAGAGCACAGAGAGGCAGGGAGCACACAGGCTCCTGGTTACGTACTGATGTCTGATTTTTCTGTGTGTTATCTTGACTTTGTCTCTACAGGAGATAAGCTCTAACTGTGCTAGAATACTTGGGATTCCTCCTGATGTTGCAGTTTGATAAAGTACCTCTTGCTTTCGATTTGTGTTGTCACCCTAGTCATCCATCATTACACAAATGCTTTTTGGAGTAGGCAGCTATTGCTCATAATAAATAAACAGTGAATATCACACATATTACACTTTAAGAAGGTGACAGCAGATTGGAGGGAAGCTATGCAAAAGTCTTACAATATAATCCCAGTCATGTTGGTTCCCAGTATACGTACCAGGCAGCTCCCAATCACTTGTAAGCTCCATAGTTACAGTCCCAGGGGATCTGACATCTCTTCCTAGCCTCCTCATGTACCAATATCTATGGCATACACTCAAACATATACATGTGTATGTTTGTAAAATAAAAATAAATATTTAAAAAGTATTTAGAGCGGCTAGAGAAATAACTCAACAGTTAAGAGAACTTGCTGCTCTTCCAGAGAACATAGATTCAATTACTGGCACCCACATAACAACTCATAACCATCTGAAACTCCAGTTGCAGGGTATCTGATGCCCTCTTCTGAACTCTGCAGTCAGTGCACACCCATGGAACATGGACATACACACAGACAAGATATCATACACACATTTTTAATTTCAATGATTTATGCCTTCCCTGTTTAACTAGAAAACTTCAAAGTGCAGGTTCTTCTCTAAATACCCTCGTGTTAACTGCAGTCTTTGATCAAGTTGTTTAATGGAAAGGCAATATTAAGTATTTAGAACTGCATGGAAACAATTATGGCCCAAGGATGTGGAGTTCCAACATGATAAGTGTGTTGTGTATATGCCACGCATAAAGCTATGTTTTCAATTAGTATACCACAGCACTAGCCAGTCAGAGGATTAGCCATGGCCCTAGCACTCTGGAACTCAAGTGAAGTTTGAATCTCCACACTCCACTCACTCCAGACTCAGTGTCCACTGTCGTTGTAGAGAGTACATGCAAGCATAAACAGGGAGTGACACAATGAAAGACTCTCATAATACATAATCAGTACAACTGATGGTGCCTAACAGGCTCAACAAAGATAAAACAGCATAGTTAGTTGGTCATCTACATTTTTTGTAAAAAAGTTTATTTTTAAATTTTCATTTGATGTATAGAAAAGCTGTAGATGCTTTTTCAGCATCTAATGAAATGACCATGTGTTTTTTTTTTTCTTTGAGTTCTAGTCCTGGAAAGGCTTGATGCAGCCATGTAGGGGATTACCAGGACAGAGAAGTGGGAGGGGGTTGATTGGGGAATGGGCAGAGGGAAGAGAACTTATGGGACTTATGGGGAGGGAGAAACCGGGAAAGGGGAAATCATTTGGAATGCAAACAAAGAATATAGGAAGGGAAAAAGAAAAAAAGAAAAAAAAAGAAAAGCTGTAGATGATACTAAGAATTTTTATACTCTTAGGAAAATTCGCCACGATTTGAGAATATATGTTCATTTTCTTATTTGGCCAGTTGTTTTTTTTTTTTTTTTTTTTTTTTTAGTGTGTGTGTTCGTGTATGTTTGTGTGCATACAAAAACATGTATGGGGCAAAACATGTGAATATGAAGGCAAGAGTTAACTGAGATGGACTAAACCTTCAAACTATTTGTCTCAGAACAACTTCCTTGTATCTTTTGTTTTGTTGTTGTTTTTCAGTTTGGTTTTTTTTTTCTAAAAGAGTCTCTCACTTTTACCTAAGACTCCCTAATTCAGCTACACTGATTAAGCAGTGAGTCCATAATTCTGTCTGGCTATACCTCGCCAATGCTGGGATTATAATTATATACCCCTCCCCATACACACACACTCATAAACATTACTTTTCTTTAAAATGGGTTTATTAAGTAATGCATCCTTCATAAATGCACTGGTTAATGATTTTGACAAAAGTACATGATGCCATTTAACAATACAAAATCTGATATTTTTTTAAATCACTTTAGGGTGCTTTTGCTGCCTATACACCCACTTTCTATCAGTCATGGGCAATCTTGTACCTGAAGTTATGCTTTTTTTCAGGTCATATAAAAATTGCACAGTCTGTATATAGTCTTTTGTGTCTCCTTCCTGTCACTGAGCATAATGCTTCTGGTTCATCTAGTTTGTTGAAGATGTCACTCATTGTACCTTCTTACTGATACCTTACATTGTACCTTCCCATGATACAGATGCACCACTGTCTTAGTTAGGGTTTCTATTGCTGTAAAGAGACACCATGGCCATAACAACTCTTATTTAAAACACACACACACACACACATGTACACACAGAACATTTACTTGGGAATGACATACAGTTTAGAGGTTTAGTCCATTATCATCATGGTAAGAATCATGGAAGAATTCAAACAGACTTGGTGCTAGAGAAGTACCTAAGTGTTCTACATCTGAACTGACATGCAGCAGGAAGAGTGACACCGAGCTTTGCTCTAGCATCTAAAACCTCAAAGCCCACCCCAAGTGACACACTTCTTCAACAAGACCACATCTCCCAATGCTGCCACTCCCTATGAGCATATGGAGACCATATTCATTCAAACCACCACAGACTATTTGCTTAGGGGCACACTGCACACTGAACACAGCTATGAAGAAAGCTACCATAAGTAAATATCCGTAAACATGTCTCTGTGCATATATATATATATATATATATATATATATATATATATATATGCACATCTTAGGTAAATATCTTAAATAAAATCCAAGTGGAATTTTGATTTTTAATGATGATGAATTAGCCATATAAACAAAGACTTCGAGGCTTCATGATAGACTCACAAGTCATGATACAAATACACTGAGGCCTCATGATGGCCTCCCAAAAAGGAGAAATATATCTGGAGGGGTAGATGTTTGCAGAGGGTTTCTCATCATGCAAATTAAATTTAAAAAAAAAAACAGAATAACCCTAAGGATAATGGAAAATTTCTACCCACACCCATACCCTAACATCTGTTGGTCATGAAGAACTCATTTTTACTGAGCAAAAGAAAGTGATTAACTTAGAATGAGTCCTCAAAGAGTTCCACCCTCAAAGACCTGGCCAACAAGATACAGGAACCCAGCCTGACTCATCTTTTGATTACCAAGGAAATATCAGTCTCACAATCATTGCCTGTTCTTACAAGCCCACAATGTCTCTGTAAATATGGTTTAAAAATAGAAGGAATCTCAAAATAATTTCCTTTTCTCTAAAAGCATTCCCCAGGATTCTGTACTCTCTTTATTGTAGGATTTGTCTATAAAATGTCACAATGTCCTCTAATGGCAAGGGAACTCATGGTCTCTAAGCTGTTTTACAAGCTGAGCTTATACTGACATACACTGGTTTCTAGTTTCATGCCTAATGATGGAGTTAGTTCAAGCAGGATATGTCAGCTTCTCAGAACCTGGTAGGACATCACTTTGTTCTCTCTTCTATTTTTTAAAATGAGTACCACACACTAAGATAACATTTCCTCCAACATCCTATCTGTGTTTTGTCTTGTCAAAGGAGGAGGCAACCCTGGAACCCTGGCACTTAACACAGAGCCATTCTTCCTGCAGGAATGTCTACAGATGGATGAAACTGAATCTATGATAATGACTTTGGGAACTTTTTAGATAAAATCAGGTGCCTTAACAATGTCAAATAAAAGCTGATCATCCCAATATTTCTCATTCCAACATTCCTATTTCCATTTGAAGAAATCCTCAGGTAATAAAAACCAATTTTTCCTTTAATTATCATGAAATATCACACCAAATACATCCTGGAGTAGAGACATAGCTCTAACCAACTTGCTCACAAAAACATAGTGTTCAGCATATAGGGAAATCCAGTTACCAATCAAAGATATCAGGTTCCAACATAAGAAGCTTCATGCTGTGTTTAATGGGAATTCATAGCCCACTGGCAGGACTCTGTGTCTGTGAGAATTCCAAAGTTGTTGACTGCACTCTAGGTCTAGTGAATATCAGTATAGATTTTAAGAAGATCTTCTGGAAACATATACATAGTCTAAATCAAAACAGAGACATAGGCTGGAACCAGACATTAGCTGTGATGCTTGTATGCATTACAACAGGTTACAGTTCATTCGCTAAGAAATATTCCCTTTACATATCCATTGGGATAGTTATTCCTGCATCAAAATAATTGTTGAAAGTCAATGAAGTATCATAAGTACAAGTGCTAATTATGTAGTAACAAATATGAATCAACTAACCAGTGATGATACACTGTGACCCATTCTGCTTTGAGGATGATTACTGAGGTTCAGTGCTGTTTGGGGGAGGATAGAAAATGGTTTGATGTTGTATGGGATACTAAACAGGGATGATGTTACTAAGGGGTGAGGTTTAATGGCATGAAACACGTTGTGAAAATATGCAGGTGAGATCCATTCAATGCACAAGCAAAAGGTGTGATTTTTTCCTATCTGAAAGTCTAACATGAACAAAAGGACAATGAGAAGAGAAAGAACAAGGCCATAAGAAGAAAGGGGAATGTGTAAAATAAAAGACTGAAGGAAATGAGAAAGAATGAGAAAGAAAACAATGAAAAGAAACAGATCTGATTGTGATATATATATATATATATATATATATATATATATATATATATATACACAAACACACACACACATATTCATATGTAGAGATAGAAGTTTGCAGTGCATTTCTTGTCCTGTAAATTAAATAAGAAAACAGTATAACCCTAAGAATGATGTAAAAATATCTACCAATATATACTCTACCTTATAATTTGGCTTGGTTGTGCTGTTTTATCGCAGCAATAGTATTTTGATAGGCATACCAAGGAGATCATTGAAAAGTTCCAGGAGTGTATATATATACACACACACACATAAAGACACATATAACCTACCACTTTGCTAAAGTTGTTTATCAGCTGTAGGAGTTCTCTAGTGGAGTTTTTTGGGTCACTTAGGTAGACTATCATATCATCTGCAAATAATGACAGTTTGACTTCTTCCTTTCCAATTTGTATCCCTTTGAC
Source organism: Apodemus sylvaticus (assembly GCF_947179515.1). Lineage (NCBI taxonomy): Eukaryota > Metazoa > Chordata > Mammalia > Rodentia > Muridae > Apodemus > Apodemus sylvaticus. The sequence goes on along the minus strand of NC_067473.1, from coordinate 140,654,570 downwards.
CTCCTTATGTTGTCTAATTGCCCAAGCTAGTACCTCAAGTACAATATTGAAAAGATAAGGAAAAAGGGGGCAGCCCTGTCTAGTCCCTGATTTTAGTGGGATTGCTTCAAGTTTCTCTCCATATAGTTTGATGCTGGCTACTGGTTTGCTGTATATTGCTTTTACTATGTTTAGGTATGGGCCTGGAATTCCTGTTCATTCCAAGACTTTAAGCATGAAAGGATGCTGAATTTTGTCAAATGCTTTTTCAACATCCAATGATATGACCATGTGGTTTTTTTCTTTGAGTTTGTTTATGTAGTGGATTACATTGATGGATTTCCTTATATTCAACCATCCCTGCATCCCTGGGATAAAGTCTATTTGATCATGGTGGATGATCGTTTTTATGTGTTCTTGGATTCGGTTGGCAAGATTTTTTTTTTTATTCGATATAATTTATTTACATTTCAAATGATTTCCCTTTTCTAGCCCCCCACTCCCCGAAAGTCCCGTAAGACCCCTTCTCTTCCCCTGTCCTCCCACCCACCCCTTCCCACTTCCCCGTTCTGGTTTTGCCAAATACTGTTTCACTGAGTCTTTCCAGAACCAGGGGCCACTCCTCCTTTCTTCTTGTACCTCATTTGATGTGTGGATTATGTTTTGGGTATTCCAGTTTTCTAGGTTAATATCCACTTATTAGTGAGTGCATACCATGATTCACCTTTTGAGTCTGGGTTACCTCACTTAGTATGATATTCTCTAGCTCCATCCATTTGCCTAAGAATTTCATGAATTCATTGTTTCTAATGGCTGAATAGTACTCCATTGTGTAGATATACCACATTTTTTGCATCCACTATTCTGTTGAGGGATACCTGGGTTCTTTCCAGCATCTGGCAATTATAAATAGGGCTGCTATGAACATAGTAGAACATGTATCCTTATTACATGGTGGGGAGTCTTCTGGGTATATGCCCAGGAGTGGTATAGCAAGATCTTCTGGAAGTGAGGTACCCAGTTTTCGGAGGAACCGCCAGACTGCTTTCCAGAGTGGTTGTACCAATTTGCAACCCCACCAGGAGTGGAGGAGTGTTCCTCTTTCTCCACATCCTCTCCAACACCTGCTGTCTCCTGAATTTTTAATCTTAGCCATTCTGACTGGTGTAAGATGAAATCTTAGGGTTGTTTTGATTTGCATTTCCCTAATGACTAATGAAGTTGAGCATTTTTTAAGATGCTTCTCCACCATCCGAAGTTCTTCAGGTGAGAATTCTTTGTTTAACTCTGTACCCCATTTTTTAATAGGGTTGTTTGGTTTTCTGGAGTCTAACTTCTTGAGTTCTTTATATATATTGGATATTAGCCCTCTATCTGATGTAGGATTGGTGAAGATCTCTTCCCAATGTGTTGGTTGCCGATTTGTCCTCTTGATGGTGTCCTTTGCCTTACAGAAACTTTGTAATTTTATGAGGTCCCATTTGTCAATTCTTGCTCTTAGAGCATATGCTATTGGTGTTCTGTTCAGAAACTTTCCTCCTGTACCGATGTCCTCAAGGGTCTTCCCCAGTTTCTTTTCTATTAGCTTCAGAGTGTCTGGCTTTATGTGGAGGTCCTTGATCCATTTGGATTTGAGCTTAGTACAAGGAGACAAGGATGGATCAATTCGCATTCTTCTGCATGCTGACCTCCAGTTGAACCAGCACCATTAGTTGAAAAGGCTATCTTTATTCCATTGGATGTTTTCAGCCTCTTTGTCGAGGATCAAGTGGCCATAGGTGTGTGGGTTCATTTCTGGATCTTCAATCCTGTTCCATTGATCCTCCTGCCTGTCACTGTACCAAAACCATGCAGTTTTTAACACTACTGCTCTGTAGTATTGCTTGAGGTCAGGGATACTGATTCCCCCAGATTTTCTTTTGTTGCTGAGAATAATTTTAGCTGTCCTGGGTTTTTTGTTGTTCCAGATAAATTTGATAATTGCTCTTTCTAACTCTGTGAAGAATTGAGTTGGGATTTTGATGGGTATTGCATTGAATCTGTATAGTGCTTTAGGCAAAATGGCCATTTTAACTATATTGATTCTACCGATCCATGAGCATGGGAGGTTTTCCCATTTTTTGAGGTCTTCTTCCATTTCCTTCTTCAGAGTCTTGAAGTTCTTGTCATACAGATCTTTCACATGTTTGGTAAGAGTCACCCCAAGATACTTTATACTGTTTGTGGCTATTGTGAAGGGGGTCATTTCCCTAATTTCTTTCTCAGCCTGCTTATCCTTTGAGTATAGGAAGGCCACTGATTTGCTGGAGTTGATTTTATAACCTGCCACTTTGCTGAAGTTGTTTATCAGCTGTAGGAGCTCTCTAGTGGAGTTCTTTGGGTCACTTAGGTAGACGATCATGTCGTCTGCAAATAATGATAGTTTGACTTCTTCCTTTCCAATTTGTATCCCTTTGACCTCCTTATGTTGTCGAATTGCCCGAGCTAGTACCTCAAGTACAATATTGAAAAGATAAAGAGAAAGGGGGCAGCCTTATCTGGTCCCTGATTTTAGTGGGATTGCTTCAAGTTTCTCTCTATTTAGTTTGATGCTGGCTACCGGTTTGCTGTATATTGCTTTTACTATGTTTAGGTATGGGCCTTGAATTCCTGTTCTCTCCAAGACTTTAAGCATGAAAGGATGCTGAATTTTGTCAAATGCTTTTTCAGCATCCAATGACATGACCATGTGGTTTTGTTCTTTGAGTTTGTTTATGTAGTGGATTGTATTGATGGATTTCTGTATATTGAACCAACCCTGCATTCCCGGGATAAAGCCTACTTGATCATGGTGGATGATCGTTTTGATGTGTTCTTGGAATTGGTTGGCAAGAATTTTATTGAGTATTTTTGCATCGATGTTCATAAGGGAAATTGGTCTGAGGTTCTCTTTCTTTGTTGGATCTTTTTGTGGCTTTGGTATCAGCGTAATTGTGGCTTCGTAGAAGGAATTGGGTAGTGTTCCTTCTGTTTCTATTTTGTGGAATAGTTTGAAGAGTATTGGTGTTAACTCTTCTTTGAAGGTCTGGTAGAATTCTGCACTGAAGCCATCTGGTCCTGTTCTTTTTTGGTTGGAAGTCTTTCTATGACTCCTTCTATTTCTTTAGGGGTTATGGGACTGTTTAGATGGTCTAGTTGGTCCTGATTTAATTTTGGTATTTGGTATCTGTCAAGGAAATTGTCCATTTCCTCCAGATTCTCCAGTTGTGTTGAGTATAGGCTCTTGTAGTAGGATCTGATGATTTTTTGGATTTCCTCAGTTTCCGTTGTTATCTCTCCCTTTTCATTTCTAAGTTTGTTAATTTGGATACTTTCTCTGTGCCCTTTGGTCAGTCTGGCTAAGGGTTTATCTATCTTGTTGATTTTCTCAAAGAACCAGCTCCTGGTTTTGTTGATTTTTTGTATGGTTCTCTTTGTTTCTACTTGATTGATTTCGGCCCTGAGTTTGATCATTTCCTGCCTTCTACTCCTCCTGGGCAAAATAGCTTCTTTTTGTTCTAGGGCTTTCAGGTGTGTCATTAAGTTGGTAATGTATGCTCTCTCCATTTTCTTTTTGGAGGCACTCAGGGCTATGAGTTTTCCTCTTAGCACTGCTTTCATTGTGTCCCATAGATTTGGGTATGTTGTGTTTTCATTTTCATTGTGTTCTAAAAAGTCTTTAATTTCTTTCTTTATTTCTTCCTTGACCAAGGTATCATTGAGTAGAATATTGTTCAGTTTCCACGTGTATGTGGGTTTTCTGTTGTTTCTGTTGCTATTGAAGACCACTTTTACTCCATAGTGATCAGATAGGAGGCATGGGATTAGTTCTATCTTCTTATATTTGTTGAGGTCTGTCTTGTGACCAATTATATGGTCGATTTTGGAGAAGGTACCATGAGGTGCTGAGAAAAAGGTATATTCTTTTGTTTTAGGATAGAATGTTCTATATATATCTGTTAAATCTAATTGGTCCAAAGCTTCAATTACTTTCATTGTGTCCCTGTTTAGTTTCTGTTTTCCTGATCGGTCCATTGAGGAAAGTGCAGTGTTGAAGTCACCCACAATTATTGTGTTAGGTGCAATGTGTGCTTTTAGTTTTAATAAAGTTTCTTTTACGAAAGAGGGTGCCCTTGCATTTGGGGCATAGATGTTCATGGTACCTTCTCTTTTTGTATTTTTCCTTTGACCAGCAAGAAGTGTCCCTCAGGGTCTCTTTTGATGACTTTGGGTTGAAAGTCAATTTTATCTGATATTAAAATGGCTACTCCAGCTTGTTTCCTGAGACCATTTGCTTGTAAAATTGTCTTCCAGCCTTTTACTCTAAGGTAGTGTTTGTCTTTGACCCTGAGGTGTGTTTCCTGTAAGCAGCAAAATGTAGGGTCCTGTTTACATATCCATTCAGTTAGTCTGTGTCTTTTTATTGGGGCATTAAGTCCATTGATGTTAAGAGATATTAAGGAATAGTGATTGTTACTTCCTATCATTTTTGACGTTATTTTTTAAATTTGAATGCTTAACTTCTTTTGGGTTTGATGAAAGGTTACTATCTTGCTTTTTCCAGGGTGAAGTTTCCCTCCTTGTATTGGTGTTGTCCTCCTATTATCCTTTTTAGGGCTGGGTTTGTGGATAGATATTGGGTAAACTTGGTTTTGTCATGAAATATCTTAGTTTCTCCATCTATGGTGATTGAGAGTTTTGCTGGATATAGTAGTTTTGGTTGGCATTTGTGTTCTCTTAGAGTCTGCATGAGATCTGCCCAGGACCTTCTAGCCTTCATAGTCTCAGGTGAAAAGTCTGCTGTGATTCTGATAGGTCTTCCTTTATATGTTACTTGGCCTTTTTCTCTTACTGCCTTTAATATTCTTTCTTTGTTTAGAACATTTGGTGCTTTGATTATTATGTGACAGGAAGTATTTCTGTTCTGGTCCAGTCTGTTGGGAGTTCTGTAGGCTTCTTGTATATTCATGGGCATCTCTCTCTTTAGGTTAGGGAAGTTTTCTTCCATAATTTTATTGAAGATATTTGCTGGCCCTTTAAGTTGTAAATCTTCACTCTCATCTATGCCTATAATTCTTAGGTTTGGTCTTCTCATTGTGTCCTGGATTTCCTGGATATTTGGGGTAACAGGCTTTTTGCATTTTGCATTTTCTTTAACTGTTGAGTCCATGGTTTCTATGGAATCTTCAGCATCTGAGATTCTTTCTTCTATTTCTTGTATTCTGTTGTTGATATTTGCATCTCTGTCCCCTGATTTCTTCCCAAGGCTTTCTATCTCCAAAGTTGTCTCCTTTTGAGTTTTCTTAGTTGTTTCTACTTCTGTTTTTAGATCCTGGATGGTTTTGCTTAGCTCCTTCACTTGCTTGTTTGTGCTTTCCTGTAATTCTTTAAGAGATTTTTGTGTTTTTTCTTTCATGATCTCAGCCTGTTGACCAAAGTTCTCCTGTATTTCTTTAAGAGATTTTTGTGTTTCGTCTTTCATGACCTCAGCCTGTTGACCAAAGTTCTCCTGTATTTCTTTAAGTGTTTTTTGCATTTCCTCCTTATTGGCTTTTGTATTCTCCTGGATTTCTTTCAATGATTTTTGTGTTTCCCTTGCAAGGGCTTCTAACTTTTGATCCATTTTCTCCTGAATGTCCTTCATGTGTTCCTGTACCAGCATCATGACCAGTGATTTTAAATCCGAATCTTGTTTTACTGGTGTGATGGGGTATCCAGGACTTGCTGGTAGAGGAGAATTTGGTTCAGATGTTGCCATATTGCCTTGATTTCTGTTAGTGATGTTCCTGCGTTTGCCTTTTGCCATCTAGCTCTCACTGGTGTTACTTGGTCTTGTCAGTGCTGGACTCACCAGTGCAAGCTGCCCCTTTCCCGTTGGCCTCTGGTGCACAGCTTACACTCTGCACTGCCTGTAGACAGTGTGCTGTTGTCCAGGCTGTTCAGATCCCGAAGCAGGCACCTGAAGGCTCCCGCTGGAGCCCGCAGGATTTATTGGAGCACACCGACTTCTCCCAGCTGGCCGCCCGGAAGCCCCCACTAGCCTCTTGAGGGACCTGGAGATGTGGCGGCCACCCAGGCTGATCTGAAGCGGAGAGAGTTGACCTGAGGGCTTCTGCCTGAGGCCTTGCCCCAGATTGTGTCTGTGGGCCAGATGGAACCCGTGTGCACCCCCAGGGAGCTCCGAAGGTGTATGTTGCTGTGACCTCCCCTGTGTTCTGCTCACTCCGCTGGGCAGCCGATTTCCCCAACCGGGCTGGCGCACACTAGGTTAGCCTTGTCGCCCGGGCCCTGAGTCCAGGCAAACGCCTGGGAGGCCAAGGTCCGAGCAAAGTTCCCCTAGGGCTATGACTGTTATTTGGGTCCGCCAGGTGACCCGGATGGCGGGCGTGCGCGTCCGCGCTCCCCGAAAGCACCGGGAGAGTCTGTTGTGCTAATAACCTCCTGGGCGGGTTGACACACAGATGGCCCACCAAGCCGCCCAGTTCTTGGGGTCAGTCCTGTGCCTTTTGGGGCCTAGACCCCCGTTTTGTTAGCCTCAGTCTACGCTTGTTAGCAGTCTCTGCCCTCCCGAGCACTCTGGCTCCTGTAGGCAAAATGGCGGCGCGTGCGCCAGCCGGGGCAAAAAAAAACTCCTGGCTGGGTTGGCGCCCCGATGGCCACTCGAACAGCCCAGGGCCTGGGTGCAGGCCAACGCCCGTCTGGCTCAGACCCCTGCGGTGTTGGGCCTAGGATTATGTTTGTGTACCTCAGTCTGACCGATCTCTGGAGCCCGGGATCAAGATGGAGGTGAGTCTCTCCTGACTGGCGGGAAGCCGAGTTCTGAAGTGGCTTCCGTGCAGCGAAAGGCTCCGCAGAACCGCAGCTGCTTGCCGCCCGGCTGGTCAGCGAAGGTCAGTGGTCGTGGGCGCAGGGCCTAACTGGACCCTGTGTCGCCTTGGTTCCACCGCTGATGGCCCTTCAGCTGGAGCAGCCACTGCTACCGCCGCTGCCGCCGCCGCCGCCCTTTGTCCTTTTTTTTTAATTGCTATATTTATTTACATTTCAAATGATTTCCCCTTTTCTGGACCCCCACTCCCCAAAAGTCCCATCAGTCCACTTCCCTCCCCCTGTTTTCCCACCCGACCCTTCTCACTTCCCTGTTCTGATTTTGCTCTATACTGCTTCACTGAGTCTTTTCAGAACAAGGGGCCACTCCTCCGTTCTTCTTGTACCTCATTTGATGTGTGGATTATGTTTTGGGTATTCCAGTTTTCTACGTTAATATCCACTTATTAGTGAGTGCATACCATGATTCATCTTTTGAATCTGGGTTACCTCACTTAATATGAAGTTCTCTTTCTTTGTTGGATCTTTGTGTGGTTTTGGTATCAGCATAATTGTGGCTTCCTAGAAGGAATTGGGTAGTGTTCCTTCTGTTTCTATTTTGTGGAATAGTTTGAAGAGTATTGGTGTTAGGTCTTCTTTGAAGGTCTGATAGAATTCTGCACTGAAACCATCTGGTCCTATGCTTTTTTTTTTTTCCGGTTGGAATACTTTCTATGACCCCTTCTATTTCTTTAGGGGTTATGGGACTGTTTAGATGATCTATTTGGTCCTGATTTAATTTTGGTATTTGGTATTTGTCTAGGAAATTGTCCCTTTCCTCCAGATTCTCCAGTTGTGTTGAGTATAGGCTTTTGTAGTAGGATCTGATGGTTTTTTGGATTTCCTCAGTTTCCGTTGTTATATCCCCCCTTTCATTTCTAATTTTGTTAATTTGGATACTTTCTCTCTGCCCTTTGGTCAGTCTGGCTAAGGGTTTATCTATCTTGTTGATTTTCTCAAAGAACCAGCTCCTGGATTCGTTGATTCTTTGTATGGTTCTCTTTGTTTCCACTTGATTGATTTCAGCCCTGAGTTTGATGATTTCCTGTCTTCTACTCCTCCTGGGTGAATTGGCTTCTTTTTGTTCCAGGGTTTTCATTTGTGTCGTTAAGCTGCTAGTGTATGCTCTCTCCATTTTCTTTTGGAGGCACTCAGGGCTATGAGTTTTCCTCTTAGCACTACTTTCATTGTGTCCCAAAGATTTGGGTATGTTGTGCCTTCATTTTCATTAATTCTAAAAAGTCCCTGATTTCTTTCTTTGTTTCTTCTTTGGCCAAGGTGTCATTGAGTAGAGTATTGTTCAGCCTCCATGTGTAAGTGGGCTTTCTGTTGTTTTTGTCGTTATTGAAGACCACTCTTTTCCATAGTGATCTGATAGGAGGCACGGGATTAGTTTCAATCAAATTCTCAAATTCATCTGGAATAACAAAAAACCCAGGATAGCTAAAACTATTCGCAACAACAAAAGAAATTCTGGGGGAATCAGTATCCCTGACCTCAAGCAATACTACAGAGCAATAGTGTTAAAAACTGCATGGTATTGGTACAGTGACAGGCAGGCGGATCAATGGAACAGGATTGAAGATCCAGAAATGAACCCACACACTTATGGCCACTTGATCCTCGACAAAGGGACTGACAACATCCAATGGCAAAAAGATAGCTTTTTCATCAAATGGTGCTGGTTCAACTGGAGGTCAGCATGCAGAAGAATGTGAATTGATCCATCCTTGTCTCCTGGTACTAAGCTCAACTCCAAATGGATCAAGGAACTCCACATAAAATCAGACACTCTGAAGCTAATAGAAAAGAAACTGGGGAAGACCCTTGAGGACATCAGTACAGGAGGAAAGTTTCTGAACAGATCACCAATAGTGTGTGCTCTAAGATCGAGAATTGACAAATGGGACCTCATAAAATTACAAAGTTTCTGTAAGGTAAAGGACATCATCAAAAAGACAAATCGGCAACCAACAAATTGGGAAAAGATCTTCACCAACCCTACATCAGATAGAGGGCTAATATCCAATATATATAAAGAACTCAAGAAGTTAGACTCCAGAAAACCAAATAACCCTATTTAAAAATGGGGTACAAAGTTAAACATAGAATTTTCACCTGAAGTACTTCGAATGGCTGAGAAGCATCTTAAAAAATGCTCAACTTCATTAGTCACTAGGGAAATGCAAATCAAAACAACCCTGAAATTTCACCTTACACCAGTCAGAATGGCTAAGATTAAAAATTCAGGAGACAGCAGGTGTTGGCGAGGATGTGGAGAAAGAGGAACACTACTCCACTGCTGGTGGGGTTGAAAATTGGTACAACCTCTCTGGAAATCAGTCTGGTGATTCATCAGAAAACTGGGCACCTCACTTCCAGACGATCCTGCTATACCACTCCTGGGCATATACCCAGAAGATTCCCCAGCATGTAATAAGGATACATGCTCCACTATGTTCATAGCAACCCTATTTATAATAGCCAGAAGCTGGAAAGAACCCAGGTATCCCTCAGCAGAAGAGTGGATACAAAAAATGTGGTATATATACACAATGGAGTACTATTCAGCCATTAGAAACAATGAATTCATGAAATTCTTAGGCAAATGGATGGATCTGGAGAACATCATACTAAGTGAGATAACCCAGTCTCAAAAGATCAATCATAGTATGCACTCACTAATAAGTGGATATTAACCTAGAAAACTGGAATACCCAAAACATAATCCACATATCAAATGAGGTACAAGAAGAACCGAGGAGTGAACCCTTGTTCTGGAAAGACTCAGTGTAGCAGTATAGGGCAAAACCAGAACAGGGAAGTGGGAATGGGTGGGTGGGAGAACAGGGGGAGGGAAGGGGGTTTATGGGACTTTCGGGGAGTGGGGGGCTAGAAAAGGGGAAATCATTTGAAATGTAAATAAAAAATATATCAAATAAAAAAAAAAGAAAAAAAAGACACATATATATGTATATATGTACAGGTCTGTAATCCCAGCATTTAGGACATAGAGACACATATCCATCTGGAAGTACATAGTGAGATGCTTTCTCAAAAATCAAACAAAAGAAACATGGAAGCGTAGAAAGAAAGAAGTAAGAAAATGGAAGAGGGGAGAGGAGGAGAGGAAAGCATGGCAGAGTGAAGGTATAAACTTCTGTCCTTCAAATCTCCAGAAATGGACTCTCTCACAATGTCTTATTGGGGGAGTAAATTGCATTTTTATAAATGTTTTTAAAAGATTTAATGACACCAAACATTTTCTGGATACAATCTGTATTCTACGAAGTATTTTCATATATAAAGAGTACATTTATAACAAGGCTGTTGTGGTGGTTCACATGAGAAAATTTCCCCATATTTTTTTATTAACATTTTTATTTTCTATATTCTTTGTTTACATTCCAAATGATTTCCCTTTTCCCGGATCCCCCCTCCCCATATGTCCCATAAACCTTCTTCTCTCCATCCATTCTCCTATTACCTCACTCCTTTTCTTCTCTGTCCTTATATTCCCCTCCAATGCTAGATCAATCCTTTCCAGGATCAGGACCTTCTCCATACTTCTTCATGGGAGGCATTTGTTATGCGATTTGTGCCTTGGGTATTCAGGGCTTCTGAGCTAATTAATATCCACTTATCAGAGATTGCATTCCATGTGTATTCTTTTGTGACTGTTTTATCTCACTTAGGATGATATTTTCCAGATCAAACCATTTGCCTAAAAATTTTGTGAATTCATTGTTTCTAATTGCTGAGTAGTATTCCATTCTGTAGATATACCACATTTCCTGTATCCATTCCTCCTTTGAGGGGCATCTGGGTTCTTTCCAGCTTCTGGCTATTATAAAGAAGGTTGCTATGAACAAAATGGAGCATGTGTCTTTATTGCATGCCAGGAATCCTTTGGGTATATGCCCAAAGGTATAGCAGGGTCCTCTGGAAGTGTCATGTACAGTCTTCTAAGGAACCGCCAGACTGATTTCCAAAGTAGTTGTACCATCTTACAACCCCACCAGCAGTGGAGGAGTGTTCCTCTTTCTCCACAACCTGGCCAACACTTGCTGTCTCCTGAGCTTTTGGCCTTAGCCATTCTGACTGGTGTAAGGTGAAATCTCAGGATTGTTTTGATTTGCATTTCCCTAATGACTAATGATATTGAGCACTTCTTAAGGTGCCTCTCAGCCATCTGAATTTCTTCAGGTGAGAATTCTTTGTTTAGATCTGTACCCCATTTTAATAGGGTTATTTGGTTCCCTGGGGTCCAACTTCTTGAGTTCTTTGTATATATTGGATATTAGCCCTCTATCAGATGTAGGGTTGGTGAATATCCTTTCCCAATTTGATGGTTGCCGTTTTGTCCTTTTAACAGTGTCTTTAGCATTTGAATATTTGGTCCCCAGATGGTGGTGCTGTTTGGGTAGGAAGTGAGCCTTACTGGAAGAAGTAAGTCACTGGGGACAGACTTCTAAGATTAGAAATCGCCTATTTATAGTTAGCTGTCTGTTTCATACTATTACTTCAAGATGTGAGCTCTCAGTTTTCTGTCCCTGACACCATGCCTGCTGCCTCCTACTACACTGCGCCCTGCCATGATAGACTCTAACCCTTAGGAAGTGTAAGGCAAAATAAAGTCTACCTCATAATTTGGCTTGATTGTGCTGTTTTAGCACAGTAATAGTATTTTGGGGGAAATACCAGGTCATTGTTAAAAAATTCCAGAAGTATATGGTATCTGGCTTTAAGCCTAAAACATCAATCATTTTTCTCCATAGCTGCGTGAACACTGGACACGATGTGCTCTTTTAAACTTCAGCTCTCATTCTGCAAAATGGACATGCCTATTCAGTATACTGTCTCTGCCTTCGCTAGCTTTAGGTTTGTATGTATTAATGAGGTTGGGGAGAGAAATAGGATCATGGAGTTGACCAGTATTCCAGAGGCTACAGTATTATCTAAACAGACGGGCAAGAAACAGCTGAGAGCCATTTCTAGTGCAGATTGCATGACGAGTGAGGGGAGGGTCCCAGCTGTGCAGGCAGCTGTCTGCCACGATGCTCTGCACCGAGCTAAATGGAAAATTTTTTCTGGGATTGATGAGCCATACTCAAGTAGCAGCCAGAACCTGAAACTCCATATCAATCACATCACCTCTCCCAGGCTCCTTTTCCTTGACTTAAACAAACAAACACGAAGGGATCTGAACTTCAGTGACACTTTCCACCTCTAATCTGCACAGTAAACACATTAGAGCTTGATAAAAATACTCTCTCTGTGTGAGATATACAATTTACTTTAGAAATACATACTGTCAGAAATGAGAATTGATAGTGAAAACCATTAATCCAAATCTTGGAAATGATATTACTGTTTCAGGAAACGAGATAGCCTAGAAAATAGATGTGAATGCCACAGACTCTCGGCACTATGAGGCTGTAATCAGTCCCCATCACTTTACAGACTGGGATGGTGCTCAAGGCCGTGTCATTTGCTCATGGAAACGCTGACTTTCAAATCCGAGATATGTTGTTAGTTCCAGCTCCAACATTTTACTAATTAGAATGCACATAAACTTCCCTTTGATATCCAGCTCTGCTCCTTACAGAAGGTATGACTTTATCAAAGTCACCATACCTCTCTAAGTCTCAGGTTCATTCACATGCAAACAGTGATAAAACAGCTATTCCACAAGGAAGAATTAGTGTATTTCTGTCCTCTTGCAAATAAAGACCTTTAGCAAATGAGAGATAAGAAAAGAATCTAAACATCCAAGTTCTTTTCTGCTGGATAATCACTCTTAAATTTTAGCATATTCCCACCTAATAGTTTCCCCCCTAGCATATTTGTAACCCAATTGCAACCAGAGTTTGCAGGTACTATTGTACAATAATTTGTTTGCGCTTTGCTGTCCAATCCTTGTGGACTTGACTTTCATGGACTCATTGAATGTTGTTCAAAGTATTGCCTCTTGTATTGACTGAATATGGCATTGCCTGTTTGTCAGGGTGCTTCCTGGTTTTCTACATTTAAGATTTTTACTCCAGATGGGAGGTGGTGGCACATGCCTTTAATCCCAGCACTTGGGAGGCAAAGGCAGGCAGATTTCTGAGTTCAAGGCCAGCCTGGTCTATAGAGTGAGTTTCAGGAAAGCCAGAACTACATAGAGAAACCCTGTCTTGAAAAACAAAAACCAGAACCAGGGGCCATTTCTCTATTCTTTTTGGACATCATTTAATATGTGGATTATGTCTATCCACTTATCAGTGAGTGCATACCATGATTGATCTTTTGAGACTGGGTTACCTCACTTAGTATGATGTTCTCCAGCTCCATCCATTTGTCTAAGAATTTCATGAATTCATTGTTTCAAATGGCTGAATAGTACTCCATTGTGTAAATATACCACATTTTTTGTATCCATTCCTCCGTTGAAGGACACCTTGGTTCTTTCCAGCTTCTGGCTACTACAAATAGGGCTGCTATGAACATAGTGGAGCATGTGTCCTTATTGCATGCTGAAGAATCCTCTGGGTATATAGCCAGGAGTGGTATAGCAGGGTCCTCAGGAAGTGTCATGCCCAGTTTTCTGAGGAACCGCCAGAATGATTTCCAAAGTGGTTGCACCATCTTGCAATCCCACCAGCAGTGGAGGAGTGTTCCTCTTTCTCCACATCCTCGCCAATACCTGCTGTCTCCTGAGTTTTTGACCTTAGCCATTCTGACTGGTGTGAGGTGAAATATCAAGGTTGTTTTGATTTGCATTTCCCTAATGATTAATGATGTTGAACATTTCTTAAGGTGTTTCTCAGCCCTCTGAAGTTCTTCATGTGAAAATTCTTTGTTTAGCTCCATACCCCACTATTTAATGGGGTTATTTGGTTCTCTGGGTTCTACTTTCTTGAGTTCTTTGTATATATTGGATATTAGCCCTCTGTCGATTTAGGGTTGGTGAAGATCCTTTCCCAATCTGTTGGTTGATTTTTGTCCTTTTGAAAGTGTCCTTTGCCTTACAGAAACTTTGTAGTTTTATGAGGTCCCATTTGTCAATTCTTGATCTTAGAGCATAAGCTATTGGTGTTCTATTCAGGAACTTTTCCCCTGTGCCCATGTCCTCAACGGTCTTCCCCAGTTTCTTTTCTATTAGTTTCAGTGTGTCAGGTTTTATGTGGAGGTCCTTGATCCATTTGGAGTTGAGCTTAGTACAAGGAGATAAGAATGGATCGATTAGCATTCTTCTGCATGCTGACCTCCAATTGAACCAGCACCATTTGTTGAAAAGACTATCTTTTTTCCACTGGATGCTTTCAGCTCCTTTGTCGAAGATCAAGTGACCATAGGTGTGTGCATTCATTTCTGGGTCTTCAATTCTATTCCATTGAGCCACTTGCCTGACATTGTACCAATACCATGCAGTTTTTATCACTATTGCTCTGTAGAAAGTTTAAGGTCTGGGATACTGAATCCCCCTGAAGTTCTTTTACTGTTGAGAATAGTTTTAGTTATCCTGGGTTTTTTGTTATTCCAGATGAATTTGAGAATTGCTCTTTCTAGCTCTATGAAGAACTGGGTTGGGATTTTTATGGGGATAGCATTGAATCTGTAGATTTCCTTTGGCAAGATGGCCATTTTAACTATATTAATCCTGCCAATCCACGAGCATGGAAGATTTTTCCATTTTCTGAGATCTTCTTCGATTTCCTTCTTCAGAGATCTGAAGTTCTTGTCATATAGGTCTTTCACTTGTTTGGTTAGAGTCACCCCAAGATACTTTATGCTGTTTGTGGCTATTGTGAAGGATGTCATTTCCCGAATTTCTTTCTCAGTCTGCTATAGAGGAATGGCCCCTGGTTCTGGAAAGACTCCATGCAACAGTATAGGGGAATAACAGAACAGGGAAATGGGAAGGGGTAGATGGAGGAACAGGGGGGGAAAGAGGGCTTATGGGACTTGTGGGGAGTAGGGACAAGTTTTTTTCTATTCTTTTTTATTTTCTATATTCTTTGTTTACATTCCAAAAGCTTTCCCCTTTCCCAGTTCCCCCCCCCCATATGTCCCATAAGTCCTCTTCTCTCCATCCCTTCTCCTATCTACCTCCTCCCTTTTCTCTGTCCTAGTACTCCCCTACAATGCTGGATCAAGCCTTTCCAGGATTAGGGCCCTCTTCTTACTTCTTCATGGGAATCATTTGATATGCTAATTGTATCTTCAGTATTCATAGCTTCAGGGCTAATTAATATCAATGATTGCATTCCATGTGTATTTCTTTTGTGATTGCTTTACCTTGCTTAAGATGATATTTTCCAGTTTCAACCATTTGCCTGAAAAATTCATGAATTCATTGTTTTTAATTGCTGAATAGTACTCCATTGTGTATATATACCACATTTTCTGTATCCATTCCTCCATTGAGGGATAACTGGATTCTTTCCAGCTTCTGGCTATTATAAATAAGGCTGCTATGGACATAGTGGAGCATGTGTCCTTATTGCATGCTGGGGAATCCTCTGGGTATATGACCAGGAGAGGTATAGCAGGGTCCTCCGGAAGTATCATGTCCAGTTTTCTTAGGAACCGCCAGACTGATTTCCATAGTGGTTGTACCATCTTACAATCCCACCAGCAGTGAAGGAGTGTTCCTCTTTCTCCACATCCTCACCAACATTTGCTGTCTTCTGAGTTTTTAACCTTAGCCATTCTGACTGGTGTGAGGTGAAATCTCAGGGTTGTTTTGATTTGCATTTCCCTAATTACTAATGAAGTTGAGCATTTCTTAAGGTGCTTCTCCGCCATCCGAATTTCTTCAGGTGAAAGTTCTTTGTTTAGATCTGTACCTCATTTTTTAATAGGGTTATTTGGTTCCTTTGGGTCTAACTTCTTGAGTTCTTTTTATATATTGGATATTAGCCCTCTATCAGATGTAGGGTTGGTGAAGATCTTTTCCCAATTTATTGGTTGCTGTTTTGTCCTTTTGATGGGGTCCGTTGCCTTACAGAAACTTTGTAATTTTATGAGATCCCATTTGTCAATTCTTGATCTTAGAGCGTAAGCTATTGGTGTTCTGTTCAGAACTTTTCCCCTGTGCCCATGTCCTCAAGGGTTTTCCCCAGTTTCTTTTTTACTAGTTTCAGTGTGTCTGGTTTTATGTGGAGGTCCTTGATCCACTTGGAGTTGAGCTTAGTACAAGGAGATAAGAATGGATCAATTTGCATTCTCCTGCATGCTGACCTCCAGTTGAAACAACACCATTTGCTGAAAAGGCTATCTTTCTTCCACTAGATGTTTTCAGCTCCTTTGTCGAAAATCAAGTGACCATAGGTGTGTGGATTCATTTCTGGGTCTTCAATTCTATTCCATTGGTCCACTTGCCTGTCCCTGTGTCAATACCATGCAGTTTTTAACACTATTGCTCTGTAGTATTGCTTGAAGTCTGGGATACTAATTCCCCCAGAAGTTCTTTTACTGTTGAGAATAGTTTTAGCTATTCTGGGTTTTTGTTATTCCAGATAAATTTGAGAATTGCTTTTTCTAACTCTGAAGAACTGAGTTGGGATTTCGGTGGGAATTTCATTGAATCTGTATATTGCTTTTGGCAAGATGGCCATTTTAACTATATTAATCCTGCCAATCCATGAGCATGGCAGATTTTTCCATTTTCTGAGGTCTTCTTCAATTTCCTTCTTCAGAGACCTGAAGTTCTTGTCATATAGGTCTTTCACTTGTTTGGTTAGAGTCACACCAAGATACTTTATGCTGTTTGTAGCTATAGTGAAGGGTGTCATTTCCCTAATTTCTTTCTCAGTCTGCTTATCCTTTGAATATATAAAGGCTACTGATTTGTTTGAGTTGATTTTGTAGCCAGCCACTTTGCTGAAGTTGTTTATCAGCTGTAGGAGTTCTCTAGTAGAGTTTTTAGGGTAATTTAAGTATACGATCATATCATCTGCAAATAGTGATAGTTTGACTTCTTCCTTTCCAATTTGTATCCCTTTGACTTCCTTCTGTTGTCTAATTGCTCTAGCTAGGACTTCAAGAACTATATTGAAAAGAAATGGAGAGAGGGGGCAGCCTTGTCTAGTCCCTGATTTTAGTGGGATTGCTTCAAGTTTCTCTCCATTTAGTTTGATGTTGGCTACCGGTTTGCTGTATATTGCTTTTACTATGTTTAGATATGGGCCTTGAATTCCTGTCCTTTCCAAGACTTTTAGCATGAAAGGATGCTGAATTTTGTCAAAGGCTTTTTGAGAATCTAATGAAAAGATCATGTGGTTTTTTTTCTTTGAGTTTGTTTATGTACTGGATAGCATTTATGGATTTCCTTATATTGAACCATCCCTGCATCCCTGGGATGAAGCCTACTTGATCATTGTGGATGATCGTTTTGATGTGTTCTTGGATTCAGTGAGCAAGAATTTTATTTAGTATTTTTGCTTCAATATTCATAAGGGAAATTGGCCTGAAATTCTATGTCTTAGTTGGATCTTTGTGTGGTTTTGGTATCAGCATAATAGTCGCTTCAAAGAAGGAGTTGGGTACTGTTCCTTCTGTTTCTATTTGGTGGAAAAGTTTGAAGAGTATTGGTGTTAAGTCTTCTTTGAAGGTCTGATAGAATTCTGCACTGAAACCATCTGGTCCTGTGCTTTTTTTTTGGTTGGAAGCCTATCTATGACCCCTTCTATTTCTTTAGGGGTTATGGGTCTGTTTAGATGGTCTATTTGATCCTGGTTTAATTTTGGTAATTGGTATCTGTCTAAGAAAATATCCATTTCCTCCAGATTCTCCAGTTGTGTTGAGTACAGGTTTTTGTAGTAGGATCTGATGATTTTTTGAATTTCCTCAGTTTCTGTTGTAATAGCTCCGTTTTCATTTCTAATTTTGTTAATTTGGATACTTTCTCTGTGCCCTTTGGTTAGTCTGGCTAAGGGTTTATCTATCTTGTTGATTTTTTTCAAAGAACCAGCTTTTGGTCTTGTTGATTCTTTGTATGGTTCTCTTGGTTTCTACTTGATTGATTTCGGCCCTGAGTTTGATGATTTCCTGTCTTCTCCTCCTCCTGGGTGAATTAGCTTCTTCTTGTTCCAGGGTTTTCAGTTGTTCCTTTAATCTTCTAGTGTAAGCTCTCTCGAATTTCTTTTTGGAGGCACTCAAAGCTATGAGTTTTCCTCTTAGTACTGCTTTCATTGTGTCCCATAGATTTGTGTATGTTGTGCCTTCATTTTCATTAAATTCTAAGAAATCTTTGATTTCTTTCTTTATTTCTTCCTTGACCAAGGTATCATTGAGTAGAGTATTGTTCAGTTTCCATGTGTATGTGGGCTTTCTGTTGTTTTTACTGTTACTAATGACCACTTTTACTCCATAGTGATCTGATAGGAGGCATGGGATTATTTCAATCTTATATTTGTTGAGGTCTGTCTTGTGACCAACTATATGATCTAATTTGGAAGAAGGTACCATGAGGTGCTGAGAAAAAGGTATATTCTTTTGTTTTGGGATAAAAAGTTCTATATATATATCTGTTAACTCCAATTGCTTCAAAGCTTAAATTAGTTTCATTGTCTCCCTGTTTAGTTTCTGTTTTCCTGATCAGTCCATTGGTGAGAGTGGAGTGTTGAAGTCACCCACAATTATTATGTTAGGTGCAATGTGTACTTTGAGCTTTAGTAAAGTTTCTTTTATGAATGAGGGCACCCTTGTATTTGGGGCATAGATGTTCAGGATTGAGAGTTCTTCTTGTTGGATTTTTCCTTTGACCAGCAAGTAGTGACCTTCCATGTCTCTTTTGATGACATTAGGTTGAAAGTCAATTTTATCTGAAATTAGAATGGCAACGCCGGCTTGTTTCCTGGGACCATTTGCTTGTAGAATTGTCTTCCAGCCTTTTACTCTAAGGTAGTTTTTGTTTTTGACATTGAGGTGTGTTTCCTGTATGCAGCAAAATGTAGGGTCCTGTTTACGTAACCAGTCTGTTAGTCTATGTCTTTTTATTGGGGAATTGAGTCCATTGATGTTAAGAGATATCAAGGAGTAGTGGTTATTGCTTCCTAACATTTTTGATTTTAATTTTATACGTGTGTGGTTATCCTCTTTGGGTTTGATGAAAGAAGCTTAATATCCTGCTCTTTCCAGGGTATAGTTTCCCTCGTTGTAATGGTGCTTTCACCCTACTATCCTTTGTATGGCTGGGTTTGTAAAAATATATTGTGTAAATTTGGTTTTGTCATGGAATATCTTGGTTTCTCCATCTATAGTAATTGAGAGTTTCGCTGGGTATAGTAGTCTCAGCTGGCATTTGTGTTCTCTTAGAGTCTGCATGAGCTCTGCCCAGAATCTTCTAGCTTTCATGGTCTCTGGTGAGAAATCTGGTGTAATTCTGATAGGCCTTCCTTTATATGTTACTTGCCCTTTTTCTCTTACTGCCCTAAGTATTCTTTCTTTGTTTAGTACATTTGGGGTTTTGATTATTATGTGACGGGAGGTATTTCTGTTCTGGTCCAGTCTGTTTGGAGTTCTGTAGGCTTCTTGTATATTCATGGGCATCTCTCTCTTTAGGTTAGGGAAGTTTTCTTCCATAATTTTGTTGAAGATATTTGCTGGCCCTTTAAGTTGTAAATCTTCACTCTCATCAATACCTATAATCCTTAGATTTGGCTTTCTCATTGTGTCCTGGATTTCCTGGATATTTTGGGTTACAAGTTTTTTGCATTTTGCATTTTCTTTAACTGTTTAGTCCATGGTTTCTATGGTATCTTTGGCATCTGAGATTCTTTCTTCTATCTCTTGTATTCTGTTGTTGATATTTGCGTCTATGGTCCCTGATTTCTTCCCAAGGTTTTCTATCTCCAAAGTTGTCTCCCTTTGTGCTTTCTTAGTTGTTTCTATTTCTGTTTTTAGAGCCTGGAAATTTTTGCTCAGTTCTGTCATTTGCTTGTTTGTGTTTTCCTCTAATTCTTTAAGCGATTTTTGTGTTTCCTCTTTCATGACTTCTGCCTGTTGATCAAGGTTCTCCTGTATTTCTTTAAGTGATTTTTGCGTTTCCTCCTTATTGGCTTTTGTATTCTCCTGAATTTCTTTCAATGATTTTTGTGTTTCCCTTGTAAGGGCTTCTAATTTTTGATCCATTTTCTCCTGAATTTCTTTCAGGATGTCCTTCATGTGTTCCTGTACCAGCATCATGACCAGTGATTTTAAATCCAAATCTTGTTTTTCTGGTGTGTTGGGGTATCCAGGACTTGCTATTGTTCGAGAATTGGGTTCAGATGCTGCTATAATGCCTTGGTTTCTGTTAGTAACATTTCTATGTTTGCCTTTAGCCATCTGGTTCTCCCAGGTGTTAGATGGTCTTATTGTCACTGGCTGGTCCTTCAACCTACTGTGGATCTTTAAGATTATCTCTGCAACACTGGATGACTGGGTTTCTTCTGGCACAGATTACTGATATGCTGGCTTCCTCTTTTGTGCCTTTGGAGCCCTTCTCAGTCTTGCCTCAAGCAATGCTATACTTAGGTTGTCAAGGTCAACCAGGTGTTCTCTGTCTGCTCTATTATGGAGGGAAGAAGTTGTGGTGGGGGTCACTCCCTCTGTTGATTCTCACTTAGGACACAGGTCCTGCGATGGACTGGCTTGCAGATGAACAGCCTATGTGCTCAGTTCCTGAGTGCAGGCAGACCCCTGGCGGTTTGCACCACCAGAAATCTAAAGCTCAGGGTGATACAGTACCTAGTGATCCTTTTGTGTCCCAGCAGACAGCAAATATGTCTGCGGGGCTTCTCTCCTTCCACAGCTTCCTGGGCAGGACACCTGATTTTCTTAAAGAACCAGCTCCTGGTTTTATTGATTCTTTGTATAGTTCTTTTTATTTCAACTTGGTTGATTTCAGCCCTGAGTTTGATGATTTCCTACCTTCTACTCCTCTTGGGTGTATTTGCTTTTTTCTGTTCTAAAGCTTTGAGGTGTGCTGTTAAGTTGCTAGTGTATGCTCTCTCCAGCTTCTTTTTGGAGGCACTCAGAGCTATGAGTTTTCCTCTTAGCACTGCTTTCATTGTGTCCCATAAATTTGGGTATGTTGTGCCTTCATTTGCATTTAATTCTAAAAAGGTTTTGATTTCTTTCCTTATTTCTTCCTTGACCGGTTATCATTAAGTAGAGCATTGTTCAGCTTCCATGTGTATGTGGGCTTTCTGTTGTTTTTGTTGCTATTGAAGACCACCCTTGCTCCACAGTGATCTGATAGGAAGCATGGAATTAGTTTCATCTTCTTATATCTGTTAAGGTCTGTTTTGTGGCCAATAATATAGTCAGTTTTGGAGAAGGTACCATGAGGTGCTGAGAAGAAGGTATATTCTTTTGACTTAGGATGAATTGTTCTATAGATATCTATTAAATCCATTTGGTCCAAAACTTCTGTTAGTTTCACTGTGTCTCTGTTTAGTTTGTTTCCCTGCCCTGTCCATTGAGTAGAGTGGGGTGTTGAAATCACCCACAATTATTGTGTGGGGTACGATGTATGCTTTAAGCTTTAGCAAAGTTTCCTTTATGAATGAGGGTACCCTTGTACTTGGGCCATAGATGTTCAAAATTGAGAATTCTTCCTGGTAGATCTTTTCTTTGATGAGTATAAAGTGTCCTTCTGTACCTTTTTGATGACTTTTGGTTGAAAGTATATTTTATTGGATATTAGAATGGCTACTCCAGCTTGTGTCCTGGAATCATTCGCCTGCTTAGAAAACTGTTTTCCAGTCTTTTACTCTAAGGTAGTATTTGTCTTTGACTCTGAGATATGTTTCCTGTATGCAGCAAAATGTTGGGTCTTGTTTATGTATCCAGTCTGTAAGTCTATGTTTTTTTATTAAGGAATTGAGTCCATTGATGTTAAGAGATATTAAGGAACAGTGATTGTTGCCCCCTGCTATTTTTGATGTAATTTTTATGTTTGTGTGGTTATCTTCTTTGGGTTTGTTGAAAGAAGATTAATTTCTTGCTTTTTCTAGTGTGTAGTTTCCCTCCTTTTGTTGGTGTTTTCTATTCATTATCCTTTGAAGGGCTGGATTTGTGGACAGATACTGTGTAAATTTGGTTTTGTCATGAAATAACTTGGTTTCTCCATCTATGGTAATTGAGAGATTTGCTAGATATAGCAGTCTGGGTTGGCATTTGTGTTCCCTTAGGGTCTGCATGACATCAGCCCAGGCTATTCTGGCTTTCATAATCTCTGGTGAGAAGTATGGTGTAATTCTGATAGGTCTACCTTTATATGCTAGCTGACTTTTCCCTTACTGCTTTTAATATTCTTTCTTTGTTAAGTACATTTGGTGTTTTAATTATTATGTGTTGGGATGAATTTCTTTTCTGTAAAACCTATTTGGAGTTCTGTAGGCTTCTTGTATATTCATAGGTATATCTTTCTTTAGGTTAGAAAAGTTTTCTTCTATAATTTTTGAAGACAATTACTGGCCCTTTGAGTTGGAAACCTTCACTCTCTTCTATACCTATAATCCTTATGTTTGGTCTTCTCATTTTGTCCTGGATTTCCTACATGTTTTGGGTCAGGAGCTTTTTGCATTTTTCATTTTCTTTGACTGTTGTATCAATGCTTTCTATGGTATCTTCTGCATCTGAGATTCTCTCTTCTATCTCTTGTATTCTGTTGTTGATGCTTGGATCCATGACTACTGACTTTTTTCCTAGGTTTTCTATGTCTCAAGTTGTTTCCCATTATGATTTCATTATTGTTTCTTCCTCCTTTTTTTAGATCCTGGGTGGCTTTGTTTAATTCCTTCACCTGTTTTGTTGTGTTTTCCCTTCATTCTTCAAGGGCTTCTCCCTGTTTACTTGTGTCTCTTATATTTCTTTAAGGGAGTTATTTATGTCCTTCTTGAAGCCTTCCATGAAGCCCTCCATCAGCATCATGACCTGTGATTTTAAATTCAAATCTTGCTTTCCTGGTGTGTTGGGGTATCCAGGACTTGCTGTTGTGGGAGAATTGGGTTCAGATAGTGCCATATTGCCTTGATTACTGTTAGCAATGTTCCTATGTTTGCCTTTTGCCATCTGGTTATCTCTGGTGTTAGTTGGTCCTGCTGTCACTAGCTGGTGCTTGCCCTTCCTGTGTGCCTGCAGGCCTATCTCAGCAATGCTGGGTGACCTGCTTTTCCCTGGCACAAATTGCTGTGGTGCTGCTGAGTTCTGGGTGCAGGTAAAGTCCTTGTGGAGTATGTCCCAAGCGATCCTCTACTCTGTTGATTCCCTGCCTACCAATCTGTTACACAGTCATAGGAGCAAAGATGTTGGCTGAGACCCACTCTCTTGTAGTTGTATTTGGGTATGTAGCTCTGTGGCCCTGATCATCTCTGACTGCAGGCTGTGCTGGCTGTCTCCGCTGCTGCTGGGTGTATAACTGGCTTCCTGAGCTCCCAACACAATTTCTAAATCCATTAAGTTTAATTCACATTTTGAGTTTGTTGTATGAGCTAAATCCTCAGACATTATCGTGTGGAATTGTTTTAAAATATAGAATTACCAAAAAAAAATTATATAGAATTACCTAAAATTATACCTCACTATAGCAAATAGTTTAGCTACTAAACACATGAACATAATTTCAATGAATTCAGAATTTCTTAATTACAAATCAATATATATAATCCAAAGGAGAACAATAAAACGTTTGGAGACAATGGCAGAATATATTCCAATCACAGACATTTGTATAATTATATTTAAAAGCAAGAGAAAATCAAAGCCTATAAGAAATTTGATAAATTTGTGATAAAGGTGAGGGTGATGCAGATAAATGTGATGTGGCTCCAAAAAGGAACAATTTGTAAGGACTGGATTTACAGGGGGGAAAGCCTAATAGTAACCTGTGTATAAAAATCACAAACCTGGGCTGAGCTAAAGAGAAAACTCAAGACATAAAGTGTGAGGACCTGAACCCAAATCACTGAAACTTACATAAAAACTCAAGACATGCTTGGGATACCAGTGACAGGAAGGTAATAAGGTAGATCTGTAGTGCTTACTGGATACCCCAACCTACTCAGTAAGTTCCAGGTAAATGACAGACTCTCAACGAAACAAAACAAAACAAAACAAAACAAAAACAAAAACAAAAAAAAACCCACAAAAAACAAGGTGGATTGCTCCTGATAAGGTATTCTACTAGTCTACAGATTCACACACACACACACACACACACACACACACACACGCATGCATGCATAACCGCATGCCCACATGTACATGCATGTACACACAATTATAACACCTCTAAACTTGAAATATGAAATCATCAGGATGATAGATTCATGTACCTTATGTTGCATTGTATGTTGTCATCAATGAACAAACAACTTTAAAAACTTCTATGGCACATTCCCATCTGGCTTCCTGAATCTCTCCCAGTCTCACTTCCTCTAATATTAGACTGAATTACTTAGCATCACTATATGAGGAATAAAAGTCATCCTCTTGCTTATACATGGACCATAAGTATTCAGGTACATTTCTCCCTCAAAAACACTTCAGATCCCATGGCACAGATGAGAGAGTAATGTAGAATCACTCCATGTAACCAATGTTGAATCATCTTTCCCTCCTCTTATGATTTTTTAGACAAGTTGGCCCTCCTCGTACCCAGCAGAGGAGTGGATAATAAACATATCTAACAACGAAATGTCCTTTTCATACACAATGTGAATTTCATACCAACACACATATAATTACTATGAGGTAATAATGCTTCATTCTGTGAATCAGTAATGCCTGCTGAAGAAAAACATCAAAGGTGCTTTCCTGAGTTGTGTGATTCAGCCATCTAGCCCATTCACCCATAGAAAGAACATCAACAAGCACCACTGGCCAACAACTTAATAAAAAAGAAAAAATAGTTCAAAGGAGCAGTGATGAAAAAATAAAAACCACATACACAAATACAAATTTATTTGAAAAGGTCCCTTCCTCAAATCTGTCTTACTATTCTTGAAGTATTTAAAGAAAATAGGGAATGAGTATGAATCAGTTCCCCGAAGCCACAATACTAGCCCCAATTCCTGGAACTCCAGCATCATGTTATCCAAATAAGCTCTGCCTTAGAAAACTCAATATAAAATCAAGTTAGAGAAGCAAGGTGGGAGCTGCACCATAAGTCTCTGCATCTTTCCAGCACTGGGCCCAGGGAACTCTCCAGAACTAGAAAGAGGGGGCAGGGTGACAGGACACTGACCTAGACAGATGCTGAGGAGTGGGTAAGGAGTTGGCATAAGAAGAAAGAGAGCATAAAGAAAGAATCTTAAAGAAGGGGAAATAGAAAACAGGGAGGACAAAGAAAAAGAAAAGCTTACTTATTTTTGTTGTTGTTGTTGTTGTTGTTTTAATGTCCGTGTTTATGTCAGTTCTATCCATTCCTTAAATACAAGTATGCTTCGGTTTATGATCAACAGGACTGCAGTTCAAATTTGAAAACCAGTTATCCCCCATTACATTCTCCTTTGCTCCTTTTATCCTCTATTGACAAATACAGAGTAGTTTTCTAATATAGAATTCTATTTCCCAGAGTCGTCCTCAGCCACCCTCAGCAAGATTTCCCCACAATCTAGTGTTTTTCCAGATTATTCTTCTCTGGCATGTTGTTCAGATTTAAGTATTAATGACATTAAATAATTAAAATATAGTATATGTGATAATATCATATATATGATATATGATTTATGTGACAAATATCATAGATATCACATATTAGATTTGTATATATCTTATATATATCATATATTAGATATGCATATATGCTGTATATATCATATATATGTTGTATATATCATATAAAGATATATATTATATATGGCATATACATGTTAACCATATGTATATATCATACCATGCTTTGTGATATTTATAGATGCACAATGCAGTTATTACCACAAGTAAATAATTAAAGAACTAATCTAATACTCTTTATGAGTTCACTTGTTTGCTGACAACATTTATACCAACCTTTCTTGCAAATTTCAAATCTCTATCATTATTTACCATAGTCACAATGGTCTATATTAGCTCTTCTGAACCTGTGTACACTTTTTTTTGTGGTTTACTTTTCTTTTTTTTTCTTTTTTTTTTTTTATTTGATATATTTTTTATTTACATTTCAAATGATTTCCCCTTTTCTGGCCCCACACTCCCCGAAAGTCACATGAGCCCCCTTTCCTCCCCCTGTTCTCCCATCTACCTCTTCCCACTTCCCTGTTCTGGTTTTGCCCTATACTGCTACACTGAGTCTTTCCAGAACCAGGGGCTACTCCTCCATTCTTCTTGTACCTCATTTGATGTGTGGATTATGTTTTGGATATTCCAATTTTCTAGGCTAATATCCACTTATTAGTGAGTGCATACCATGATTGATCTTTTGATCAGTTCCCCTGGACACACCCAGTAGTAGCATTGTGGGATAGCATGGCAATATTGCTTCAGTTCTTCTGATGATCTTCCATATTGCTTTCCACAATGGTTGCACTAAATTATACCCCAACAATATAGATGAAAATCCGATGTAGGGTTGGTGAAAATCTTTTTCCAATTTGTTGGTTGCTGATCTGTCCTTTTGATGGTGTCCTTTGCCTTACAGAAACTTTGTAATTTTATGAGGTCCCATTTGTCAATTCTTGATCTTAGAGCATATGCTATTGATGTTCTGTTAAGGAACTTTCTTTCTGTACCGATGTCCTCAAGGGTCTTCCCCATTTGCTTTTCTATTAGCTTCAGAGTGTCTGGCTTTATGTGGAGGTCCTTGATCCATTCGGAGTTGACCTTAGTACAAGGAGATAAGGATGGATTGATTTGCATTCT